>NC_137647.1:25994401-26089401 GCF_963383615.2 Lipophrys pholis | reverse complement strand
AACGCGAATCACCGTGTCCGGTGTGCCGCCGTTCATTTCTAACGAGTCACTAGAGATCGAGCTCCGTAGGTTTGGAAAGTTTGCCAGCGGATTTACAACCGTGAATTTAGGCTGTAAGAATCAGAAGCTGAAGCATGTGACGTCACTGAGACGACACGTGTTCATGTTTCTAGATTCACCCTCTCAAGCTCTGGAAGTGTCTTTCAGGGTGAAGCACGGTGAAGCACGGTGAAGCACGGTGAAGCACGGTGAAGCACGGTGAAGCACGGTGAAGCACGGTGACGCACGGTGAAGCAGGGTGAAGCACGGTGAAGCACGGTGACGCACGGTGAAGCAGGGTGAAGCACGGTGAAGCACGGTGAAGCACGGTGAAGCACGGTGAACGCTGCTCAGGACAGCTAAAGGGTTTCCAGTGTGGAGATGTGGGACACAAACGGGTTGCGTGTCCGCATAAGAAGCAGGGGGCGGCGGCCGCGGATACCGCGTACGGCGCCGCGAGAGGCGCGAATGCTGCGCGCATGGCGCGCACTGCCGCGTCAGGGGGCGTGCCCGGCGCTGCGTCAGGGGGCGTGCCCGGCGCTGCGTCAGGGGGCGTGCCCGGCGCTGCGTCAGGGGGCGTGCCCGGCGCTGCGTCAGGGGGCGTGCCCGGCGCTGCGTCAGGGGGCGTGCCCGGCGCTGGGTCCGGGGACGCTGGGCCTGCGGATGCATCGGAGGTTGCTTACGCCGTCGCCGCGCCTGAGGAGCGCGGTGTCAAACGAGCAACCGCTCAAAGCAATGATATGGAGGAAGAAGGTGTTCATCCAGAGCGGCAAGCGTCTGTTGAAGCAGAGAACCTGAGCAGCTCTCAGTCTGCTCTCACTGACATCCAGCCTCCGGCTGCAGAGGCTGAAGCCTCAACAAGCTCTGCAGGCTGGGAGAATGTCTCTATTGGTGAAATGATCAACACCCAGGCTTCATGTGAGGGTGAACTGGAGTACGACTCTGGATCAGACTCTGGGTCTGTGTGTGAAAGTAACAGGAATACAGATGATCTCTATTTCCTAGAAGATATTAACAACTTCCTAGATATAACTTACAAAAAGTCCGTCAAACTCAGCGAATACTTTAGTGACACAGACAAATTCATCAAATCTGTAGACATCCTGAGAAGATGGTAGGACCCGGTAGGACCCGATAGGACCCGATAGGACCCGGTAGGACCCGGTAGGACCCGGTAGGACCCGGTAGGACCCGATAGGACCCGACCTGCTGGATGAAAAAAAGCGGTTTAGGCTCCAAAAACACATCACGACACTAAGAAAGATTAAAAATGACAGACCTGCCAGAAAAGTCAAGAGAATAAAATGATCATGTTTCACTTGGTGTTTTCCTCTTTACTGTTCTCTTGTCCTGCTGTCTGATCCTCGGTTCTCATCTCTCCATGCAGAACCTAAAAGTAGGATCTTTAAACATCAGTGGTGGAAGGGACAGACAGAAAAGACATTTAATATCTGAAATCACGACTCAGAAAAGGGTAGATGTGCTCTTCTTCCAGGAGACACACACGGTTCCATCAGACGAGGCAGATTGGGGTCTATGGTGGGGAGGATCATACTCTCTCAGCAATGGCACCACCTTCACTGCAGGGGGCGCTGTTCTGTTTGGACCTTCTGCGTGTTATCTTCCACTGAAGTGGTGAAGGGAGGGCTTCTAGTGGTCAGGGTGGAACTACAGAGCTCTGTGTTTGGTTCTGTTAATGTCTCCGCCCCTAATCAAGGTCCAGAAAGAGAAACTTCTTTAATCTACTGAAAAACGAACTGGTTCACTGTCGTCATGAGCAAAGAATCATTGGTGGAGATTTTAACTGCAACTGGATTTTACCATGGACAGGACAGGTGAGGAGCCTCACCACAGTCTTCTCTAACCCTTAAAGATATCACTACACACCTGGATCTGATAGACACATGGAGGGTCAAGCATCCACAGTCCAGACAGTACACCTGGGTGAGGGCAGGTAACAACAGGGTGAGGGCAGGTAACAACAGGGTGAGGGCAGGTAACACCTGGGTGAGGGCAGGTAACACCTGGGTGAGGGCAGGTAACACCTGGGTGAGGGCAGGTAACAACAGGGTGAGGGCAGGTAACACCTGGGTGAGGGCAGGTAACACCTGGGTGAGGGCAGGTAACAACAGGGTGAGGGCAGGTAACAACAGGGTGAGGTTAGGTAACACCAGGGTGAGGGCAGGTAACAACAGGGTGAGGGCAGGTAACAACAGGGTGAGGGCAGCCAGACTAGATAGGGTGTATACCTCCCAGAGTCTCAGCTCCAGACTGATTCACAGTAACATCAGTCCAGCAGCTTCACTGATCACCACTTCATCACAATAGACTTGGTCTGCTCACCAGGCAAGAGGGTCAAATCTCACTGGTTCACCACGAGTCCTGAAGCTTCCAGGAGGCAGGATCACCACGAGTCCTGAAGCTTCCAGGAGGCGGGGTCACCACGAGTCCTGAAGCTTCCAGGAGGCGGGGTCACCACGAGTCCTGAAGCTTCCAGGAGGCGGGGTCACCACGAGTCCTGAAGCTTCCAGGAGGCGGGGTCACCACGGGTCCTGAAGCTTCCAGGAGGCGGGGTCACCACGGGTCCTGAAGCTTCCAGGAGGCGGGGTCACCACGAGTCCTGAAGCTTCTAGGAGGCGGGGTCACCACGAGTCCTGAAGCTTCCAGGAGGCGGGGTCACCACGAGTCCTGAAGCTTCCAGGAGGCGGGGTCACCACGAGTCCTGAAGCTTCCAGGAGGCGGGGTCACCACGAGTCCTGAAGCTTCCAGGAGGCGGGGTCACCACGAGTCCTGAAGCTTCCTGGAGGCGGGGTCACCACGAGTCCTGAAGCTTCCAGGAGGCAGGGTCACCACGAGTCCTGAAGCTTCCAGGAGGCGGGGTCACCACGAGTCCTGAAGCTTCCAGGAGGCGGGGTCACCACGAGTCCTGAAGCTTCCAGGAGGCGGGGTCACCACGAGTCCTGAAGCTTCCTGGAGGCAGGGTCACCACGAGTCCTGAAGCTTCCAGGAGGCGGGGTCACCACGAGTCCTGAAGCTTCCAGGAGGCAGGGTCACCACGAGTCCGGTAGAGATGAGGAGCCATGCAGTGGACTTCTACACTGACCTCTTCAGGGCTGAGCAGTGCAGCATGGAGTGTCGGGGGCACCTTCTAGAGGGGCTTCCTCAACTCAGCCTGGAGGAGAAGGCTGCCATGGACAGTGAGCTGACTCTGGAGGAGCTGACAGTTGTCCTCAGCCAGTTGTCATCAGGCCGGGCTCCTGGGATCAATGGACTCTCTGCTGACCTTCTGAAGCACTTCTGGAACATTCTTGGTCCTGATGTCCATGCTGTCCTGATGTCCATGCTGTCCTGATGTCCATGCTGTCCTGATGTCCATGCTGTCCTGATGGAGTGTTGCAGAGCAGGCTCTCTTCCTGTTTCCTGTCGACAGGCTGTACTTTCCCTCCTGCCCAAGAAGGGAGACCTGGCCTTACTAAAGAACTGGAGGCCGGTGGTCCTGCTCTGTACGGACTACAAAGTGCTCTCCAGAGCTCTTTCTAACAGACTTAAGAACATTCTGGAGATGATTGTGCATATGGACCAAACATACTGTGTACCTGACAGAACTATTCTGGACAATCTTTTCCTCCTGCGAGATGTTTTTGATGTTTGTTTGTCTGATAACAATGTTAATGTTGGGATTGTGTGTTTGGATCAGGAGAAGGCCTTCGACAGGGTGGATCACTCATATTTGTTTTCTACACTCAGGGCTTTTGGTTTTGGTGATGGTTTTCTGTCATGGATTACCTTATTGTATAGTGGTGCACAAGTATTGGTGAAAACAGGGGTGGGTCTGAGTCGGCCGGTCCCTGTGCAACGGGGGATAAGGCAAGGCTGTCCTATTTCAGGACAACTTTACAGTTTGGCTATTGAGCCCTTACTGTGCAGGTTAAGGGAACGACTCGGTGGCCTCTCTTTACCTGGGTCCTCGAACCTTGACCTTCATCTATCTGTTTCTAACTGGTCCAGGTTGGACCGATACAGCGCGACTACTGCTGAGGAGAGCCGGACGCCTGGGTTACGACAAACAGCTCTTCCTCCTGCAGGACGATGAGACAGACCACAGGGGTTTGACTCCGTTCTACAGCTCCGTGCTGCAGGCGTGGTGGACTTTAAAGAGAGAGCGTACTCCAGTGGAACGTCCTGGTATGTGGGTGTTTGAGGAACCCTTGTTCTTCAATCACTTTCTGAAGACTCAGACGTTGCAATCTGCCAGCCTGCAAACAAACCTCAGAGAAGCTGGCTGCACCAAGCTGGGTCACCTGATGAAGATGACTGCAACGTCCATGGACACTCTGAGAACGAGGAGCAACATCACCTCTACCAGGCTCCTCAGCAGAGTGGTGGAAGACCTGAGAAGGAGGAGCAACATCACCTCTACCAGGCTCCTCAGCAGAGCGGTGGAAGACCTGAGAACGAGGAGCAACATCACCTCTACCAGGCTCCTCAGCAGAGTGGTGGAAGACCTGAGAAGGAGGAGCAACATCACCTCTACCAGGCTCCTCAGCAGAGCGGTGGAAGACCTGAGAACGAGGAGCAACATCACCTCTACCAGGCTCCTCAGCAGAGTGGTGGAAGACCTGAGAACGAGGAGCAACATCACCTCTACCAGGCTCCTCAGCAGAGTGGTGGAAGAAGTCTACACTGCTCTACCACATCCCCTCAGATTGTTTGCAAAGAGCAGCAGTCTGTACGATCAATGGGATGAAGGAGGTGATTACAGCTTCCTTTCTCTGCTCATCACCCCAGCAGTGGGGGAGGGGCAGGAGGGAGGAGCTACATCACCCCAGCAGTGGGGGAGGGGCAGGAGGGAGGAGCTACATCACCCCAGCAGTGGGGGAGGGGCAGGAGGGAGGAGCTACATCACCCCAGCATTGGGGGAGGGGCAGGAGGTCTTTTACAGCCCCTCATCTGGACACTTTCAGGGATGCAGGGAGAAACCCTTGTCCCACCTCTGTGTGAAGGTTCTCAACCTAAAGTCTCTGGCAGGGGTGAAGGAGTCGAGGTGGTCTGAGCTTCTTGGCACGGACGCTTCCCAGAAAGGCAGCTGGAGGTCCCTGTACCAGCTGGAGGTCCCTGTACCAGCTAGAGGTCTCTGTATCAGCTGGAGGTCCCTGTACCAGCTGGAGGTCCCTGTACCAGCTAGAGGTCCCTGTACCAGCTGGAGGTCTCTGTACCAGCTGGAGGTCTCTGTACCAGCTAGAGGTCCCTGTACCAGCTGGAGGTCCCTGTATCAGCTGGAGGTCCCTGTACCAGCTGGAGGTCCCTCTACCAGCTAGAGGTCTCTGTATCAGCTGGAGGTCCCTGTACCAGCTGGAGGTCCCTGTACCAGCTAGAGGTCTCTGTATCAGCTGGAGGTCCCTGTACCAGCTGGAGGTCCCTCTACCAGCTAGAGGTCTCTGTATCAGCTGGAGGTCCCTGTACCAGCTGGAGGTCCCTGTACCAGCTGGAGGTCTCTGTACCAGCTGGAGGTCCCTGTACCAGCTGGAGGTCTCTGTATCAGCTGGAGGTCCCTGTACCAGCTGGAGGTCCCTGTACCAGCTGGAGGTCTCTGTACCAGCTGGAGGTCCCTGTACCAGCTAGAGGTCCCTGTACCAGCTGGAGGTCCCTGTACCAGCTGGAGGTCCCTGTACAAGCTGCCGGTTGAAAAAAGGACAGCAGACCTCCAGTGGAGAGTCGTACATGGTGCGATAGCAGCCACCAGGTACGGTGCACCCCTGGATCCAGGTACGGTGCACCCCTGGATCCAGGTACGGTGCACCCCTGGATCCAGGTACGGTGCACACCTGGATCCAGGTACGGTGTACACCTGGATCCAGGGGTGGGGGAGGAGCGTCTTTTTTGCACTGAGACAGAAACTTTATTTCATTTGTTTTCACAATGTCCACGACTGTCAGCACTGGTTGATCTTGTATAAAAGTGGTTTCAGGGGTTTGGAGAGGCGTTTTCTCTCATTTTATTTATATTTGGTCCCAAAAACTGAATAAAGAAGAAAAGTGTTCAAACGATGATTAACTTCCTGTCTGCCACTGCTCAGGCGGCCATTTGGTTGACCCGCAAGAACAAGACTCAAGGTGTGGGCAGTGTGGAGGTGGTCCCGGTTCTGCAGGGTCTGCTGAAAGCCAGACTGAGGGTGGTCCCGGTTCTGCAGGGTCTGCTGAAAGCCAGACTGAGGGTGGTCCTGGTTCTGCAGGGTCTGCTGAAAGCCAGACTGAGGGTGGAACACACTTATTACAGGATGAGGGACAATGTGAAGCCTTTCAGGAGATTTGGGCTGTGGGGGGGTTTTGTGTTCGGTGGGGGGACGAGGATTTAAATATTAGTTTTTGATTAAGGAAACTCTTTTGATGAGTCTGTTGGTGACGGTTGTTCAGTAAATGTTTTAATAAAGGGACTTTTAAAAGCAAAACCTCTCTCCTCTCCTCTTCACTCCTCTTCTCTCCTCTTCACTCCTCTTCACTCCTCTTCACTCCTCTTCTCTCTCCTCTTCACTCCTCTTCGCTCTCCTCTTCACTCCTCTTCTCTCTCCTCTTCACTCCTCTTCGCTCTCCTCTTCACTCCTCTTCTCTCTCCTCTTCACTCTCCTCTTCACTCCTCTTCTCTCTCCTCTTCACTCCTCTTCGCTCTCCTCTTCACTCCTCTTCGCTCTCCTCTTCGCTCTCCTCTTCACTCCTCTTCTCTCTCCTCTTCACTCCTCTTCGCTCTCCTCTTCACTCCTCTTCTCTCTCCTCTTCACTCCTCTTCGCTCTCCTCTTCACTCTCCTCTTCACTCTCCTCTTCACTCCTCTTCGCTCTCCTCTTCACTCCTCTTCGCTCTCCTCTTCACTCTCCTCTTCACTCCTCTTCGCTCTCCTCTTCACTCTCCTCTTCACTCCTCTTTGCTCTCCTCTTCACTCTCCTCTTCACTCCTCTTCTCTCTCCTCTTCACTCCTCTTCACTCCTCTTCACTCCTCTTCGCTCTCCTCTTCGCTCTCCTCTTCACTCCTCTTCACTCCTCTTCTCTCTCCTCTTCACTCCTCTTCGCTCTCCTCTTCACTCTCCTCTTCACTCCTCTTCTCTCTCCTCTTCACTCCTCTTCACTCCTCTTCACTCTCCTCTTCACTCCTCTTCACTCCTCTTCTCTCTCCTCTTCACTCTCCTCTTCACTCCTCTTCACTCCTCTTTTCACTCCTCTTCGCTCTCCTCTTCACTCTCCTCTTCACTCCTCTTCACTCTCCTCTTCACTCTTCTTCTCTCTCCTCTTCACTCCTCTTCACTCCTCTTCGCTCTCCTCTTCACTCTCCTCTTCACTCTCCTCTTCACTCCTCTTCTCTCTCCTCTTCACTCTCCTCTTCACTCCTCTTTTCTCTCCTCTTCACTCCTCTTCACTCCTCTTCGCTCTCCTCTTCACTCCTCTTCTCTCTCCTCTTCACTCCTCTTCACTCCTCTTCACTCCTCTTCGCTCTCCTCTTCACTCTCCTCTTCACTCCTCTTCTCTCTCCTCTTCACTCCTCTTCACTCCTCTTCGCTCTCCTCTTCACTCCTCTTCACTCCTCTTCTCTCTCCTCTTCACTCTCCTCTTCACTCCTCTTCACTCCTCTTCACTCCTCTTCTCTCTCCTCTTCACTCCTCTTCACTCCTCTTCGCTCTCCTCTTCACTCTCCTCTTCACTCTCCTCTTCACTCCTCTTCTCTCTCCTCTTCACTCCTCTTCTCTCTCCTCTTCGCTCTCCTCTTCACTCCTCTTCACTCCTCTTCTCTCTCCTCTTCACTCCTCTTCGCTCTCCTCTTCACTCCTCTTCACTCTCCTCTTCACTCCTCTTCACTCCTCTTCTCTCTCCTCTTCACTCCTCTTCACTCCTCTTCGCTCTCCTCTTCACTCTCCTCTTCACTTCTCTTCACTCCTCTTCTCTCTCCTCTTCACTCTCCTCTTCACTCCTCTTCTCTCTCCTCTTCACTCCTCTTCACTCCTCTTCGCTCTCCTCTTCACTCTCCTCTTCACTCCTCTTCTCTCTCCTCTTCACTCCTCTTCACTCCTCTTCGCTCTCCTCTTCACTCTCCTCTTCACTCCTCTTCTCTCTCCTCTTCACTCCTCTTCACTCCTCTTCACTCTCCTCACTCCTCTTCTCTCTCCTCTTCACTCTCCTCTTCACTCTCCTCTTCACTCCTCTTCACTCCTCTTCACTCCTCTTCACTCCTCTTCACTCCTCTTCTCTCTCCTCTTCTCTCCTCTTCACTCTCCTCTTCACTCTCCTCTTCACTCCTCTTCTCTCTCCTCTTCACTCTCCTCTTCACTCCTCTTCACTCCTCTTCACTCTCCTCTTCACTCCTCTTCTCTCCTCTTCTCTCTCCTCTTCGCTCTCCTCTTCACTCCTCTTCACTCCTCTTCTCTCTCCTCTTCACTCCTCTTCACTCCTCTTCACTCTCCTCTTCACTCCTCTTCACTCTCCGAAAACTGATAAGAGGAACAAAAACTTTACTCGGGACACAGGACTTTGTTCTCTCAACCAGCAACCAGAGGAATCCTACAAACAGTACATGTACTCCGTGGTAGCTAGTGTACATGGAGGAAATGTCACTGAACAGTCACAGATTGTACTGCATGTAAATACTTCTGATACTGAGCACCGCACCTTCGACTAGGTGGCTCCAACTATTCCCTGGATTTGTCCCAATGGGACCGAAATACTGCCAAGGCTCCAAGGTTCAACAATTCCAACGTTTCTTACTGGAACAGCACCGAAGCTCCAGCCCTAAAGCACCGGAGATCCAGCCCTAAAGCACCGGAGCTCCAGCCCTAAAGCATCAACTCCAGCCCTAAAGCATCGACTCCAGCCCTAAAGCACCGGAGCTCCAGCCCTAAAGCACCTGAGCTCCAGCCCTAAAGCATTGACTCCAGCCCTAAAGCATCGACTCCAGCCCTAAAGCACCGGAGCTCCAGCCCTAAAGCATCGACTCCAGCCCTAAAACATCGACTCCAGCCCTAAAGCACCGGAGCCAGCCCTAAAGGATCGACTCCAGCCCTAAAGCATCGACTCCAGCCCTAAAGCACTGGAGCCAGCCCTAAAGCATCGACTCCAGCCCTAAAGCACCGGAGCCAGCCCTAAAGCACTGGAGCTCCAGCCCTAAAGCATTGACTCCAGCCCTAAAGCACCGACTCCAGCCCTAAAGCATCGACTCCAGCCCTAAAGCACCGGAGCCAGACCTAAGGCATCGACTCCAGCCGTTATCAAAGCTCTTTTAAAAAAGAGTAATCTGGATACTTGAGGAATCAGTAACTCCAGGCCCAGATCAAAGCTTTCTGAAGTCAGATTATTGAAAAGGTGCTTTTTACACAACTTCCTGCTTTTCTGGCTCAAAACAAGGAGCTGAATGTTTTCCAGTCTGGATTGGGGTCAGAGCACTGAGACACTGGGATTAAAGTGCTGGAGGACGTCTCCATGAGCAGGGACACGTCCTCTGTCTCACTTTGACCCTGACTGGGTCTTAGTGCTGCTTTGGACACAGTTGGACACAACGTCCTGCTGGACCCACTGGAACAATGGTTGGACCTTCTGGCTCTGCACTCAGTGGCTTTAAATCCTCCTGGCAAGATGGCCGCCATTCTGTGTCAGCAGCTGATTGTGAACGTGAGCAAATCACTTGTGGGGTTCCTCAGGGCTCCATCCTGGGGCCCTTTAGTGAACATCTCCAGCTCCCACTGGCTCAGATCATGGAACATTACAACATCTCTTCTCAGAATGACCAGACCACACTCAGCTCTATATCTCAGTGTCAGTGAATGACCACGCCCCCTGATACCGGCGGAGGAAATGAAGGAGTGATGAGTCAGCACGTTTTACAACTCAACCCAGAGAAAACTCAGCTCATTGTTTTTGTCCCCAAAGAAGAAAGGTTAAAGGTCAGTGCTCATCTTGACTCCAGGTCACTCAGGACATCAGATCAGGCAGAAATCTGGGTGGAGTTCTGGACTCCACCCTGAAATTCTACAGCCACATTAAGACAAGAACCACATGAGCTTCCTACCGTCTGAACAATGTGGAAGAATCAAAGGATTTCTGAGAAACTTCTTCTGCTTTCATCTTCACTGGGTTGATTATTGTAACGGAGTGTTGACAGGCCTCAGGACACAATCTGTCAGACAACTACAGCTCATCAGAACGCTGAGGGTGGAGCTCATTACACCACCACACTGAGGGTGGAGCTCATTACACCAACACACTGAGGGTGGAGCTCATTACACCACCACACTGAAGGTGGAGCTCATCCAGAACGCTGAGGGCAGAGTCCTCACCAACACACTGAGGGTGGAGCTCATTACACCACCACACTGAGGGTGGAGCTCATTACACCAACACACTGAGGGTGGAGCTCATCCAGAACGCTGAGGGTGGAGCTCATTACACCACCACACTGAGGGTGGAGCTCATTACACCAACACACTGAGGGTGGAGCTCATTACACCACCACACTGAAGGTGGAGCTCATCCAGAACGCTGAGGGCAGAGTCCTCACCAACACACTGAGGGTGGAGCTCATTATACCACCACACTGAGGGTGGAGCTCATCCAGAACGCTGAGGGTAGAGCTCATTACACCACCACACTGAGGGTGGAGCACATTACACCACCACACTGAGGGTGGAGCACATTCCCCCAACACAAAGAGGGTGGAGCACATTACACCAACACACTGAGGGTGGAGCACATTACACCAACATAAAGAGGGTGGCGCTCATTACACCACCACACTGAGGGTGGAGCTCATTACACCACCACACTGAGGGTGGAGCACATTCCCCCAACACAAAGAGGGTGGAGCACATTACACCAACACACCGAGGGTGGAGCACATTACACCAACACAAAGAGGGTGGAGCTCATTACACCACCACACTGAGGGTGGAGCACATTCCCCCAATACACTGAGGGTGGAGCTCATTACACCACCACACTGAGGGTGGAGCACATTACACCAACACAAAGAGGGTGGAGCTCATTACACCACCACACTGAGGGTGGAGCACATTCCCCCAACACACTGAGGGTGGAGCTCATTACACCACCACACTGAGGGTGGAGCACATTCCCCCAACACACTGAGGGTGGAGCTCATTACACCACCACACTGAGGGGGGAACACATTACACCACCACACTGAGGGTGGAGCTCATTCCCCCAACACACTGAGGGTGGAGCACATTACACCAACACAAAGAGGGTGGAGCTCATTACACCACCACACTGAGGGTGGAGCACATTACACCAACACAAAGAGGGTGGAGCACATTACACCACCATACTGAGGGTGGAGCTCAACTCACTGTCCCTACAGTCAGAAGAAACAAGGTGGAGCAGCTTTTAGTTCCTACCTCCTCACCTGTGGAACAAAGTTCCTGAACACCTGAAGCCTGCTGACACACTCACTTCTTTTAAATCAGGACGTCAAACATTCCTAGATGTACAGGATGTAGAATCAACAATAGACTCTACTTACTTAGTAAACTAATCTGAATAATCTCTTACCTATTTATTATACTTTTCTTGATTATTTGTTTTAATGCATTTCTTTAATTTCTTCTGAAGCTTTAATATATTTCTTTATTCTGTATTTCTTTAATTTCTTTGTAAAGCTCTGTGAATTGCCTTGCCTTGCCTTGCCTTGCCTTGCCTTCACAGTCTGGCTGTATTTCCTTGCAGAGATCGTTGTGAGCCAAAACAACAATGTGGCCATCGTGTACGAGAAGAAGGGCAAAGAGTGGGAGAAGATCCACGAGCTGAGCGAGCACAGCGGGAGAATCACAGGTACCCAGAGAGCTGAAGCACTTTAATAACAGGAAGAGGCTGTGAGTCGTCAACATGCTGAGGGGGTGTTGGTGACCTTCTGAATAAAGATTTCATAAAACAGCCTCTCAGAGGTCTCCTTTGTTGTTTCTCTTTTGTTGAACATGAACTAGGAATTATTTTAAACATTTATTTAACCCTTCCAACAAAACAACTACTAAATAATGGTTTGTGCTAAACTGCAGATTTGATCATTTTCATGACCACAAATACACTTTATATGAGGACTTGAGATAAGTACTTATGGTATTAATGATGTGGCTCATGGTTTTTTTATGCTTTTATGGTGTTTTGAAGTTTTTTTTTATGCTTTTACATTAACTACTCAGTGTACTGCTTTTGTATTGCCCCGAGAGGATGAATAAAGTTATTTGACTTGACCTTCAGTGACTTTTGTCATTCCACTGGAAGCTCAATGAAATCAGGTCAAACACACCTGCAGGATCGAAGGAGAAGTTGAATTCAATTCAACCGGTGAAGGCCCACGCTCGGATTTCTATGGCTCTGATTCTCTTTGTCCTGGAATTCTGTATTTAGTTTGGACACACAACATTTTTTGAAT
The DNA here is from genome assembly GCF_963383615.2 of Lipophrys pholis. Taxonomy (NCBI): domain Eukaryota; kingdom Metazoa; phylum Chordata; class Actinopteri; order Blenniiformes; family Blenniidae; genus Lipophrys; species Lipophrys pholis. The sequence goes on along the minus strand of NC_137647.1, from coordinate 26,076,940 downwards.
CAATAACAACGTGCAGATCCCACCTTTATCTCAGCCTTTACTCTTTCCTCTTCAATTCCAAATGAAGACGTTTGTCCACATATTGCAGTCTGGAAACAGTTTTGTATGAATGTTTTACTCAGAAATATACAAACTATTATGTTTTAATGTTTGAAATAATGTGATCAGGGACTGTTGGACCTCATCTGAGCCTCATTAAAAGACACAAGAATTTCACCATCCAACAGGGGGAAGTGGTGATTAAGTATGTTGTCCATGGATAGATGGTGTCGGTGTTAAACACCAACCATGAAGAATGAGCTGCTCCACCTCCTGACTCACCTGCAGCCCAGGACAAATTGTCTGAAGGGGATTTATGGTCAGGTCCAAGTTCCTAACATGCATGATGTCTGCAGGCATTGACTGGGCTCCAGAGTCCAACCGCATTGTGACGTGTGCGTCAGACCGCAACGCCTACGTGTGGACCCTGAAGGACAACGTGTGGAAGCCCACCCTGGTCCTGGTGCGCATCAACCGTGCAGCGACCTGTGTGAAGTGGTCTCCACTGGAGAACAAGTTCGCACTGGGAAGTGGAGCTCGAATCATCTCGGTGTGCTACTTCGAGAAAGAGAACGACTGGTGAGACGCTCACGAAGCCATAACAAGTCATAAATCACCAATCAAAAGTCAGAAGTGACATGCTGGGCCTGCACGGTGTCAGATAAACCTGCAAGATGTGATAATGTGGTGATATAATGCACTTGTGATATGAACTGCAATGAGTGAAGGATTAGGATTCATAATAAGAGTACTCTTTCTCTTCTTGGACTCACTTTTGCAGAGTCTATGGAAACATAATTTATTGCAAGTATTTAACAATATGTATTTTAAAATTGTTAATATTTGAACTATGCCATACTGTCCTACCACATCGGCCCTGTTAGATTTGCTGCGGTCACTAAATATCCCAGTATATCAACTGTTTGTTTTTCAATCATCGTGAGTAATACTGCATCAAATCTGCGCTTGTATTTTGGACGAATGATTTTGTGATCCAAACAGACCAACATCTCCCAGTAAAGAGTGAGACTGTTCAGTAAAGCCCGGCAGAATGAAGCTTCATTGTTTATTTCTTTTAGGTGGCTCAGTAAGCACATCAAGAAGTCTGTTCGCTCCACAGTTCTGAGTCTGGACTGGCATCCCAACAACATCCTGCTGGCAGCCGGGTCTGCAGATCTGCACTGCAGGTGAGAATAGACCAGAACATCTATCAGAACATCTATTAGAACATCTATCAGAACATCTATCAGAACATCTATTAGAACATCTATCAGTACATCTATTAGAACATCTATCAGAACATCTATCAGAACATCTATTAGAACATCTATCAGTACATCTATCAGTACACCTATTAGAACATCTATCAGTACATCTATCAGTACATCTATTAGAACATCTATCAGTACATCTATCAGTACATCTATCAGTACATCTATCAGTACACCTATTAGAACATCTATCAGAACATCTATCAGTACACCTATTAGAACATCTATCAGAACATCTATCAGTACATCTATCAGTACATCTATCAGTACATCTATCAGTACACCTATTAGAACATCTATCAGTACATCTATCAGTACATCTATTAGAACATCTATCAGTACATCTATCAGTACATCTATCAGTACATCTATCAGTACACCTATTAGAACATCTATCAGAACATCTATCAGTACATCTATCAGTACACCCATCAATACATCTATCAGAACATCTATTAGAACATCTATCAGTACATCTATCGGTACATCTATCAGTACACCCATCAATACATCTATCAATACATCTATCAGTACATCTATCAGTACACCTATTAGAACATCTATCAGAACATCTATCAGAACATCTATTAGAACATCTATCAGAACATCTATTAGAACATCTATCAGTACATCTATCAGTACATCTATCAGTACACCCATCAATACATCTATCAGTACATCTATCAGTACATCTATCAGTACATCTATCAGAACATCTATCCGTACATCTATCAGTGCACCCATCAGTACACCCATCAGTACACCCATCAGTACACCCATCAGTACACCCATCAGATCATCTATCAGTACGTCTCGCAGTACATCTATCAGTACACCCATCAATACATCTATCAGTACACCCATCAGTACATCTATCAGTAAATCTATCAGTACATCTATCAGTACACCCATCAATACATCTATCAGTACACCCATCAGTACATCTATCAGTAAATCTATCAGTACATCTATCAGTACGTCTATGAATACATCTATCAGTACATCTATCAGTACGTCTATGAATACATCTATCAGTACACCCATTGGTACATCTATCAGTACATCTATCAGTACACCCATCAGTACATCTATCAGTACATCTACCAGTACACCCATCAATACATCTATCAGTACATCTATCAGTATACCCATCAGTACACCCATCAATACATCTATCAATACGTCTCTCAGTACATCTATCAGTACACCCATCAATACATCTATCAGTACGTCTCTCAGTATATCTATCAGTACACCCATCAATACATCTATCAGTACATCTATCAGTACATCTATCAGTACGTCTCTCAGTACATCTATCAGTACACCCATCAATACATCTATCAGTACATCTATCAGTACATCTATCAGTACATCTATCAGTACACCCATCAGTACATCTATCAGTGCATCTATCAGTACGTCTATCAGTACATCTATCAATGCATCTATCAGTACGTCTATCTGTACATCTATCAGTACGTCTATCAGTACATCTATCAGTACACCCATCAATCCATCTATCAGTATACCCATCAGTACACCCATCAATACATCTATAAGTACGTCTCTCAGTACATCTATCAGTACACCCATCAATACATCTATAAGTACGTCTCTCAGTACATCTATCAGTACACCCATCAATACATCTATCAATACGTCTCTCAGTACATCTATCAGTACACCAATCAATACACCTATCAGTACAATTATCAGTATGTCTCTCAGTACATCCATCAGTACACCCATCAATACATCTATCAGTACATCTGTCAGTACATCTGTCAGTACATCTTTACAGTACGTCTCTCAGTACACCTATCAGTACATCTGTCAGTACACCTATCAGTACATCTATCAGTACATCTATCTACAACTACTTTAACAAACTTTGGATCATGGGAACTTTGGGTTGAGACAAAAACATGTTACCAATTCCAGGAAGAAAAGAAAAAGCCGATCCGTCTCCTACACACACATTTTGTTAACTGATAGTAAAGAACCCCACTGAGAACCTTTTACCAGAACAAACTCCTGCAGGGCAGAAAGACCAAGGCAAACTGACTGGGTCCAGAGTGACAGAGTGAGAGTACAACGCCCTGCCCCACCCCACCCCGCCATGCCCCACCCCACCCGGCCACGCCACGCCCCGCCCCGCCGCGCCACGCCCCACCCCGCCTCGCCACGCCACGCCACGCCCCGCCCCGCCGCGCCACGCCCCACCCCGCCTCGCCACGCCACGCCACGCCCCACCCCGCCGCGCCACGCCCCACCCCGCCTCGCCACGCCACGCCACGCCACGCCACGCCACGCCACGCCACGCCACGCCACGCCACGCCACGCCACGCCACGCCACGCCACGCCCCACCCCACCCCGCCTCGCCGCGCCACGCCCCACCCCGCCACGCCGCTATTGTGCACCAATGGTGTAAATGTTGTTTTCAATGAGCTCAGAGAAGCTGTGGAGGTGAAAAACCTGATGCAAACCAGTACTTGACACAGGTACACACCTTTGTGTCTCTAAGGGTTTTCTCAGCCTACATTAAGGACATTGAAGAGAAGCCTGGATCCACCGCCTGGGGCGCCAAGATGCCTTTTGGTGAGCTGATGCTGGACCATAAGGAGTGTGGAGGGTGGGTGCACGATGTCTCCTTCTCCCCCAGCGGAGACCAGCTGGCCTGGGTAGCTCACAACAGCACCATCTCTGTGGTTGATGCTACACAAGGGAAAGAGTGAGTACTGCAACCTAGACACTCAAAACAGGAATCTGCAGCCACATATGACTCTACAGCCCCTCTGTAGTGGCTCTACAGCCCCTCTGTAGTGACTCTACAGCCGCTCTGTAGTGATCTACAGCCCCTCTGTAGTGACTCTAAAGCTCTGTAGTGGCTCTACAGCCCCTCTGTAGTGACTCTACAGCTCTGTAGTGACTCTACAGCCGCTCTGTAGTGAGTCGATGAAGCTTTCACTAAACTACATGGAAACAAACACATACAGTATCTTAGTTCATAACTCTAGTTTACGAATCAACTATGGAATCACAGGAGTGCCAAAATTAAAAGGAAATAAATGTGGAAATATAAAGAGAATCAATAAAACAAAAAATATACAAAGGTTCTTTCTTTTTCCATCTCGTCTTTGCTTATTCCATTTTGTCAATGCTTGTCCTGTTTTGTCTTTGTCTTTTCCATTTGCTTTTTGTCTTGTATTTACTGGACGAGTCAAACCGTCTGGAAAAGACAAAAGCAATACAAAGCAAATCAGTAAGAGCTGTGGGGGGTCTTTCTGTTCAGGGGGACTAGTCCATACCTGATCACACCTTTATTGATTCTCTTTATAGTTCCACATTTATTTCCTTTTAATCTTGGCACTCATCTGATTCCATAATAAACCACTTGAAAAAAAACAGCTAATAAAAGAAATGGCAAATTCTGTAAGAATGCTAAAAAAGTGATTTTAAAAAAGCTGAAAATTAAAACTGCGCTGTCTGTGATGATGAAGAGCTAAACTAATAAAAACTTTTAAACTACTAAAGTAGCTCACATAGCTGAAACTGTGAACATTTCTGAAATAGCTGAAACAACCGAGCTGATCATTAAGTTTACTGTAAAAACTAAACCAGTCCACAAAAGTTAAAGTTGTAATCCATTTCTAAAAGTCTCAATTGAATGCAACAGTTTGGTAAATATAGCTAAAAATCCATACAGAAGATTATAAGCTGTGTTATCTGTATTTTAAGGCTGACACAGATTAACACTGAGGGGCAGTGGTGAGCACTCTCGCCTCACGGTTAGAAGCTCGGGGTTCTAACCTGGCCTTGGACCTGGGTTTCCTCAGGTGCTCTGGTTTCCTGCCACAGTCCAAAAAACACTGTGACTCCCTGATCAAGACCCTCAGCCCCCGAGCTGCCTACCATTGGGTCAGTTGAGTCAAGAAAAGAAATCTCCCCTCTGCAGAGGACTAATAAATAAATAATTAAAACACTTGTGCTTTATTGAAAAGGTGAAGTGAGCGGCGCACACAACAGCCATAGAATTGAGTGAGTTGGGGTCCCGCCTTTGAACCATTGAATCTCAGCATAATCTTTCTTATCATTACAACGATAACGATGACACTCCTGTGTTTGTGTTGAAGGGGACCTGGCTGACCCCTGACCTCTCAGTTAGTAGGACACGTCGTTCTAATGGTTAAAACGATTGTCCTGTGTTTGTGTGTTGAGGGTAACCCAGCTCACCACGGACCACCTGCCTCTGCTCAGCGTCCTCTACGTCAGCCACACCGACATCGTGGCTGCGGTAACTGTCGCCTTCTTCATTCTCCTCGAGCGCCAGGTCAAAGATTCTGACCTGTTTCTGTCTCGTGTCCATGCCAGGGACATGACTGCTGCCCCTACCAGTACACCTACAAGGGTCGGGGCTGCTTGGAGTTTGTGAAGAAGCTGGACATCCCCAAGCAGACCGCCAAGGGCAGCATGTCGGCCATGCAACACTTCCGCAACCTGGACAAGAGGGCCACAGAGGAGGAGGACAACGAGCTGGACACTCGTCACCAGAACAGCATCACGTGAGGACTCACATCTTCTCTTTCTCATTTCTTCTCATTGAAGCTGTGCAGAGAGGTCCTTCTCTTCCTCCCACCTCCTCCTCCAGCATTTAGAAGCATTTTCTACATCCTTTCCCAGATAGAATCCTTGGCTGAGTGCTGGAGACAGAATCTCAGAGACTGAACCTGAGTACTACCAAGTGATGAACCAAGCTGGATGTTCTCTTATGGAGATAACTTCAGGATTAACTCTGGTTTTCTCTTATCTAGATAACTTCAGGATTAACTCTGGTTTTCTCTTCTCCAGATAACTTCAGGATTAACTCTGGTTTTCTGTACTACGACTCTCGCTCACTTCTCACCAGGATAAATCACCTGGTGACTGACACTGAAAGTCTAACCTGCCCCGGAGCAGGTTATGTTCTAGATAAGAGGTCAGAGCTCCGCCTCCTGACCAATCAGATCTCTTGGGAAATGCCCCGCCCATTCTTAAATGATGGTGATTGGTGGGCAGGTTCAGCTCTGAGCTGCAGCAGAGAGGAGAAGATAAATTAATCTAGAACAATCTTTCTGACATAATAAAATAAATCCTGGTCTCTGAGGCTCTGAAGGAGGTTCTTGTTCTGGACTTGTTCCAGGTCTGTTTATCTGGAATAATGAGGTTCATGATCACACCTGACAGAACTGCAGAACCATGAATTTATATAACGCAGAACTACTCGTGTCGTCACAGTGATGAATTAATATTCCAACACAAACACAAGAGAAACTCAGCGTCAAACCAACGGGATGGAAACTATAAACTGAAAGAAGATCAGTGAGGAAGTTCAGCCCGACACGTTTCTGCTGGAATAAAGTGAAACTGAGTGATCAGCAGACGTGCTGTCTGTTTATATGGCTGATAAATTAATCTGCTCTAATCTCACCAAGTCAGCATTAACAAGTCAGGAAGGTTCTGGTTCTGGCTGCAGCAGCAGTGTTGCTTTGAGCTGCTGGATGGGTTTGAATTCTTCATAATCTCAGAGATTAACTGCTCCTTCAGTAATCTGCAGGGTTTCTCTGTGTGTGATTGGTCAGATGCTGCTAACTCCGCCCCTTTCACGTGAACGTGCACACGTAGGTCTGGGTTGAACCAGAGAGTTGATAACCTGCTTGGTAGTAACGGTGATCAGGATCACTCACATCTGGATAAGTTAACCAGGAAACAGAGACCCTGGATATGTTGATCAGGTTCGTAGTCCAGGCCTCAGGTCTTCAGTCTGCAGATGGTCCGAGGACTGAACTGCTCCTAGTTGTTTATGGAGCAGAAGTTTACAGTTTGACCCATTCTGATCATTGAAATGTGACTTCTCAGTTCTGACAGTCTGTGGCTGTGCTCATGGTCATCAGAGGAACTCCACACAGAAAAGGCTGTGTGAACCCACCATCTGGTCACTATGAGGCAGGAGCACTGACCACTGCACCACTCAATTACCACACACTGAACACGGCTCTCTGTCAGCGGAGCTCCAATTCACTTGATACAGTCAATATTGCCACAAGTCTCCTTTTCTTGTTGAAGTAGTTGAGAAAGCTGTAAGTTGTTGTTGTGCTGTTTTCTACAGGCAGCTGTGTGTCGTGTCTGGGGACAAAGTTAAGGTGGCCAAGTACAGCAGTGTGGGTCTGGATGGAGCCATGGTCATTTGGGACTTAAAGGTACGAATGAAAATAAAAAAATATATAAATATCTTCTTCCTTTTTCCAAGAATGTCATGATGTGGTATAAAGGAAAATATATTGTAATGATCAGCTCCTGGTCCTGTTCTTCTGGAGCAACAGGATTCTTTCTAACATGGGTTTGCTTTGTTTTCCAGCACTGAATCTCCAGTTTGCTCCTTCTGGAGGTTTCAGGAGACCTCATGAATTCCTGTAACCGGAACGTGACGAGCACATGTACTCTGCACGCTACAGATCATTCAAATAAACAATGAACTGATGAACTGAGACATGTCGTTCTCATTTTTACATTTTGTGTTCAATCCAGTGACCTTTTCACACTCTTGGGTTTTTTTCCAAGACTTTATTTATAGATTTTTCATTTTACAGGTATACACATATACAACCATTCCCAATCACCCACCCTCCCTCCCATGTCACACAAACACAACAGCACAGAGAAAAGAAAAGTAAAATGCAAAACAGTGAATATACATTACAGATAATTAAAAATAACAAACAAATAAATAAAAGTAACTCCTTTAATCATGTAGACAATAACGTTAGCTTCAGTATAGACTCAGATTTTTAACGTAGTCAAAGACAGGAGACCAGATCACCCAAACTTCTCAGGACAGTGTCTCTGCTGTGTCTCAGCTTCTCCAGCTGCAGCACACAGAGCGTTTCCTTTCTCCACTTGTTAACTGATGGCGGTTTATCTGATTCCCACTGAAGAAGAACGGCTCTCCTGGATATTAAAGTTGCAGAAGTAAGAGCTTTCCCTTGTAATGTGGAAACTGTGGTGCACCTTGAGGGAGGTTCTCTCATTCAGAGTGGAAGGGATGTGTCGGTGACGTGGGGGGGGGGGGGGGTGGTGATGCGGTAGGATTAAAGGAGGAAGTGCGGTGATGTCACGGGGGGAAATGTTTGACAGGTCTACTGTCCTGCTGTGTGAAGCAATAAAGAAGAACGACTCGACACCTCTGTCCGCCTCCTCTTTCACGGCTTCCACATTGGTGACCCTGACATTTGGACATGTCTATCGAGGACGCACAAGCCGGCGGGGCCGCGATGTCTGCCGCTACCATCAAATTACCTGAATTTTGGCAACATGACCCGGAGCAGTGGTTTCAGCATGTCGAAGCCCAGTTCCAGCTCCGAGGCATCACGGCGGACGACACGAAATACTAACATGTCGTCACGGCATTAGATTCATCCACCACCGCCCGAGTGATGGGGCTGCTGCGGGAACCGCCGGCACAAAGCAGATTCACCGCTCTCAAGAATCAGCTCCTCTGTCGGTTCCAGCTGTCGGCCGCGGAACGAGTGGAGCGCCTGCTGTCACTCAGCGGTTTGGGGGACAGTAAACCCACGGAGCTGATGGACAATATGCTGGCGCTGCTGGGATCAGGTGACTCTTCGTTCCTCTCCACCAGCTGTTTCTGCATCAACCCCCGCCGAGGTGCGCACGGCTCTGGCCACTTCGCCTCTGGTGCAGGCTCAGGACTATCGTAGTTTGGCGGAGGAAGCCGATCGGATTCTGCTCGCAGCACGCCCGTACGGAGTACATGCCGGGTGGCCAGCGGAGCCTCAACACCAGCCACAGGAGGACACACCAGTGGCCATCGCAACGGCGAGAGACCGGCGCAAAGAGGACAGCCAGCGGTGTTTCTTCCACCGGCGTTTCGGGAGCATAGCCCAGCGCTGCACGCCGCCCTGCTCCTTCTCTGTGCAGGGAAACACCAGACCCGGCGCTCCATAGCAGCTGTGGGCGCTGGGGACACTCATGACACACATTTCCTGTGCACTCATGGACTATTAGTGGACATGGCAAACCACCGACTTGTGGACGCCGTCTCGTTCTCCTCTTACTCCTGCACGTTGGGGGGGGGGGGGGGGGGGGGGGGGGGGGATGTTATCCCACTCCAATATCTTGGCCACGGGAGATGTGTACCAGCGGCTGCTGGCTGAGACTCCTGAACTGACAGTCCCTACCTTCTCAGCCTCCATAGTTAAACACGGTGTGGAACATTAAATGTCCACGACTGGCCCGCCGGTTTTTGCACGTCCTCGCCTCCTGGATGCTGCTAAGCTGGCGATTGCTAAGGAGGAGTTTGCCACTATGGAACGGCTTGGGATTGTGCGGCGCTCTGACAGCCCGTGGGCCTCACCTTTGCATATGGTCCCTAAAGCGGATGGCAGTTGGAGGCCTTGTGGGGACTTTCGGCTCCTCAACTATATCACATGGTTCTCTGTCCACCTGGCAGGGAAAGTAATTTTTTCCAAGGTGGATTTGATGAGAGGCTACCACCAGGTACCTGTCCATCCTCAGCACGTGCCCAAGACTGCCGTCATCACACCATTTGGACTTTTGAGTTCCTCAGGATGCCATTCGGGCTTAAAGGTGCAGCACAAACGTTCCAGCGGTTGGTGGACTCTGTGTTAAGGGGGCTGCCCTTCCTGTTTGTCTATCTGGATGACATCCTGGTGACCAGCGCCTGAGGAGCACCTGCTACACCTGTGACAGCTCTTCGAGAGACTTCATGAGCACGGGTTGATCGTGAACCCGGGTAAATGTCAGTTTGGGCTGTCAGAGATTAACTTTCTAGGCCACCATGTCTCTTCAGGTGGAGTGGACCCCCTCACCAGTTAAGGTGGAAGCGATTGCTGCTTTTCTGCATCCTCAAACCGTCAAGGCGCTGTAGGAATTTCTCGGAATGATGAACTTTTACAACTGCTTCATCGCTCACACAGCCCACTTGATGCGCCCCGTGTATGAAGCACTGAGGGGCAGAAAATCGAAGCAGGATGTGGACGGATCCGCAGAAAGACTCCTGGCATTTGAGAAGGCCAAGGTTGCACTCTCCAACGGCTCCGGTGGCACTCACCACCGATGCCTCGGACTACACAGTGGGGGCAGTATGTGAACAGTGGGTGGAGCCTGGCAGCCTCTGGCGTTCTTCAGCAGGCAGCAGCGTGACAATGAGAGGAAGTACAGCACGTTTGACAGAGAACTCTTGGCTCTTTTCCTCACCATACGTCACTTTAGGTTTTTGCTGGAGGGCCGGGAGTTCACCGTTTTCGTGGACCACAAACCCCTCACCTTCGCTATGGCCAAGACCTGAGAGCCGTGGTCTGCAAGGCCACAGCGCCACCTCTCTGCCATTTCAGAGTTTACCACAGACATTCGGCATGTAGCTGGGAAAAACAACGCAGTGGCCGACTGCCTCTCCCGGGCAGGAGTAAACTCTGTGCAGCTGAGTGTGGACTCCCCTGCTATGGCCACTGACCAGCAGGCAGATGCTGAAATCCAGTCATTCAGGACAGCCGCGACGGGGCTACGGCTAGAGGATGTGGTCTTCCATGACAGTGGGACCACGCTCCTCTGTGACGTCGCCACTGGACAGCCTCGCCCCACGGTACCTGCCGGCTGGCGACGCCAGGTTTTTGAGGCAATACACACTCTTTCACATCCAGGGGTGAGGGCATCAGTCAAACTAGTGGGGGCAAGGTTCGTCTGGTCAGGGCTTAGAAAGGACGTCAGGAGCTGGGCAGCCTCCTGTGTGGCATGTCAGCGGGCCAAAGTACATCGCCACACCAAGTTGGAGCCATTTTGGATTCCTGAGAGAAGGTTCGACTTTGTGCATCTGGACTTGGTGGGTCCGCTCCCTTCCTCCCAAGGCTTTACTCACCTCCTCACCATGGTGGACAGGACAACTAGGTGGACAGAGGTCGTCCCTGTCTCATCAACCACGTCAGCTGAGGTGGCACGTGCCTTTATTTCCACATGGGTGGCCCGGTTCGGCACGCCATTGGACGTCACATCGGACAGAGGCTCCCAGTTCACCTCGGAGCTGTGGACAGAGGTGGCGAAGAGCCTGGGGGTGCAGCTACACCGGCGATGGCTTTCAAGCCGCAAGCGAATGGACTGTGTGAGCGTTTTCATCGCACGATGAAGGCCGCTCTACGAGCCACTCTCATGGACAGCGACTGGATCGATCGGCTGGCGTAGGTCATGTTGGGCGACCTGCAGTCGTCGTCTGCAGAGCTGGTGTCTGGTCAGCCTCTGAGGGTCCCCAGAGAGTTCCTGCCAGAACCATCAGAACCCTGGTTGGTTACAGCCAGGAAGAACGTTTCCATCATCATGGCCAAATCGAAAAGGAACGGCAACAGACAACAACCCTGTTTCGTTCCCCGGTAATATCCGTGCACGTGGACAGGCTGTCCTCCATTCCTTTCACCGCCACGCTCAGCGACGACCCTAACCCAACGCTGACGTAAGAGCCTCCTTGTATTCCCTCAGCTCGGTCCTGGCTGCATTAATATCGGCCATCTCGCTTTCCAAAACACTTCGGACCTCATTGTCTATCAAGTCCCTCTGCAGGGAGGACAGAAGCTCGAGTTTGATTGAGGAAGCAGTCGCGGCGAGTCCACCTCACCTGGGCAGTCTTGGCTGGTGGAGGCCGCAGGCTGACTCGGAGTCGTCGGCCTCCTTTGCAAAAGAGTTGTTTGCTCACCTCTGGATTGTTTTCCAGCCATGTCTGCTTTTTATATCGAGTTAGCAACTTCAAACAAGCCTGGACAGGAACTTTCTTAGTCAAACTATAAACCTATAATACACTTTTTATATATTAAGCCATTCTCATATGACTCAAATGCAACTTCTACATCACCCAAATGTTTACAACGTGCAAAAATCCCCATAAGCTCAGGTTTAAATGTTCCTTTTTCAAGTTGTAAATTGAGTTTACACCATGAACTTACATGAGAAAAGGTTCAATCAGTAGACTGTACAAGTGGGCCATAAATAAATGACCTGAGATTAATCCAGGACCAGGATTAGAGACCCCTACATGCAACACAGCCTCAGCCATAAAAGGTTTAGGGCTGCAACACTCCCAGATGAATAGCAGCATAACTTCAACTACATTAAAGACAACATGGATAAAAATCTGTTTTATTGAACATTCTCCTCTGCAGTCACTTCTCTGACCTTAGAACTGATGAATACCTGGTGGTCTCTGATCTTAAAGTATTTATTTATTTAAAAAGATAGATGTAAAGTGAAAGTTTGAACCCTCAGGTGTTGTTAAAAGATTTCTTTGCACTTAGAGACTTTAAAGTCAGTTTAAAAAACATCAATGCATAAAGATTATCCATTCAAATCTCTTGCAAACATGGTGTTGAAATTATTTCACCATTTTCAGTTGAAAAGATTTTCTGAACATGATTGTGACGAGACGTCACACTGCATGGATCTGGAGCTTCCCCGGGAAGGCGAGATCATGTTTTTCTCAACATCTAGAGACTGAGGATTAGAGTTATACATGGAATACTACAATAATAACAGCTATCATTTCCTATATCTGAGTATTTCCTTCAATTTATCGTTGCCCTACATTTGAGAGGGACGTGACTGAAGACAACAGGCGCCGCCATGCCTCCATCTCCTGCTGGATGTCACGTGATGTCGAATACAGGAAGTAAGTCTTCTTAGTTTTTTAGAAATATTTGAATTAATTAATCAATTGAGTAATTTGGAAAACATTCCAAACAGACAAAGGAGCAACACAAGCACACAGTCATTAATATAAAGTCGCCCCCCCCCCCCAGGGGGATGTCATCAGTCCTGTACAAACCGGACGGTATCATGATAAATGGAATTTTTAACAGAGCAGGGAAACAATCTGGTCCGTCTCCATCAGTGTTGCCAAAGTTACTGTACCTTAAAAAAGCAATATGATTACTGATTACTAGTTAGTCCTCCATAAAAAAAACTTAGTTACTTTACTGATTACATGTATTTAAAAATAACTAAGTTAGATTACAAGTTACTTTTTAGTTACTTTCAGCAGCTGGCGACAACCCTGGAGGAGGTTGTTCAAACAGGTAGAGGTGGTCCTGGTCTGCAGCACCAGGAGCCGTCGGCCACGCCCCCTGCCTCACAGTACCTGCTGAAAAACACAGAAAGACACTGGACCACAACATAAATACTGTATTTTCTGGACTATATGTTGTGGAATGATGGAGAGAAGGCTTTCTGCGGGTGAACTTCCCTTATTAACAACACGAACTGTCCAGCATCAGCCACGACATGCGCTCACATCATGTGTAGGTTCTCCCTGACGCCGGAAAGCAGCTGACACTGCCGGAAAGCGTCACTGTTGTGAACTGCGACAAAGGTAGATGTGTGTTTTCATATAAACCATAGACTGTATGACATAAGTCGCTCCTGAATATATGTCGCACCAGTCAAAAAATGCATCATGAAGAGGAAAAAACATAAACCACTTGACTAAAAGTCGCATTGTTTTGAAAATTTATTTCACAAAATCCTAGAGCAGGAAGAAACATTTAATGTGGAAAAACAGGTTATTCAGTCTGGTCTATTCACAATATATCATATAGAGAGAGGAACGCCGCGGGGGAGTGTGTCGCGCTACATTATTTACTATCATGGTAAATTATATATTTAAATATATTGATTCAAGTATAGGAAAATCATTATTTGCAGATGATGGAGCTTTATGGGTAAGAGGGCATAATATTAAATATTTACAGAAAAAGCTACAAGGGCAATTGAGAAAGTGGAGCAGTGGGCAGAGAGCTGGGGGGGGGGGGGGAGGCAGATTTACTGTGGGTAAAACTCAAGCAATGTGTTTTTATGGAAGACATAAGGACATAACATTGAAACTGTAAGGTCAAGAAGTTGACCAGGTTAGAGTGGGGAGGTTTCTGGGCATGTGGTTGGATGAGAAACTAACATGGAAACATCAGATCGATAAAATGACAGAAAAATATAAAAAAGAAATAATCTATTGAGATGATTTCAGGAAGAGACCGGGGAGCATCGAGAGCATCCATCCATCCATCTTCTCCGTTTCCGGGTGGTGTCAGTCTGAGCACCATCACCCAGATCACATTGCACCATTAAGAACCGTCCTGCAGGTGGAGAGCCCACAGGAAGGTGGAGAGCCTACAGGAAGGTGGAGAGCCCACAGGAAGGTGGAGAGCCCACAGGAAGGTGGCGCCCGGCGTGGGACACGAACCCTCTACCTAGAGATTGTAAGTCTCATGCTCTACCTACTGAGCTAGCCGGGTCGCATCGAGAGCAGCACTCTTTAATATCTACCAGGCTATGATGAGAGCAACAAATCCAAAATATATCAAGAGACTGTTGGGAGTATGAACACGTAGATGTAAACAGCTTTGGCTGTATTGGGAATGTGATCGCGGAGCAGGCGGGTTCAGGACAGATTAGCTTTAGTAATACAGTCACACTATCAAATATCCCTCTCTGGTTATTTAAAATGCCAGTGGAAGATTTTAAAATCAAAAATCAGATTAGGAGACTAGAGAAACAGGATCAAGTGGGGTATATAACTCCAAAATATTTAGATAAATACATAAATGAGACACTGGTTTTTACAGATGGGACAAAAGACCCTGAAATAGTTCGGTGTGGAGCAGCAGTATATATTCCTGGAAGGGAAATGAACATTAGGAAAAGATGTACAGACCATCTATCAGTGGAGTTAATAGCAACGGTAAGGGAATTGGAATATATAACAGAGTATGAAATAAGTAAGGCAGTGGTAGCACCAGAGGCAGCCAACATGCAAACAGGACTTGGTTTTTAAAATACACAGTTTAATATATGAAATGCAGAAAACAGATGGAATGTGAGGTTGTCTGGTTCCAGCTCATGTTGGAATTGAGGGAAATGAGAATGTAGACCTATTGACTGAACAATCTCTTAAATCACAAATAATAGAACTTCCAGTTCAGTTGAGCAAAGCTGAGGGGAGAACAGTGATTAAGAAACCTAATAAAAAGGTGGCAAGAGTACTGGGAATCTCAGGAATCAGGTAGAGATCTCTTTGGAATACAGGAATAGGTTGGGGAGGGTAGAAGGACAGGAAGACACCGGAAGGAAGAGACGGTAATGACACGATTAAGGATTGGGCATCCTGGATTAAACGGGACACTTAAGATAGAAAAACATAAAGATGGTAAATGTAAACAGTGTGGGATGTTTGAGTCGGTACAGCGTGTCATGATGGAATAGAAGAAGTATGAGGAGGAGAGAAGAGCATTAAAGGAAGCCGCTGAGAAAACAAAGGGTGTATTTAATTTAATTAATATACTTAGAGCAGAAGATAAGGAGATAGTGAGGAATATATTTAGGTTTCTGCAGAGAACAGAATTAATAGGAAGGATTTAGGATGAACTCGAGACTGTAACTGCCTGAGCTCGTTCAAACTCCAGCCCAGTAGGTGGCGGTAATGCTCCTTTGAAGAGGTAGCAAACTGCCATAAAACAGAGGAAGAAGAAGAAGAAAAACAAAAAGAAGAAAAAAACAAAAAGAAGAAGAAAAGGAAGAAGAAGAAGAAGAAGAAGAAGAAGAAGAAGAAGAAGAAGAAGAAGAAGAAGAAGAAGAAGAAGAAGAAGAAGAAGAAGAAGAAGAAGAAGAAGAAGAAGAAGAAGAAGAAGAAG
Source organism: Lipophrys pholis (assembly GCF_963383615.2). NCBI lineage: Eukaryota > Metazoa > Chordata > Actinopteri > Blenniiformes > Blenniidae > Lipophrys > Lipophrys pholis. Next base: position 26,060,894 of record NC_137647.1, on the reverse strand, counting down.
AAGAAGAAGAAGAAGAAGAAGAAGAAGAAGAAGAAGAAGAAGAAGAAGAAGAAGAAGAAGAAGAAGAACCCAGCTTTCTCCAGCCTACCAATCAAAACCTTGATACAAACGTGGGTCGTCGATTAGCCAATCAGGAGAGGCGGAGGTGTGACGTAGCGCTGTCAGCTGTTCTTGTTTTGCTGCTTGCCTGCACCGCTTCCCCGAATCCAGATCACCGACCTCCCGCTCCGGTTCCCTGATCACCGACCGCCGGTTCCTGTTCCCGCATCACCGACCGCCGGCTCCGGGCTCTGCGCCTCCAGGGGCGGGGAAAGCCACGGTTCCTGTCTCGGTGTCTCGCCTCCTATATTTCTGCCACATTGGAGCCGTCTATCGCCGACATCGCGCGACGAGGTGCAGCCGATCCCAGGCCTCCAATCCAGGGCGGAGGGAGGAAAGGAGGTCGCCGGGACTCGGGATGGAGAGCGAGGAGGGAGCGGAGGGGCCGCCGGGGCTCCGGCTGGGCTGCGCCTCCTTCAACCAGGACTCCACGTAAGCAGGCGGGCGGATGAGTCCGGTAAAGAGGGACAAAGTAGTGCGGCTGTCCTGGAACTGATGCGTTTACACCTTAGTATTAAAAACAGCTGAGGACGGGCGTCCAACATGCGGGCCGCGGGCCACCCCGGCCCGCCAGAGGGCTCAGACAGGCCGGCACGTTACAGTCATTTGTGAAGTTTCTTTCAAATGTTCACAAGATGGTCAATCCTGACAACCGAGCACAAGTTTATGACCCAGTTAGTCCTGATCGTCTATTCAGGAGGACAAACACGTTAGTTTCTAAACTGTAACGCTGTGGAAGTGGAGCAGGGAATGAGGATTTTATATTCATTTGATGAAACGAGTCTGAAACTAATGAAGCTTCACCAGCACAATAATATGTTCTTCTTCCAAAAAGTTCAATCCAGATTTCTTTTAGTCTCATAATTAGTTTAATCTGTTCAGATTGTCATACAAAAGGCCTTTTTAAGGATATTTATGATTTTAATCCGTCCCCATTACAACTCCAGCAGAATAAGCCATGAAAGTGTGTTTTAATGAAAGTATTGAGAGTTTCCAATGTTCCCCCCCGGATCTTCCTGCTGCTCAGCCCTTACAGAGCCCACCAGTGTCCCACCAGTGTCCCACCAGTGTCCCACCAGTATCCCACCAGTGTCCCACCAGTATCCCACCAGTGTCCCACCAGTATCCCACCAGTATCCCACCAGTGTCCCACCAGTGTCCCACAGAGCGTCTCTGCCTGACACTTTGAGAAAAACCCCTTTGAACTGCTTGTAATAACTCCCCAGGTGATGTTGTGTTCATGTTGTCAGCGCTGTTGTAGCTTTGAATCCTTTCAGATGAAGTCACCAAAGTTAAAAACCATAATTATAACACAGTAACTTGAAGTAATGGGTGGAAACCCACTGCTGATGACACTGAGTGTGTCCATTGTTGTAGTTGAAGCACAGGAACACCACCACTTGCCTTTATATGTCTAATGAGGGTTTAACATGTAATCATCCACTAACTGAACATTCTGACTAAAAAGAAGAGTTGAGTGTTTTGTTCTGAGAGAAGAAGGAAGTCAGTGATGATGATGAGGAGGAGGGGAGGGAGGGGTCACTGGTGTTCATGAACAGGAACAATGGGAGGCGGGGTTGCATGTCTGTGAGGACCTTTAACACCTGACCAGTGGTTCTGAAACATTTGATTCAGATCTGTCAGCTTGGAGGAGACGAACAAATGTAATGAATATGGATGGAAGGCCTCATGCATAGCATATCAGTCATAATGAGCCTGAAGACGTTTAATTGAACTGTTGTCTTTGTCCTGGTATACATGCAGTGGATCAGTGTTGAAGTTCTGATTCCAGGTGGTTTGAACTTGTTCAGTGTCAGTTTGGGTCCCTCACCGACTCATTTACAGTGTGACAGACTGCAAACATAGTCCGATGTAAGCCAGAGGTGGTTCCAGGATCAGTCTGATGGTTTTAGTTTGAGCTCCTGTTGGACCGCTCTCGCTCCAGGACCTCTTGACCCGGTGTAGATCACCTGGTCTGGTTCCTCCGGCTGCTCTGTAGATATGAAGTGATCAGTGCAGAGGTGTAGCTGCTGATCCACCGTGCAAAAATATCAAATCATTCTTTTGGTGTCGGGCCACATGAGAAGAAAAAGAAAGCTACTGAAGTCTTCTGGCTCTCATGTTTCCTGTCACGTATTAAAGGGATAGTGTTCTAATTCAGGGGAATCCTCCGTAATGTTTGCTGGAGGCCAAGTAAAGACGGTGGATGGTGCAGGTGCCTGTGGGCCACAGCTTACTCTCTGATCCAGGAGGTTCAGATATCACTTCTCATGAAACTGTTCAAAACCTCAGAGCTCAAAAACTAAAGATTACTTTAACAGACCAATCCTTCCCAGGTAGTAACAGTTGTACTGTCTGTGTGAGTTTTGTGATCATCACACAACTGAAATAGTGTCAATGAGCACACAGTGAATGATTCAGCAAGTTTTAATGGAAAAGAGTAAACTTCCTATTTCATGATCAGGTTGCTCACTGATATCTGATTATGTTTCATATCAAAAGTCAAACATTTTAAGAAAGTTCTTGTATTCCAGCAAAGCATGTTAAACACTCGGGAAACACTGCACTGTCACCTCCAAGTATTCATGAGCCTTATTAATGAATTCATCATGGAACACAGTTCAGACGACACGTCTGTGGAGTTTCTGTTTTTCAGCGAGTCTCTCAGTCATGAGAGAAGCTCAATTCTTTCTACATGCTTGATTTCATAATATTAATCTGCTGCTAACGTGCTCCAGCCACGGTGGGACCGCCACGCTTCATTTGGTAAAACATTTTGTTTGTTACTTGCCAGAAACAGCTGAAGAATGGGACTCCAGCATGGGATTGGTTGTTCTCTCTTAGGGCTTTTCCACCAAAAAGAACCAGGTTCTAGTTCAGGGCCGGTGCCAGAGCCGGTTCTTAAATGAGCACCACCAAAGAACCGGTTCTTTTTCCACCGTTAGCGGAGCCAGTAGAGCTACGTCACTGCGTCACTCCAAAACGTGAAACGTCACTGATTTCACCAATGTGGCGCTGACAGCCTCGTCCAGGAACCAGGAGACGGACTGTACCAGTGGTTTAGTCCGGGTCGCTTCATCTAGTCTGACCAGAACCTCTGATGAACCAAAGAGCCAGAAGACATTACGTCTCTTCGTCTCTCTATTGGTGTTTTTTCACGTCCGTCTTGCTTTAGTCCAGAGCTCCAGAGTGGACATAGAGGGGAAATAAATAACGCATGTATGAGTTTGGGGCTTATTTTTCAACATGTGGGCTTTACATAGTGAATTTCTGCTCCTTTCACTCTATTTCTGGGAGTGTCTGAATCAAAAGCTTCAACATGAAGAATGGAGGTTTACAATGATAGAACGAAGCTCTAAAAACTGTTTCCATGGTAACCTCCGTAAACACACTGATTAAACTTCTTTCACATGAAGCCGTTAAAAGGCTCATTTTATACCTATAACATCCAGCTTTCATTTACAGTAGTTTGTAGTTTGTTTTTTAGTTGCTGATGAACCAAAAGTATTTATTATAAAGTAGTTCTGTGGGTTAGAAAATAATATTGGAGCGTCTCGGAGCGGAGCGGCCTCATACGGCCTTGCTCAGCGGCTGCAGCGCCTCAGCCGGCGGTCAGAAGGTGAAATAAGACCTGGACGTGACGTTAGTTCTAATAATGTCACCACGAAAAGTGTGAAAAATAAACCACAATGGAAAACTGCTTCCAAATTATATCCGACGTAGCTGACTGACAGCGGAGGAGCGCGGCAGCGTCTCGAGAGCCGCGGTTCCGCGAACGCGAATTAAATAATCCCGTTCCCTCATATTATTAACTTCAGGAAGCGACTTATTATATCATTCCCACGCGTATTTAAAATGTTTTTCTCTATAACCACTCTGGGGCTCCGTGTTCGCTGGAGTTTTCAGAAAGCCGGTTCAGCCTCGCTTCTGCCTTTTAGGTAGCGATACCTCCAGAGATACCTCCAGAGATACCTCCAGAGATAACTCCAGAGATAGCTCCAGAGATACCTCCAGAGATAGCTCCAGAGATACCTCCAGAGATACCTCCAGAGATAGCTCCAGAGATAGCTCCAGAGATACCTCCAGAGATAGCTCCAGAGATACCTCCAGAGATAGCTCCAGAGATACCTCCAGAGATACCTCCAGAGATACCTCCAGAGATAGCTCCAGAGATACCTCCAGAGATACCTCCAGAGATAACTCCAGAGATAACTCCAGAGATACCTCCAGAGATACCCCCAGAGATAGCTCCAGAGATACCTCCAGAGATACCTCCAGAGATAACTCCAGAGATACCTCCAGAGATACCTCCAGAGATACCTCCAGAGATACCCCCAGAGATACCTCCAGAGATAACTCCAGAGATAACTCCAGAGATAACTCCAGAGATAACTCCAGAGATAACTCCAGAGATACCTCCAGAGATACCTCCAGAGATAACTCCAGAGATAACTCCGCCCCCAGCTGATGACGCGTCGGGTCCCAGTCTAGCTCCTCTCTGGCTCAGCAACGAAGTGGGGCCAGCGTAGCAGCAGTTTAGCCCCTGGTAGGCCGGGGCTTTGAAAGAACTGGTGCTGAGTCTGGCCCTGGCTCCGAACTAGCACCTGGTTCTTTCCGGTGGAAAAGCCCCTTGTATGAACTCTCAGTCCTCAGTCAGCTTGTGGAGTCGCAGCACAGCAGCACTGGTGTAGTTCTGACTGTTTAGAGAGTACTCAGGTTTAGAGAGTACTCAGGTTTAGAGAGTACTCAGGTTGTTGTACTCAGTGTGATGCTTTGTGCAATGTTCTGCTGAGAAGTCTTTGGTCCTGCTCTTCATGTGGATTTTAGTTTGACACGTAGCTCTTACCTGAGCATTACTCCAGCACCTGCTCATGGAACCTGAACCGTCTGAGTTCACTGAGTTCACCAAAACACACAAAGTCAGAGTGGAAAAATGTTTCAAGGAGAGTTTGAGGTGATGACTTTGCCTCCAAATTTCCCAGATTTAAATGAAATCATACATCTGTAGAATGTGTGGGAGAAACATCTACAATCCATAGATTCTCCTCCGCAGAACCTCCAGAACTTGGCTTTAGAGACATGAAGCAGGCGGTCAGAACCTTCTTAGTTGTCCACCAACATTAGTTACTTACTAGGGCCTCTCTCCACTAGAGGGCGCTACATGGACAGGAGAGGGAGAGCCTTGGTCCCAGGTGCTCCAGCTTGAAGATATGGACAGCCACTGTGACACACACACACACACACACACACACACACACACACACACACACACACACACACACACACACACACACACACACACACACACACACAATAAATAGAAAGCATCCTGAAAGCTTTGAGTGTTTCAACTGTGTGTGTGTGTGTGTGTGTGTGTGTGTGTGTGTGTGTGTGTGTGTGTGTGTGTGTGTGTGTGTGTGTGTGTGTGTGTGTGTGTGTGTGTGTGTGTGTGTGTGTGTGTGTGTGTGTGTGTGTGTGTGTGTGTGTGTGTGTGTGTGTGTGTTTTGCAGGTCTCTGGCTTTGGGAACCAGGAGTGGCTACAAGCTGTTCTCTCTGACGTTGGTGGATAAACTGGACTGCATCCATGACAGTGGTCAGTCTTGCACCGTCAACATCTTCCCTCAATTATTCAGTTACTCACAGGATGAGAGTAAAACACACTCTCTAAATCAGTACACTACACTGTGAGACATGAGACACTGGCAGCTTCTGGTCAGTTGTAGTTTCTAGTTCAGGGGCCACACACACACACACACACACACACACACACACACACACACACACACACACACACACACACACACACACACACACACACACACACACACACACACACACACACACACACACACACTAGTTTAGTCTCATGATAAATAATGCTGGCTCGTTATCAAAGTTATTAATTGCAATTAATTCTATTTTCAGGTTCATCACACAAAATTTAATAATCACTAATTATTAAATTTTTTTTTTAACAAAACAAACAATACAATTATTACCAACAACTATTTTTATACTATTCCTTTATGGCTCAACAGATTGGAAATCCCATTGAAAAACTAAAAGAATCCAAATATGAAAGTGCTGTAATAGGAGAACAAGTTACCTGAGAGTCCTTCAGAAGGTCTTATTGGGTTAGTTCCTGGTCTAATGACTCTTTCTTTTTTCTTTTTTTTTTTAAACTTAATTTTTATTGAAATTTTTTCAGTTTTCACAGTTCCAGTGTCGGGGCAAAACAAATATACAAAATCTATCCATCTTTCATCAACCAAAGTCTCTATTGTCCAGTGGTGGCGGTGTCCTCCTCTGTCCTCCTGAAGTCAGTCCATTTGTCCCACTTTTCTTCATAATGAGACTCCTGTAATCTGAGTTTGTGAGTGAGTCTCTCCATTACTAATAATCCCTCAACACGTAACCACCGCTCCCGGGTCGGCGGCTCCACCTTGTACCACAATCTGGTCATCACTTTCTTGCTTGCTGTTAGTACTACCTTAAACAGATATACGTCTTCTCTTTGTATCACATTATGAGTTATGTTTCCCAAATACGGTCTCATGCCTCTTTCACAGTTAATCTGACCCTCTTGTCCAAAGTTCTAAACTGATCTGAGTGTGTAAAGCAAAGTCTGAGCTGGTAACATGCAGTTAACATCAGTATTGATCAGTAGCTGTGTAATCCTCCTTCACACCGCTTATCCTGTTCAGGGTTGCTGGAGCCAATCCCAGCTGGCTATGGGCGAGGGCCGGACACACCCGTCCCCACACTCTGTGGTCCGCAAGCCGACTTCCAAACATTAATGACCTGAAGTTTTAAGAACCAGTTATCAATTAAAAAGCTTTTGTTACTGAGTTACTTCAGGGTGAAAAATATCAAATATGCACATGTTTGAAGTTCGAGTCTGTGATGGAGCGGCTCCATCACGCGCGCTGACGTGGCGCATTTCATCGCGGCGCACCCGCCGCGTAATGCGCGCACACACACCCACACCCGGACACACACACCCGGACACCCACTCACTTACCTACTCTGCAATAACCTGCACTCACATACAAGCCAGTTTCCCTCTTTTGTCAGTATCGTGACCAAGGGTGCACACTTGTAGCGGTACGATTTCTCTCGCATACATTCTCACACACACATACACCTTCACTCACCTCCCAGTGTAGCGGAGGGCAGCTGGCAGTGGCGCGCCTGCAGGGTGACTGGCGAACCCGGGTCATACCACCAGCCAGCTTAAAAGGTGTGGGCCCGGAAGGTTTCGCAGTCACGTGAACACTATTATTATTTATTTCCTTTAAAACGTTATTGCCGGGGTTACTGAGGGGTTATTGTAAGCATGCATAAATCCTGTCAGTAAGGGGTAATTTATAGTTAATTATTGCTTAGATAAATTATAGAAAATATATTTACTTATGTAGTAGGATTTGGGTTTCAGAAAAAATAAGAACTTTTGTCCGCAAAAGGTTACGCCCAGTGGGAGGGGCTAATCGGATAAAACGGGCCGCGCTGGGCCTGATGGGGAGTTGGACTCTTGTTAGAGAGGTGGTGACAAGTACTGACCTGAGGAGCATTATTCTTATATCCTGGAGTTGAGGATTAACTCTTATGTATATAGACCTGTACTGATTTGTATATAGAGTTTTCTTTGCTTTGTTTATTTTCCTAGTTGGGTATTTTTCCATTTGTTTTGCACTTTGTAAATAATATGATCACTGTTTTGGCGAGGCCTGAACAATAAATTAGAAAAACAACACAGCTGACGACTACGCCATCGTTTTTCCCATTTTTGGGAAGGTTGTTGGGTGGACCCCGCGACATATGGTGTCAGAAGTGGGATGGCTAGTCGTAAGAAGCTCACTCGCCTTCCAAAACAGCGTACAGGACTGCGCTCCCAGCGAACACAGGCTGAGGCGGCAGCCGAGGAGGAAGAGCAGGCATGGGAAACAGAACCGACATCTTCCGCAGAGGAGGAAAAGGTGCAACCCTGTTTTGCTGCCGGCTCGTCAGGGACATCATCAGGAGGAGAGCTTAGCGCCATGATGAGGGACTTCCTGATGGCACAGGAGCGGAGAGAGGTGGTCCTGCTGGAGGAGCTTCGAGGTTTGAGGCTTTCTCTGCAGCCTGAAGCACATCCTCATCTACCAGCTCTGGGTCCGGGAGCTGCAGCCATAACACCCAGCACCATGACTGCCAGCAGCCCTAGACTGGTTTTACCAACCCCCGCACCACGCACACGAGATAGGCAGGGGTCAGTGTCACCGATGTCGCAGGTGATGGACCCCAACCTCAGACCAGACCCACCAAGACACTATTCACAACCAAAAATCCCTCCATATCAAACAGGGGAGGACATCGAGAACTATTTATTACGCTTTGAGCGCATTGCAAAGACCTGGAAGTGGCCGGAGGATGAGTGGGCTTGCAGACTCGTTCCACTGCTGTCTGGTAAGGCGTTGGAGGCCTACACCGCGATGGATGAGGAAAGAGCCCACCATTACCCCGACCTGAGGGAGGCACTGTTGTCAAAGTTTGACATCTCCCCTGAGACATACCGGCAGAGGTTCAGGTCGACCATCATACCACCTGGGGAGACTCCGACGGAAACCTACCACCGCATGAGGGGACTCTACCGACGCTGGATTCGACCTGAGCAGCACAGCAAAGAGGAGATCGGTGAGGCCATCATCCTGGAGCAGCTGCTTCGCGTCCTGCCTGGAGAGATGAGAACCTGGGTGAAAGAACATGAACCACAGGAGGGGCAGACGGCGGCTAAACTGGCTCTGCAGTACCTCAACGCTCGGAGTGGAGGACCGACTGCACGCTCGACCAGCGCACCCCACCGACCAGCCCTACGACCAGACCTGTTCCAACCGGCAAGGAGAGAGAGTCGCCCGTATGCATCAGGTACCACCAGCACCACCACCAACCAACAACCAGCCGGTAAGGACTTCGTTTGTTATTACTGTCAGCAGACTGGACACAAAGCTTCCGTGTGCCCCATCCGGAAAGCTAAGGTCTCTGGCGCGTGCTATGCACCACGGCCTGAGTTGGCCCCGGAGGAGGACAAAACTGTTGTACAGCGCTATAAGACTGTTATTATTAATGGACAGCAAGTCACTGCTCTGTTGGACACGGGTAGCTACCTGTCTTTGATAAAAAAGAGTATGGTACCCCTGAGCAGTGTGGACTATGGCAGACAGGAGGAAATACTGTGTGTTCATGGGGATAAGCATCCCTACCCTAAGGCAGATGTCACTGTTATTATCAATGATCAACCGTATATGGTGACTGTTGGGGTGGTGGAGCACTTGCCTGTGGATGCTATTTTGGGGTGGGACTTTCCAGTACTCCTAGAGCTACTGAATGAACATGAACTGCTTGAAGAAAAAGACTGTGGGGATGAGAGTGAATGTAATGTGACTATGTCTTGTCCTGTGATCACCCGAGCTCAAGCCAAAGCTGGTGTCCAACCACTCCCAGACTTTGACTATAGTCTGTGTGAGGGTGGCACCAAGGGGCCAAAAAAATCACGTCGCCAACGCCGCTTTGAAAAGCAGCAGAAGACGACCGAGCCAGAAAAAACCAATGTTTTGTGGGCTGTACCTGAGAATGTTTCTGTGCTTCAAAGAGGGGATGACACTTTGAAACCATTGTTTGCTAAAGTAGAGGAGGGGACTAGTGAAACTTTGGTGGGCCGCCAGAAGTTCGTTGTTGAGCAGGAGGTGTTGTATGCAATAGAGGGGGATCAGAAACGCCTGGTAGTGCCAGCCAGTTGCAGACCACTGATAATGCACCTTGCACACACACTCCCTTGGTCTGGACACCTTGGCCGTCACAAAACCTTTCTCCGCATTAGTTCACGGTTTTATTGGCCATCCATGTATACTGATGTACAGAAATATTGCACAACATGCCCAACATGCCAGATGACATGTGCTACCCGAAAATCAGCCCGAGCATTCCTGCAACCACTACCTATCATATCCACTCCCTTTCGCAGAATTGCCATGGACATTGTAGGCCCGTTGGTGAAGAGCAGCAGTGGTCACCAGTACATCCTGGTGGTATGTGACTATGCCACCCGGTTTCCGGAAGCTTTCCCACTGCGTACCATCACTACTGCCAATGTTCTGCGTGCATTGGTACAACTCTTTTCCAGGGTGGGGATACCAGAGGAGATCCTGACTGACCAGGGAACGAACTTTACCTCAAGGCTAATGCAACAATTCAACAAACAACTGGGCATCTCTGCAATCAAGACTACCCCATACCACCCACAGACGGATGGGCTAGTGGAGCGGTTCAACCAGACGCTCAAAAGGATGCTCCAGAAATTTGTGGATGACACCGGCAAGGACTGGGACCGCTGGCTGCCGTTCCTGCTCTTCGCCTACAGAGAAGTTCCCCAGGCGTCGACAGGTTTCTCACCTTTTGAGTTGTTGTATGGCTGGGATGTCCAGGGGCCGTTGGATCTGATCCGGAAGAGCTGGGAGGGACCACCCACCGAGCCAAGTGACCGAGGCGTGGTACAGTTTGTTCTGGAGATGAGAGAACGGCTGTCTCAATACCAGGAAGAGGCAGAGATGAACCTGCGGGAGGCCCAGAAGACCCAGAAGACCTGGTATGACCAGCAGGCACGACACCGGGAGTTCCAACCGGGCCAAAAGGTCCTGTTGCTCCTCCCATCTTCCAGCAACAAGCTCCTGGCGAAATGGCAAGGGCCATACGTGGTCAGCCGTAGAATGGGCCCAGTCACCTATGAGCTTCATTGCCCAGAGAAGAAAAAAACCAAACAGACGTACCATATCAACCTGCTGAAGGAGTGGAAGGAGCGTCTGTATCAGCCTCCGGTCCAATCGCTGTTGGTGAGGAAGGTGGAGCCAGAGGAGGAAATGGAGGAGGACCTGGAGGGCGTGGAGGACCTAACCAGGACTACCAGTCCAGTGCTAGCACATCTTGAGCCAGAACAGGCAGCCCAGCTTCGACAGATTTTTCAGGGGGTTTCCTCCCTCTTTGCATCCAGCCCAGGACAGACCACCTTGGTTGAGCATGCCGTTCACCTGAAGGAGGGACAGCCCATTCGCCAACGCTGTTACCGGGTTCCACAACATCTGGTTGGAAGGCTGCAGCAGGAGGTGAAAGAGATGCTGAAGCTGGGAGTGATTGAGCCTTCAAACTCAGAGTGGTGCAGTCCGGTGGTTATAGTATTTAAGAAGGATGGTTCGCTCCGGATCTGCATTGACTTCCGAAAACTCAACTCCATCTCAGCGTTTGACGCTTACCCGATGCCAAGGATTGATGACCTGCTGGAGAGGATTGGAGCTGCCAGATACATCACCACCTTGGATCTGTGTAAAGGATACTGGCAGGTGCCGCTGGAGAAGACGTGCAGGCCATATACAGCCTTCCGGACACCAGCGGGTCTGTTCCAGTTTACAGTCATGCCATTTGGTCTTCATGGAGCACCCGCCACGTTCCAGCGGCTGATGGATAAAGTCCTTCAAGGTTTGGACCACTGCAGTGCAGCATACCTGGATGACGTTGTCATTTTCAGCCACTCGTGGGAAGAGCATGTCCAACATCTGTCCTTGGTGCTGCGAGAGATCCAGAAGGCTGGGTTGACACTCAACCCTTCCAAGTGTGAGTGGGCCCAGCAGGAGACACGCTACCTGGGTTACCAGCTGGGACGAGGAGAGGTGAGACCGCAAGTGGATAAGGTGGAAGCTATCCGCAACTGCCCTCGACCTCACACCAAGAAGGAGGTACGGTCCTTTTTGGGTTTGGTTGGCTGGTACCGACGCTTTGGGCCCCAGTTTGCCACGGTTGCAGCTCCACTGACTGCCCTGACCTGCAAGGACCAGAAGAACCCTGTGACATGGACTGCAGAATGCGAGGCAGCCTTCTGCACTCTAAAGGACAGGTTATGTTCTTCACCTGTACTTAAGAGCCCCGATTTCACCCAACGGTTTTTGGTTCAAGTGGATGCCTCAGCAGTCGGCCTTGGAGCGGTTTTGGCCCAAGGGGACCCAGGGGAGGAGCATCCAATCTTGTATCTTAGTCGCAAACTCCAGCCACGGGAGACCAGGTATTCCACAGTGGAGAAGGAGGGCCTGGCCATTAAGTGGGCGCTGGAGAGCTTGCGCTACTACCTACTGGGACGGGAGTTTGATCTAGAAACCGATCACCGAGCACTCACCTGGATTGACTCCATGAAGGACAACAATGCCCGCCTGACCCGATGGTACCTCTCACTACAGCCATTCCGGTTCACAATCCGGCACCGGGCAGGCCAGGCAAATGTGGTGGCAGATTACCTATCTAGGTTGCCGCACATCGTCAACCTCCGGGAGGAGGGGGATGATGTGATGGAGCGGCTCCATCACGCGCGCTGACGTGGCGCATTTCATCGCGGCGCACCCGCCGCGTAATGCGCGCACACACACCCACACCCGGACACCCACTCACTTACCTACTCTGCAATAACCTGCACTCACATACAAGCCAGTTTCCCTCTTTTGTCAGTATCGTGACCAAGGGTGCACACTTGTAGCGGTACGATTTCTCTCGCATACATTCTCACACACACATACACCTTCACTCACCTCCCAGTGTAGCGGAGGGCAGCTGGCAGTGGCGCGCCTGCAGGGTGACTGGCGAACCCGGGTCATACCACCAGCCAGCTTAAAAGGTGTGGGCCCGGAAGGTTTCGCAGTCACGTGAACACTATTATTATTTATTTCCTTTAAAACGTTATTGCCGGGGTTACTGAGGGGTTATTGTAAGCATGCATAAATCCTGTCAGTAAGGGGTAATTTATAGTTAATTATTGCTTAGATAAATTATAGAAAATATATTTACTTATGTAGTAGGATTTGGGTTTCAGAAAAAATAAGAACTTTTGTCCGCAAAAGGTTACGCCCAGTGGGAGGGGCTAATCGGATAAAACGGGCCGCGCTGGGCCTGATGGGGAGTTGGACTCTTGTTAGAGAGGTGGTGACAAGTACTGACCTGAGGAGCATTATTCTTATATCCTGGAGTTGAGGATTAACTCTTATGTATATAGACCTGTACTGATTTGTATATAGAGTTTTCTTTGCTTTGTTTATTTTCCTAGTTGGGTATTTTTCCATTTGTTTTGCACTTTGTAAATAATATGATCACTGTTTTGGCGAGGCCTGAACAATAAATTAGAAAAACAACACAGCTGACGACTACGCCATCGTTTTTCCCATTTTTGGGAAGGTTGTTGGGTGGACCCCGCGACAGAGTCATATACTAAATGATCTTTATTAAATAAAGCAGTAAAGGAGCCCCCCTGGTAGTGAGAATGAATTTCTTTCGACCCTAAACAACAATCAGACCTTTCAGTGATCCAGTTTGTGAGCATGATTTAGATTTAAAATGGAATCGGGAGGAACGTGGAGCAGGTTGGTGCTGAATCAGAGTATTACCTCCTCCTAAAGACTGAACTAACGACGGAATAAACCCAAAACATGTTCGACATTAAAAAGTAAAGATTCAACAAAGCTTTGGATTTTATATATATATATATATATTTTATAATGTTATACTTGACAAAAGCTGTAGTTTCTGTGGAGCAGGCAGGAAAAGGAGGGTTTTGGTGTCACCGGTGTCTGCGTCTCCTCAGCAGATACTCCGGATGTCTTCATCGTGGAGCGTCTCTTCTCCAGCAGTCTGGTGGTGGTGGTGAGCACCGCCAGGCCACAGCGCATGAACATCTATCACTTCAAGAAGGGGACGGAGATCTGCAACTACAGCTACCCCAACAACATCCTCTCTGTGAAGCTCAGCAGACAGGTGAGGGCAGCAGACGGGGGAGGGCAGCAGACGGGGGAGGGAATCAGACGGGGGAGGGCAGCAGACGGGTGAGGGCAGCAGACGGGGGAGGGCAGCAGACGGGTGAGGGCAGCAGACGGGTGAGGGCAGCAGACGGGTGAGGGCTGCAGACGGGTGAGGGCTGCAGACGGGTGAGGGCAGCAGACGGGGGAGGGCAGCAGACGGGGGAGGGCAGCAGACGGGTGAGGGCAGCAGACGGGTGAGGGCAGCAGACGGGGGAGGGAATCAGACGGGGGAGGGCAGCAGACGGGTGAGGGCAGCAGACGGGGGAGGGCAGCAGACGGGGGAGGGAATCAGACGGGGGAGGGCAGCAGACGGGGGAGGGCAGCAGACGGGTGAGGGCTGCAGACGGGTGAGGGCTGCAGACGGGGGAGGGCAGCAGACGGGTGAGGGCTGCAGACGGGGGAGGGCAGCAGACGGGTGAGGGCAGCAGACGGGGGAGGGCAGCAGACGGGTGAGGGCAGCAGACGGGGGAGGGCAGCAGACGGGGGAGGGAATCAGACGGGGGAGGGCAGCAGACGGGGGAGGGCAGCAGACGGGTGAGGGCTGCAGACGGGGGAGGGCAGCAGACGGGGGAGGGCAGCAGACGGGGGAGGGCAGCAGACGGGGGAGGGCAGCAGACGGGTGAGGGCAGCAGACGGGGGAGGGCTGCAGACGGGTGAGGGCAGCAGACGGGTGAGGGCTGCAGACGGGTGAGGGCTGCAGACGGGGGAGGGCAGCAGACGGGGGAGGGCAGCAGACGGGTGAGGGCAGCAGACGGGGGAGGGAATCAGACGGGGGAGGGCAGCAGACGGGTGAGAGCAGCAGACGGGTGAGGGCAGCAGACGGGGGAGGGCAGCTGACGGGTGAGGGCAGCAGACGGGTGAGGGCAGCAGACGGGTGAGGGCTGCAGACGGGTGAGGGCAGCAGACGGGGGAGGGCAGCAGACGGGGGAGGGCAGCAGACGGGTGAGGGCAGCAGACGGGTGAGGGCAGCAGACGGGGGAGGGAATCAGACGGGTGAGAGCAGCAGACGGGTGAGGGCAGCAGACGGGGGAGGGCAGCAGACGGGTGAGGGCAGCAGACGGGTGAAGTGGCCTTTACAAAGTGTGAAACTCAGAAGGAGACTGCCTGTGGACCACCTCATGGAGAGTTCTGCTGAACACCATTAAAGTTGTTATTATTACCAGAACCCACACGAGGAAATGGAACCATTCAGAGCCGCTTTTACATGATTTAGCTTTTGTAATGAAACACAGCTGGAGGGACAAAGTGGACGAGACTCAGGATATTCTGCTCATGTCTCGGTACCAGGTACCTCAGAGCTTCTGCTCATGTCTCGGTACCAGGTACCTTAGAGCTTCTGCTCATGTCTCGGTACCAGGTACCTTGTGTTAATAATGTTCTAACAGACTGTAGACCTCCTGCTCTGACTCCACAGGCTGCTGATAGAAATATGACCGCTTAGTGTGTTCCTTCATAGTGTGTTCCTTCATAGTGTGTTCCTTCATAGCGGGTTCCTTCATACTGTGTTCCTTCATAGCGTGTTCCTTCATAGCGGGTTCCTTCATATCGTGTTCCTTCATAGCGTGTTCCTTCATAGTGTGTTCCTTCATAGCGTGTTCCTTCATAGCGTGTTCCTTCATACTGTGTTCCTTCATACTGTGTTCCTTCATAGCGTGTTCCTTCATAGCGGGTTCCTTCATATCGTGTTCCTTCATAGCGTGTTCCTTCATAGTGTGTTCCTTCATAGCGTGTTCCTTCATAGTGTGTTCCTTCATACTGTGTTCCTTCATACTGTGTTCCTTCATAGCGTGTTCCTTCATAGCGGGTTCCTTCATATCGTGTTCCTTCATAGCGTGTTCCTTCATAGTGTGTTCCTTCATAGCGTGTTCCTTCATAGCGTGTTCCTTCATACTGTGTTCCTTCATACTGTGTTCCTTCATAGCGTGTTCCTTCATAGCGGGTTCCTTCATATCGTGTTCCTTCATAGCGTGTTCCTTCATAGCGTGTTCCTTCATAGCGTGTTCCTTCATAGTGTGTTCCTTCATACTGTGTTCCTTCATACTGTGTTCCTTCATAGCGTGTTCCTTCATAGCGTGTTCCTTCATAGCGTGTTCCTTCATAGCGTGTTCCTTCATACTGTGTTCCTTCATAGCGTGTTCCTTCATAGCGTGTTCCTTCATAGTGTGTTCCTTCATAGCGTGTTCCTTCATAGCGTGTTCCTTCATACTGTGTTCCTTCATAGCGTGTTCCTTCATAGCGTGTTCCTTCATACTGTGTTCCTTCATAGCGTGTTCCTTCATAGCGTGTTCCTTCATACTGTGTTCCTTCATAGCGTGTTCCTTCATAGCGTGTTCCTTCATAGCGTGTTCCTTCATAGCGTGTTCCTTCATACTGTGTTCCTTCATAGCGTGTTCCTTCATAGCGTGTTCCTTCATAGCGTGTTCCTTCATAGCGTGTTCCTTCATAGTGTGTTCCTTCATAGTGTGTTCCTTCATAGCGTGTTCCTTCATAGCGTGTTCCTTCATAGTGTGTTCCTTCATAGCGTGTTCCTTCATAGCGTGTTCCTTCATAGTGTGTTCCTTCATAGCGTGTTCCTTCATAGTGTGTTCCTTCATAGCGTGTTCCTTCATACTGTGTTCCTTCATACTGTGTTCCTTCATAGCGTGTTCCTTCATAGCGTGTTCCTTCATACTGTGTTCCTTCATAGTGTGTTCCTTCATAGCGTGTTCCTTCATACTGTGTTCCTTCATAGCGTGTTCCTTCATAGCGTGTTCCTTCATAGCGTGTTCCTTCATACTGTGTTCCTTCATAGCGTGTTCCTTCATAGCGTGTTCCTTCATACTGTGTTCCTTCATAGCGTGTTCCTTCATAGCGTGTTCCTTCATACTGTGTTCCTTCATAGCGTGTTCCTTCATACTGTGTTAATTCATAGCGTGTTCCTTCATAGTGTGTTCCTTCATAGTGTGTTCCTTCATAGTGTGTTCCTTCATAGTGTGTTCCTTCATAGCGTGTTCCTTCATAGCGTGTTCCTTCATACTGTGTTCCTTCATAGCGTGTTCCTTCATAGCGTGTTCCTTCATACTGTGTTCCTTCATACTGTGTTCCTTCATACTGTGTTCCTTCATAGCGTGTTCCTTCATACTGTGTTCCTTCATACTGTGTTCCTTCATAGCGTGTTCCTTCATACTGTGTTCCTTCATAGCGTGTTCCTTCATAGCGTGTTCCTTCATAGCGGGTTCCTTCATACTGTGTTCCTTCATAGCGTGTTCCTTCATAGCGTGTTCCTTCATACTGTGTTCCTTCATAGCGTGTTCCTTCATAGCGTGTTCCTTCATAGCGTGTTCCTTCATACTGTGTTCCTTCATAGTGTGTTCCTTCATAGCGGGTTCCTTCATAGTGTGTTCCTTCATAGTGTGTTCCTTCATAGTGTGTTCCTTCATAGCGTGTTCCTTCATACTGTGTTCCTTCATAGCGTGTTCCTTCATAGCGTGTTCCTTCATAGCGTGTTCCTTCATAGCGTGTTCCTTCATACTGTGTTCCTTCATAGTGTGTTCCTTCATAGCGGGTTCCTTCATACTGTGTTCCTTCATAGCGTGTTCCTTCATAGCGTGTTCCTTCATACTGTGTTCCTTCATAGCGTGTTCCTTCATAGCGTGTTCCTTCATAGCGTGTTCCTTCATACTGTGTTCCTTCATAGTGTGTTCCTTCATAGCGGGTTCCTTCATAGTGTGTTCCTTCATAGTGTGTTCCTTCATAGCGTGTTCCTTCATAGCGTGTTCCTTCATAGTGTGTTCCTTCATAGCGTGTTCCTTCATAGCGTGTTCCTTCATAGTGTGTTCCTTCATAGTGTGTTCCTTCATAGCGTGTTCCTTCATACTGTGTTCCTTCATACTGTGTTCCTTCATAGCGTGTTCCTTCATACTGTGTTCCTTCATAGCGTGTTCCTTCATAGCGTGTTCCTTCATACTGTGTTCCTTCATAGCGTGTTCCTTCATACTGTGTTCCTTCATACTGTGTTCCTTCATAGTGTGTTCCTTCATAGCGTGTTCCTTCATAGCGTGTTCCTTCATAGTGTGTTCCTTCATAGTGTGTTCCTTCATAGTGTGTTCCTTCATACTGTGTTCCTTCATAGCGTGTTCCTTCATAGCGTGTTCCTTCATAGCGTGTTCCTTCATAGCGTGTTCCTTCATACTGTGTTCCTTCATAGCGTGTTCCTTCATACTGTGTTCCTTCATAGTGTGTTCCTTCATAGCGTGTTCCTTCATAGTGTGTTCCTTCATAGCGTGTTCCTTCATAGCGTGTTCCTTCATACTGTGTTCCTTCATAGCGTGTTCCTTCATACTGTGTTCCTTCATACTGTGTTCCTTCATACTGTGTTCCTTCATAGTGTGTTCCTTCATAGTGTGTTCCTTCATACTGTGTTCCTTCATAGCGTGTTCCTTCATACTGTGTTCCTTCATAGCGTGTTCCTTCATACTGTGTTCCTTCATACTGTGTTCCTTCATAGTGTGTTCCTTCATACTGTGTTCCTTCATAGCGTGTTCCTTCATAGCGGGTTCCTTCATAGCGTGTTCCTTCATAGCGTGTTCCTTCATAGCGTGTTCCTTCATAGCGTGTTCCTTCATACTGTGTTCCTTCATACTGTGTTCCTTCATAGTGTGTTCCTTCATACTGTGTTCCTTCATAGCGTGTTCCTTCATAGTGGGTTCCTTCATAGCGTGTTCCTTCATACTGTGTTCCTTCATAGCGTGTTCCTTCATACTGTGTTCCTTCATAGCGTGTTCCTTCATAGCGGGTTCCTTCATAGCGTGTTCCTTCATAGCGTGTTCCTTCATACTGTGTTCCTTCATAGTGTGTTCCTTCATAGCGGGTTCCTTCATACTGTGTTCCTTCATAGCGTGTTCCTTCATAGCGTGTTCCTTCATACTGTGTTCCTTCATAGCGTGTTCCTTCATAGCGTGTTCCTTCATAGCGTGTTCCTTCATAGCGTGTTCCTTCATAGCGGGTTCCTTCATACTGTGTTCCTTCATAGCGTGTTCCTTCATAGCGTGTTCCTTCATACTGTGTTCCTTCATAGCGTGTTCCTTCATAGTGTGTTCCTTCATACTGTGTTCCTTCATAGTGTGTTCCTTCATAGCGTGTTCCTTCATAGCGTGTTCCTTCATACTGTGTTCCTTCATAGCGTGTTCCTTCATAGCGTGTTCCTTCATAGCGTGTTCCTTCATAGCGGGTTCCTTCATAGCGTGTTCCTTCATAGCGTGTTCCTTCATAGCGTGTTCCTTCATAGTGTGTTCCTTCATAGCGTGTTCCTTCATAGCGTGTTCCTTCATAGCGGGTTCCTTCATAGTGTGTTCCTTCTAGCAGTATGTTCCCACAGGTTCCACAGCCCTGTTTCACAGAGCAGTTTAAAGAGACTGTGAGTTCAGAACATCTTCAGGGAGTTTGAGTGAAGCTCCTCCAGCTCACCATGATGCAGAGGAAGACTTGTTTATGTTCAGCTCACCAAACATCACCATCATTATCTAGTCACACTTACACCCTCATGAGGGACTCCATCAGGTCGGAACCCACTGATTAGAGGAAATATTTGTTTGCAGCTTGTTGTAACTTGAACCTATATCAGGGGCTGTTACATTACTACATAAATCTGTACGTGTACATCAGTGTTAGTTATCAGTTAATAAGATCTCCTAGCAGTATAAACCTAAAGCAGCTTAACTAAACTGGCCTTACAGTTAGTAAAGTTTATTAAATAGAAAAGTCTTAAACTTAACCTTATAAGTAGAGAATGTGTTTGTATTATTATTATTATTATTATTATTATTATTATTATTATCATTATTATTATTTGGACATTTGAGCTGTTTTAACTGTCACTTTAATAGTTTTTTCCCTGTTTAGCTCAACTTTGAGCTGGTTTACACATATTATTCGTTCTTTCATCACTTTGTGTGTTTCTCACTAATTTGTCTTCATTCGTTCAGTCCACACACACACCAGCACCACTGGCTCTAAAGGGAAAGTGGTTCTTTCACATCAGATGAAACTTGTTCACTAGTTTTCTTTGAGCCATTCCTTCCCTTGGATTTGTTCAGGCTCGGCTTCCTGCCGTCAGAATATCACCGTTGACTCTGTGCAGTAAAATCTCATTCAAAGAAAAATGTTTACTTGACCGTTATGTAGTGAAAGCTTCATGAAGGGCTGAAGAGCCATGTGGCTCCAGAGCGGCAGGTTAGACCTCTGAGCCGGGCGACCCTGAGTGAGTTACCATAATAAAAGACTGACTTTCTTTTCCAGTGAACTCCCGTTTCCCTCACTGCTTTTTGAAACCGACTCCACATGTTGTTTGTGTTTGTGCTGCTTGCAGAGACTGGTGGTGTGTCTTGAAGAGGCCATTTATATTCACAACATCAAAGATATGAAGCTGCTGAAAACTTTGCTCAACACTCCGTCAAACCCAGCAGGTAAGCTGCTCTGGCTCCACACCGCTTTCCTGGACTTTTATTATCTCTCATGTTGTTTATTTATTTGGAAGCGACGGTGCATATTAATGGACATATTGTTGTCTGATAGGTGGGCAGCGTCCACAGTAAACACAGTTAAAAGAGATATTACCAAACATTTTAAAGATTGAAGTTGATCATTACTTTTACTTGTAGGTCTGTGTGCTCTCTCCATCAATCATTCCAACTCCTACCTGGCGTACCCTGGCAGTGCCACCATTGGGGAGATCATTGTGTACGATGCCAATGGTTTGGTAAGAAACATGCAGTCACTATAAACACCTGAAAAGTCCAATTCTCATTTACTTGCTAAACTCACTGTATATTTCCAAAACCACATTCCAAACAGGTTAGTTTAAGCACTTCTAAAATCCATGCAGGACTTTCTTTGTGGCAGTCCTGGCAGTGGTTTGGAAACTGCAGTGGGCGGTCCTTCACTTGTGTGATTGATGGTGATTTCCATCATAGATCGTTTGCAACTGACCTCAGATTTCCCATGATCCTCTCCGATTCGCTTGGGTCCGCCATCTTCTATGTCTACAGCTGTATAAGAACATATCTTCAATATCGGATTCATGAGATTTTTCCTTTATCAAGGATTGAACCTTCCAGATGAAGCTAAGATAGAGGGGTGCGGTGGAGTGGACCCCTGCAGCAATTTGTTAAAATTTGAGGACGATGTCGGCACGATGTCCGTGTGAATTAGTCCACAGCCTCTCGCCTCACAGCCACAAGGTCCCAGTAAAAAAAAAAAAGGGTCCTAGTGCAAATCCCATCAGGAGCCTTCCTGTGTGGAGTTCTCATGTTCTCTCTCTGTATGCTGGTTCTCCTCCGGTACTCCGGTTTACTACGATAGTCAATACAACCTGTACCCTGACTCCCAGAACTACACCCCAGGCCTCCATCACCTTCCAGAGCACTGCACTGTGTGGCTGCTGAAGACGGTCCATTTGGTGAAGAAATGTCCTGTTGGAGGACTAATGAGGGACTAAATGAACTCTGCCGTCAATCTGTCCCGTGTGTGAATGTCTGCTCCAACGAGCCGACAGCATAGACATATGCTAGTAGATCTTCACTATATGTGTAGAGCCTCCAATCTACACCTTATAGTGAATGATCTACTAGAGTATGTCTACTATGTAGACATACACAATCTAGTATAGGTCTACTACTGTATGTCTATGTATTAGATCATTCTGTGTTGAAAGTCCTCTCAAAAAAGCACCAACACAATATGAAACGTAACATTGTTGTGAGCAGAATCGTTAGAAGAGCCGACAACTACGCACATAACTCCCACTTTGCACCTTCCTCAACAGTTACCGGCGTGTTGTCATAAAAGATGGCGGACACTAGCGAATCACAGAGGATCATGGGAAATTTGTGATGAGGAACCGGATGATATCAGGGAGAGTCTCAACTATTAAACTACTGATCTGGAGGAGAAAACTAGAATATGGATACGGGAGTGGTACGCGGGTCGTACCACTACGGGCCGTACCACTACGGGCCGTACCACCACGGGCCGTACCACCACGGGCCGTACCACCACGGGCCGTACCACCACGGGTCGTACCACCACGGGTCGTACCACCACGGGTCGTACCACTATGGGTCGTACCACTACGGGTCGTACCACTACGCGGCCGCCATGTTTGTTTACAACTGGATGAGCAGGGGGGGGGGGGGGAGATGAGCAGTAACAGGCTCTGTAGCCTCCATCAGTCTCTGCAGGAGGGATTTGCACCGTGAAAGAATCTTTCCACTTTGGGAGCCGGATTAAAAACTTTGTGGATACAGTGGATCAGAACACTGGTGTCGTGGAAACGGACCCCCCAGAAGTGAAGAAAGTTTTGCGGATACACTTTAATTCGTTGTCGTGGAAACGGGGCCTATATGTGTGGCAAAGTGCCCTTCAACAAAAATACTTATGATCTGAGTAAATTCCTTTTATGTTCACAGTGATAAAGATGTTTGTGAGGGTTTACAGTCTGGTTGTTTCATAACACTTGGTTAAGTTTAGGGTGAGATCCTGGTTTCATTTAAAACAGCTCCAGGAGAAGGAGACTCCTGGGTTAGGAAGAAGTTTGGAGTTGGTAGGGTGGTGGCAATGAAGCAGGAGAGAGTCTGGATGAGATGGAGCAAACAGTGGGGTGCCAAGCCTCCACCACTTTGGAATCCAGGCTGTCTGCCAAGACAATACCACTTCTGGTGGGGGAGGGGGGATCACCAGAAGGTTTCCTCCAGCTTAGAGCTTCTGCTGCTGCTGAAAATCCTGGAGTGAGGGACTGCTCACGTCATGATGGAGGCTTGACGACACCATCAGCAGTGGGACTGACCACTGCAGATCATCGCCCTCATCAGGACTGTGGAGAAGCTCCCAGCTGCTACCAGGACGGCTTCATCTGGCTTCTGGCAACAGAACATCTCTGGGAAGTAAAAGCCATCTGGGGACAATGTTTCCACAGCAACACTTTTCATCTCAGCAAACTCCACAGGTTGTTCTGTTCTCTGAGAGGACCACATCGACCACAAGACAGACAAATATGTGGAGCTTCTGGAGGAGTACTGGCACATCAGATGTTGAGTACAACCTCAGTGGGATGCAGAGACTCCGCAGGGCCTGAATCCTGACAGGCATCACAGGATCCACAAGGCATGGTCACCTGGATAAGAGACTCAGACCATTTGAAACTCTGGAGGTCTCCAGGTTGCGTCTCCAGTTTATGGGCAGAGAGGTCGTCGTTCATCCTGCATTGATCAGTCCTCCATTCCGACAGAGCAGCTTCAAGCTCTTCAATCATCTATAGAGGAACAGAAGCTTCCAGAACCTGGAGGATCCGGTGGACAGCAGTGACCATGATGTTCTTTATCTCTTAGTCTTCCACTCTTATTAGTTGGACCTTGAAGCCTTTTGGACAGTGTCCAAGACGGAACGCTAACTCAGGTCTTCGCATATGTTGAAATCCACACATCCACACATTTGTATTAGTTTTTTCTTTTCAGCCATTCCTACAGTTTACATTTTAGCATTTGAAACTATTTTTTACAACATTTAGTTATTCAAGCCATTTTAGCAAGATTTTTTTACCATTTCAGGAGTTTTATTTATTCATTTATATTTTTATTTTAAGCAGTTTTGACCAGTTATGCCATTTTAACCATTTCTGTTATTTGAACTTCTATTTTATTTTATTTATTTATTTGTCAGTTTAAGCCTTTTCAGCTGTTTCATCCTTTAAGCCTATTATAAGAAATTTAATCTGTTGTTTTAAAGAGATGGAAAAGACTCTTAAAATGAAGTATGGTGTGCAAATGATTAAAACTAACATAAAAGAAGTGAATTTAATTCAAGCTTCCTGGAGGCTTCCAGAAGGATAGATCCCATGTGGCTCCACAGCTGGAGGCTGCAGATGTTTAGTACCAGGATGATGAGCAGGTATGCTGGATTAGGGCCATCTGGTCCCACCCAGGGACGTGAAGTTGAACCCACTCAGTAACTTTCTGTGTTTGGTTTCAGAACACAGTGACCATGATCCCGGCTCACGACAGTCCTCTGGCAGCTCTCGCCTTCAACACATCAGCCACCAAACTGGCCAGCGCCTCAGAGAGGGTGAGGAAGACCACCACACTGACACTCATGCACTTCATCATCTGTTTTCAGAAACACTGAAAGAGTTGATGAACACAGATTAAAGAAGAATCATGTGTTAGACTCTCAAACAGACATGCTGATTTAAGTCTCTGGATGGCAGTGTGCTAATCCGTGACTGAAGTCATGATTGTTTTGCTGAAGGATCTTTAAACTTTTCACCTCCACAAATTTGGACTTGCCAGCGCTGTCTCATCACACATGTCTGTAGCACTCAGTTTATACTCGTATGATCAGAAAGGATTTTGATGATGCTATCCAATATACTGAAGTGTGGCTCATGCCCCTATAAACAAGCTCACTCTTGGTCCCTGCAGGGCACCGTCATCCGAGTCTTCTCCGTTCTCGAGGGCCAACGTCTGTTTGAATTCCGCAGAGGCATGAAGAGGTCTCACTCTGTTCTACCTTTCACACTTTGTACACATTCTGGCACATTTCACACTTTTTCTGTAGTTTTGATTCTGTCTAAAGAAAGTTTTACCTCTCACCTCATGAACCTTTCATACATACTGTGTGTGTGTGTGTGTGTGTGTGT
This sequence comes from Lipophrys pholis, assembly GCF_963383615.2. Lineage (NCBI taxonomy): Eukaryota > Metazoa > Chordata > Actinopteri > Blenniiformes > Blenniidae > Lipophrys > Lipophrys pholis. Next base: position 26,036,264 of record NC_137647.1, on the reverse strand, counting down.
GTGTGTGTGTGTGTGTGTGTGTGTGTGTGTGTGTGTGTGTGTGTGTGTGTGTGTGTGTGTGTGTGTGTGTGTGTGTGTGTGTGTGTGTGTGTGTGTGTGTGTGTGTGTGTGTGTGTGTGTGTGTGTGTGTGTGTGTGTGTGTGTGTGTGTGTGTGTGTGTGTGTGTGTGTGTTGCAGGTATGTCAGTATAAGCTCGTTATCCTTCAGCCCTGATGGTCAGTTCCTCTGTGCATCCAGCAACACAGAGACTGTTCATATCTTCAAGCTGGAGCAACTGGGACCAAGGTACACACACACACACACACACACACACACACACACACACACACACACACACACACACACACACACACACACACACTTCTCCTTTGATTTAGTGGAAACAGGGAAGAGTTGAAGAGATCAAAACATCAGCATATTTATTATTTTTACAAAAGCCTGAAAACATTTAAATATTTATCAAAAGAATCAATGCAATTTCAACATTCTGTTAATTTTAAGGATAATTTCAGATGTAAAATTCACTAAAATGTCAAAACAACCCATATCCTTTTTAAAATAAATTCTGTTGCATTTGAAAAGGCAGCACATGATTTCCAGTGTTTCTTGTCTTCAGGTTAATGCTGGTAAATGTTTGTATGACCTGCAGACCTCAGCATGCATGTGTTGACAGATTCAGCCTCACAGTGCGACTCTTGCTTAGCAGTAAGGGAGCTAAAGAGCTCAGGTCAGTGTTGTCCTATGTCTCTGACTCTCAGTGAACCTGTAAATAAACACAGCACCACCTTCTAATGGAAATGACGGTAATGTGTTTGAACCCCGACACCCATGAGTTGCCTCCTCGTTGACTCACTGGTGGATGTTCCATGAAAGTCTGACTCTTTGGCCTGAACTGTGCAGTGGAGAGGACGAGGCTGCGACCTGGACGGCCTACGTGGGGAAGATGTTCACAGCAGCCAGCAGCTACCTCCCTGCTCAGGTGTCCGGCATGATGAGCCAGGACCGGGCCTTCGCCACCGTCCACCTGTTCTCGTCGGGCCAGAAGAACGTCTGCACGCTGGCCATGTGAGGCTTCAGACTGTTGTGTCCACCGCATGGCTGCGTCACACTGTCTTTACTCTTTAAAGCAGTCCTCATGTCCCAAGTTCTCCACCTCTAGCTTCTTTCTTCTTTGGTTGTTTTCCATTATCAAAGACTGATGCTGTGATCAGACTGGAAACATGAAATGTTGGTATTTGCTGCCACAGCTGGAAGCCTTAACAGCTGCTGCGCCCGGATGAGTTCATTAATCTAAACTCCACTGTGTGGGCACCTTGGTGGCTGAGCAACAAGGAAGGAATACAGTGACGTTGTACCGGAGCAACAAAGACAAAACTGGGTTTTTAACTCTTTATGTGAATTGATTTTAGAGTCACTTTCCTTTTTGATGAGAGCAGATTAACTTACAGATGTTTTCACTTTATAACTCTTCTTTGTAATTAGTGTTGTTTTTGCCATCAAGCCCCTCTATGTTTGTATTTCATTTTAAGAACATGTACATGCTAATATTTACTTATTATTTTACTTTTTCTACATATTAGATGATACTCTGTGTAAAGTAACACTGTAAGGAATTTCCCCTGGAATTAATTAAGTATTTTCTGTTATATTTCTTTTTGCTTCAGTGCAAAGAAGTATTATAATAGACATTTCAATTTGAAGAAAAATGTTTTTAATTGGACAGAAGTTTAATCATGGAGCTGTTTTCTTGATAAATGTCCTAAATTCACGTTGTCCCTTTGTGGCACATCTTCTAAACTGAGTGTTTTTTCTCTCTGCCGACACTGAAAGTGAATTTGTTGTTCAGAATCCAGAAGCTGTTGCGGCTGCTGGTGGCCACAGCTGACGGACAGTTCTTCATCTATAATGTGGATCCACAGGAGGGAGGCGAGTGCACGCTGGCTCACAAACACAGGTGAGTCTTCAGGAAGTCCCTCGTACAGCTGGATCAGAACCATACGAAATTCATTTTCAGCAGCATCAACACACAACAGTGTGAGTCCCTAGTGGACGTTGACCACAGCCCCCCCACGAGCCCAGTTCTTAGCTGGAGGTCATTGGCCTCAGCTTTTACTTTGAACTCCCCTGGAGGAGTTAAACAGCCTCATGGTAATGAAGGAGGGAAGGTTTCCTCAGCCTGTCAGTGGAACGGAACAGCCACAGGATGCAGTGGGTTGTCCTAGACATGGTGCTGGACAGTGGATGCAGTGGGTTGTCCTAGACATGGTGCTGGACAGTGGATGCAGTGGGTTGTCCTAGACATGGTGCTGGACAGTGGATGCAGTGGGCTGTCCTAGACATGGTGCTGGACAGTGGATGCAGTGGGTTGTCCTGGACATGGTGCTGGACAGTGGATGCAGTGGGTTGTCCTGGACATGGTGCTGGACAGTGGATGCAGTGGGTTGTCCTGGACATGGTGCTGGACAGTGGATGCAGTGGGTTGTCCTGGACATGGTGCTGGACAGTGGATGCAGTGGGTTGTCCATGATTGACAGGTGCCTGTCCAGACTGTCCAGTTCTGTGCCACCACAGAGCCTTCCTCACTATTCTGTCCAGACGTGTGGCGTCCTTCATGAAGCTGCCCTCCCAGCACATGCGGTGTAGAAGAGGAGCTCGCCACCACAGAGTGATTGAACATCTGCAGCAGCTTTTTACAGATGTTGAAGGATGCCAGTCTTCTGAGGAAGGACAACCAGCTGTGTTCTCCTGCACAGGGCATCTGTGTTTGCAGTCCAGTCCAGTCTGTCATCCAACTGTCCTCCCAGGTATTTGTAAGTCTTAACAATGTCCACTCTGTCCCCTTTAATGGTGACAGACACTGGTTGTTGCCTCGATCTCCTGAAGTCCACCATCATTTCTTTGGTCTTGGTGGTGTTGAGGCATAGGTGGTTGGACTCACTCCATATAACGAAGTCCTCCATCAGTTTCCTTCTCAGTTTGTGTCCCAGTAGCGGGTGCTGGATGGTGTTGAAGGCGCTGAAGAAGTCCAAGAATGTGATTCTCACGGCACCACTGCCCGTCGAGGTGGGAGAGGGATCAATGCAACATGTAGACGATGGCGTCCTCCGCTCCCACCGTCTCCTGGTATGCAAACTGCAGAGGGTCAGCGGCATGACGGACCTGTGGTCTCAGATGGTGGAGCAGCAGTCGCTCCATTGTCTTCATCACGTGTGACGTCAGGGCCACCGGTCTGTAGTGGTTCAGCTCTTCAGGTGGTGGTTTCTTTGGAACTGGGACGATGCAGGAGGTTTTCCACAGCTGGGGGTCCTCCCCTGCTCCAGGCTCCGGTTGAAGATGTGCTGTAGAGGGTCTCCCAGCTCCGTCTCACAGGCCTTCAGCAGTCGTGGGGACGCCTTGCTGGGCGGAGCCTCCTCAGCTCTCCACACACCCGGGCTGCTGTGATCTTGGGTGGAGGAGCGCTTCTTTCTGTGCAGGCGTCGGTAGAGGTGGGGTGGGGTTGTAGTCATCTGGTGTGTTTTTCAGGAGGTTTCTCTCCACCCCTCCTTCAATGATGACTCGTCTCCTTGACCTGCATCCGCTGACACTTTTCATCCCGTCCACACCTTTTTCATGCGGTTGTTTTTCAACTTCTGCTCCACCTTCTTACTGCACTGCTCCTTTGCCTCCCTGAGCCGGACCCTGAGCTCCTCCTGCAGCCCACCTTGAGCTCCTGTGGATCATCATCACTAAAGGCCTTCATCTGGCTCAGAAGACCCTGGATGTCAGTTGTGATCCAGGTCTTGTTGGCAAAGCAGCATGCAGTTCTTACTGGAACCACAGTGTCCATGCAGAAGGTGGTGCAGTGGTGCAGTGTGATTCATCCACTTAAAAAGAGGATTCATTGTCTGATCTTCAGGGCCTCGTGGACTGAACTGATGTGGATCTGACAGTGGCAGGCGGAGCCAGCTGCTGTGTAACTAACTCCCCATTTTAAGACCAAACCAGGTGAAGAAATGAGCACATGTGCCTTTTGCTTTTCATTTCATGCAGATTGAGTTCCAGGCAGGAAACGGAGAACAGTGTAAAACTACAAATGGTTGAACGAAGGACATGAGGTCACAGCAGCTTCACAGAGGTCAAAAAGTCACCAGACACCAATCATCAACCCTGCAGTTCAAAAACAGGAAACAGCGCTTTTACTCAATAAATACTCTGTTTGAATACACACTTTGCCTACAAATCTACTAGTGTTTATTAAAATGGACAAAAACTCAATATTGCACACACCCAAAGTCTACTCATGTCTCATGTCTCTTCAATTGTGTTTGACAGATGTGCAACCCAACATAAACAATCCATGAAGTGTTTGTTTCATGTGGAGAAGTTTTGATTGTTTCTAATTGTTGGTGTGTGACAATAAGCTGTAAGTCGGCTCCTCCAGCAGGGATCAGCTGTGTTGGTGCTGAGAGACATTTCCTCCGCTGGCTCCACTGGACTTTCATTTGACTTTATGATGACTTTTTCTCAGGTCGCTTAATATTCTTGCTCTTGTTTGTCCCTACAGTTTTGATTTTGTGACACATGTTTTCTCCAGATTTGTTTGCTGTGACACTCTTATGTGTTTGATAACTTCATCACCATGTCCACCTCCGGCGTGGCATCCCTTTCATTTTGTGCTTCATCCGTTCAGCTCCATACAATCAGTCCAGCAAATGAATACAGAAATTAGAATGTTTCTCAACCCTTCTTTAAATAGTGTTCTTTGTCTATGTGAACCAGTTTCTATTTTAGTGATCTTAGCTAATCCTAATCTAGTCAACAGAAGACTGTGTTGGTTTAGTTCCGGCCTCCTCCTGTCTGCAGACTCTTTGGTGCTGATGATACCCAGGATGAAGAGGCAGAGCCGGAGGGCTCGGCGCTCTCGCCGCCTGCACACGCCTGTCCGTCGTACGCTCAGACCGCAGCCTTACCAGCCTCCGCACCCGTCAGTGCAACGCTCACTGGTGAGTCCTCGCACGCTCACCCAGCACACATCCACCAACACACACTCACAGCTGAGACCGGAGCCACCAATAACTTCTAAATCAATCATAGTTTGTCTCCTCAATGAATGTACATGACTGTGCAATCAAATAAACCTCCTTTTGGTGACTAAAGGGAATTAATGTCAGAATCAAGGTTTTCATGAAATGCAGTTTGTTATGCATGTGTTATTACATTGCTGTCTGCAGTTATTACAATTCTCCAAGCATTTCTTTACAGCACTTTAATAATGTCATAACCTTTTTAAATGATCAGCTGAATGTTATTATGATATTGGCTCAAATGTTATTTTACACTTTTGACTAGTTGTTATGAAACTGGTTTTAGAACCGTTAAGACCAGAATGTAATGTAATATTTGGGTTAATATTGTTTAGCAGTTGCGTCGGGTTCACCCACAGAGGCATGGAGTCAGATTCAGAGTTCACAATTATTTTATTAAATTGAAGTGAAAACAAACTCAAAACCTGCACACAGCCTCAGTCGTCTATGTCTCCCGCCCGTCTCTGTCTCTGTCTCTGTCTCTGTCTCCTCCATTAAGGGCAGAGAGGTGATTAAGCACCTGATGTGAATCAGGTGTGCTGCCCAATAATTTGTCATTATTGTCATGGATTATAGGCTGTTTATTGTCATACTGATGGAACATTAAAGAAAACTTGACTAATGTAATTACTGTACTACTAATGTAATAATACATGCATAAAACTGCATTTCCTGAAGATAAAAAGTTTTATTTTCAGGTTTTGTGCGGTTTGTCAAAAGTGTTATTTATTTGTAGTTTCTTAGCTTTATTACATTTGGATTAGTATTTTACCAGTATTCAAATAGTCTTTGAACATTAAAAATAAATTCAGTAAATTGTGAGGACATCATCAGAATGTGTTCTGTTTCTGTCAAGGTTACTCTGAAGACGGCGGAGCGAAGCGAGGCGAAGTCATTCCAGAGCATGAGTTCGCCACGGGTCCTGTGTGTCTGGACGACGAGAACGAGTTTCCTCCCGTGAGCATCCAGAAGTGTTAACTGTGGGCTGTAGTTAGATAACCGAAGCAGAACCATGAGCCAGTTCTGGAAACTCAAGAGTAGAACTGAGTCTAAAGGTCCGGGTGGGCAGGGCCGATGATGAAGAGCACAAAGTTTGTTGGATGGTTGAAATATGTTTATGATGCTTTCTGAAATAATCCATACTCGGGTTTTGGGACGTTACACACATCAGATTTCCATTTCTCCTACCTCTCCCTTGTAACATGAGCCTGGCTGTGAGGAAGATACATCAAGCAGTAGGGAAAGTGACAGCGGAGTACTGAGGACAGGCTTTATTCAAGGCCTACACACACACACACACAACGATTACAATTCAAACCAATCAAAACCTTCGATGAGAGGAAGCATTGATCCAACAGAGCGCCATGTTTTTTAATCAAACTAAACTTTTTATAGGGGCAGTGTTGTCTCATTTTCCAGAAAATCCACAGAAGAAGTCACCGTCCGTTTGGTTCCTTCTCCAGTGTCCATAAGTGAAATGGGCCGACAGTACATGTTCAGTGCAGACGGCGTCAAGCTTTTCTGAGCTTTTCAACTTGGTTGATAGTTTGAGAATTTGAGGATTATTGGGCATCTCTGATTTACCAAAGGGTTTGGACGTGTCATGTAGTTAAAGACAGACCTACGGTGGCCCAGAAGAGCCAATGCCACAATGCAACCGCAAAACCACGACAAAACAGAAAAGGCCAAGATGGGAGTGTGCAGTGGTTGGAAGAACGGGCTTTGGGTTAGGGTTAGGGTAAATGGCTGGTCTGTTGAAACCCCCCACAGAGTCCACTCTCACCCACTGGAGCACATTACTCACAGAGAGAACATTGACTGGACTTTTTTGATTCAAAGTGACTGCTTTTGTTCATTAATTCACTTGGAATTGCAGCATTTTAGTCACAGCCGTAGATAGAAAACACCGAGCGCTCTGACCTCTCCGAGATGCTGATTGTGAATCAGCAGCAGCATAAATCCACACTGATGGTGAGGATGTATAAACCTGCACGCTCAAAGCTGCAAGATGCCACAGATACAGAACTTGTTTTGAAGTTCTCTGTATTAGTCTCCTCAAAGCATTTTCTTTTAAAACACTCAACTTCTTCAGGTTTTTTGAAATGATTTTAAACTAGATGTAAATGTTTTGGACAATGTTTTCATATCTTTTGTACTAAACACAATTAAACATTCAGAGTTGTAAAAAGAGAATTTTTAAAGGTTATCATGCTATTACTTTTCAAGATCAACTGATGACTGAAGTGAGTTTGACCCTCCTGACAGCAGTTTTCACTTTAAAATTCAAACCTTTTTCTAAATAGGTCCCACAACCTGAGCGGAGTCAAAACTGATGGTCCTGTTATCATTTTAATGTGTCTGCGTTCCATTCATGACATGAATTGTTTTCTAAAAACATTTATCTTTTATTTATATATACGTACATATATATATATATATATATGTGTACGTACGTATGTGATAATGAAAATTTAATTTTCAGCTTTTTCATTCATGTGATTTTCTTTTGAGATTTTCCCTCTTTTTCTTTCACGATGACACAAACCCTGTGGCTCATGATGAATCATGTATGTTGGAGTTTTAGAGCAGAGCGTCCTCACCTTTTGTCCCACACAAGGAGCTTTCTCTGGAGTATACTCCCAGCTGGAAAAGAAGACGTTAAAGGTCTGCTGTATGTTGTGATGACTTTTAAACCTCCTGCACAGGTTCTGAGCATAAAAACATCACAGATTACTGTGGACATGGTGGATTTACATGTGTGCCTTCTATTCAAAGAAAATTCCGGTATTCTGTCAGAACAATTTTCTGTGAATTATCCGTCCTCATCATGCTGATTTTACATTCAATTGGCTCCAAATGTGGCATATTTAACTCTGCATAATGTCACTTATTAAAAAGAAATGGTAGAAGTTCATCAATATTTTTATGATTAAGGTCAGCTTGAAGTACTTAGATTATATTAAAGGTTTAATCAAAGTTGCCTCATAATTGTATAATATTCACAGCATGCCTCTTCTATATCGATAGAAAATACAATTATATTGCAAAATAATAACTATAACCAAAGACTCGCTCAATATGCTTTTGTTCACTAAAATAATCTCAAGTCTTCACAACTCTGAAATAATTTGGATTTCCGGAATTTTCTTTTAGCCTGAGCTGCACATGACAGCCTCAGAGGAAACTAACGGCTCTTTTGGTGTGTTTTGGTAGATTAAATGGTGCCGCGATGGGACTGGAGGAGGCCAGGCGAGCCGCTCGTGAGAGGGTAAAAGCACAGGAGGACAGACAAACAGCAGATCAAATGAACAAAAAAAGGATTGTTCAGGGTGCCAAGTTGTTTTTCATATACCATAACCCTCACCAACATAAAAGTCAACCTGGGAAAACAAGGACTCCTAATGACTGACTGTGTTACAGGTACACTTTGATTTTAAAAAAGCACTTCCTCTGGAACATTTCAGAGCTCAGAGCTGCTGACGGATCTCAGACCAAGTTTGTCCTGAAGTTCTCTGACACATGAGCTACGTCCATACTGCAGGCGAAGCAGCCTCAAATCTGAATGTTTTCACCTACATGTGACCCATATTTGACTTTATTAGACCCAGGCCATTTGCTTATGTTTCCCTCACTGGGATGCCTAGCCCATATTTGCAATGTGGCCTCAGTCTAAACAAACTTATCCGGCATTTTCGTCGTTGAAGTACAATAAACAACCTGCCCAAGTGGACGTAAAAATATAAGAAGGCGTTTAAGTAGACGCCTCCTTGGCTGCTGCTGATTATAGGACCTGATGATGGTGTGGTGGTCATCTTGGATGAAGATATTCACTTCCATAAAAGAATCAGAATTCACAACATGGCTTTACCTGGTTTGATTTGTTACGAGCAGCAGACACGAAGTTAGGATCCAGGGTTGCCTCCATAAACACAGCGTGCTGTGTCTCCTCCTTTCTCGTCTGTAGACTTTTCACACCACATTCTGATGAGTTACATGTTAAATAATTAGGAACAAATGCACCAAAAGAAATTGCATCTCAGCAAAAAATGGTGAATGAAAGTGAAGACCTGCAGGGTGAATGAAGCCATGAAGATTCACGCAGCGGCTGAAATATAACCAGTTTTCATAGCTTCGTTACTTGACCAATATTCTGTTAAGTTGCATCATTGAAGCAACGTTTTTATTGTTCTCGTTAATGTAGTATTGGTTTCTAAAACAAGCTGTTACTGTTCATATTCAGTACTGTATTTTTCTGCGTTGACATGTCTCCAGTGTTTGTGTGCGCAGCCTATTGGAGCTGGATATGTACTGTATGTTTGTGCCTGATTTCATTTGTGAAAAAATGCAAAGTACTTTGCAAAATGCACAAGACCATGACAAGTGAGAAAAATAAACTTGTAGAACGGAGCATCAATGAAACTATACAAAGCAAAACTTCTGCCGTTTGATTTTGTGTATTTCAGAATTAACACAAGGGAACTTCCACAACCAGGCTGACATGCAATATCTTAACCCCGTTTGTAGAATCAATACATCATCACAGCCAAGTGAAGGAAGGAGAGTAACAATGACCTTATCAATCATCAATGGATTTATTTTTTTTACATCCTTTCACAAATTAAGTTTAATGTGGTGGGGTTGTTTTTATTAACCCGGTTGCAGACAACGCCACCTGGAGAATTTCACCCCAGGAGATAGTTAAAATAATGAAAAGGGATTAAAAGGACACACAGATTCGCTCACAAGTCAGGGCTGGAGACGTGATGTCCCTCACTAAAAACTTTATTTTGAATCAATCAATGAAAGGGGGAACTGTAATCATAAAACCAGGACAAGCATTAAAAAGACACAGAAGAGGTTGATTTGCTATTACTGGGGGGGGGGGGGGGACGACACTGTACAGCAAGCAGGGGGGTTGGTCATACCAGACAGCCAGCAGAGAAGGGGGCTCAACCTAAAACACTACATGACACACCAAACCAAGGACACCAAATGGGAGCCGTGATAGCAGCAGCTCACAGCTGTAAGAGAGCTGGAGGAAAACAAAGACAATGATGGCGCTTAAACCTAATTAAAAAAAAAAGGAAACAGCTGGAGAGAATAAGCGAGCCTACCTCGGAGACAAGGACAAGCTGGTGCCGAGCCGGAATGGAGGGGAGAGAGACTCCCAGCAGGTGACGGAGAAACTCGCACAGCACAATTCACAGCAGCGCCACACAACAAGCCACGCCGCTGCATCCACCCAGTCAGAGTGTGGCGCAGGTGTGGGAGGAGCCTAAATACACTGAACTATCAGGGGCACCACCCACTAATCAGTGTACCAGCCATGAAGGAGAGAGAGAGAGGGAGGACGGAGCAACATCCATCCTGCTACATTAAGAATATACTAATGGATGGATCCTCAGACTTCGAGAGGCTGCCAGTGGGGAATCCAAAATGGCCGACAATATGGCTGCTTACTTATGATCGCCGCCACATTGTTCCACCATTTTGTTCCAAAGCACAATCACAGCGCCACCGTCGGTGGGAGGCAAGAGTACATGATCCGCAGTGCGACCTTGCTTCTCCAGAATTGAAACCCCGCCAGTGCGGTATCAAGATGGTGGCTTACGGCCGCTGACATACTTGTTTGCGGGCGCTGACATAGTTGTTAGCGGTCGCCGCCATAATTGCTCACGGTCAGCGCCATACTATTCTCAAAATTGAAACCCCGCCAGTGCGGTATCAAATAATGGCGTATGGGCGCCGTCATACTTGTTTGTGGTTGCCGACATGCTTGTTTACGGTCCCCGCCATACTTGTATGTGGTCGCCGCCATATTTAAAAGGCAGAATGACGTCAGTGGCTAAAGTTGCTTCATGGCTCATGTCCAGTTCTGGATCACATCGCACCAATTAAGAACCTTTCTGCAGGTGGTGAGCCCACGGGACGGTGGTGCCTGGCGTGGGACACGAACCCTCTACCTAGAGCTTGTTAGTCTCACGCTCTACCAACTGAGCTCGCCGGGCAACCATCATATTCCACATTCAGCCTAGAAAGAAAAGATTCACTCTCATGATGAACGGGGAAGAATACTTAGAACCAAAAAGTATAGTGAAGGAGATCCTGAATTTCTTTAGATACTGTATGATTCTTCTTATTCTAAACAAAATGCTGAATTACTTTAAATCATTTATTACTGTAAATGATGAAACCTTTATGTGAGGAGGATTTAAATTGAAGAATCATGATGAAAACAGCCTCTGACTGATCTCCAGGCTCAGATAGAATCACTACAAACTTTCTGAAAAGAAATGAAAACATTGCTATTTGAGGTAATAATGTATGACTAGAAATGAATTATTGATAAAGAAACAAGGTAGAATTATTTCAGGATGTCTATTTGTCATGTTTCCTTACCTTCAGGTCAAAATAAGAAAAGTGTCTCATCTAACTCCACTCTGCTCTATTCTAAATTCTGCTTTACATTTACATTTCACTTCACTGACCCTGCGTCATTTTATATCCAGATTGTCGGTGAGCCACTAACAGAAGTTTATTCTGTATAAACCTGCTGCGTACATGATGGACTAAGTTGTCTAACTCTCTCTGAGCCTATTTCAGCAACACACTGCAGCTGTAACCACAGTGAAGCTCAGGGTCAGAGGTCAGAGGTCAGCTGTAACCACAGTGAAGCTCAGGGTCAGAGGTCAGAGGTCAGCTGTAACCACAGTGAAGCTCAGGGTCAGAAGTCAGAGGTCAGCTGTAACCACAGTGAAGCTCAGGGTCAGAAGTCAGAGGTCAGCTGTAACCACAGTGAAGCTCAGGGTCAGAGGTCAGAGGTCAGCTGTAACCACAGTGAAGCTCAGGGTCAGAAGTCAGAGGTCAGCTGTAACCACAGTGAAGCTCAGGGTCAGGGTCAGGGTCAGAGGTCAGCTGTAACCACAGTGAAGCTCAGGGTCAGAGGTCAGCTGTAACCACAGTGAAGCTCAGGGTCAGGGTCAGAGGTCAGAGGTCAGCTACTAAACTGATCTGCCTCCTTTATTCATCCAGTGACAATGTGGCTGCATGAAGCAAAACAAACGACAAGAATGGAGAATAACTGTAGTTTCTTCGGCAGGAAGGAGGAAATGTCCATGACAAACCTTCAACAAACACCTATGACAACTTTAAAAGAATAAAACCATCATAAAGCATGTAATTGTTCTTTATTATATAAACAATCACAGGGTACTTTAATAGAGAAAACCCAACTAATCCACATGAGCAAGCGTGGAAAGGAAGAAGTCCCTCTAACAGGAAGAGACCTGCAGAAAGCAGACTCAGAGGTGGAGGCTTCCTGCTGGCCGGGTGGGGGGAGAGGACAGAGGACAGAGGAGAGGACAGAGGAGAGGACAGACAGATAGATAAGAGAGAGATCCACCCAGAAGACTGATCAGGACAGGAGGCTTCAATCCACCTTCAGCTCCACTGTCAGACATCCAGCAGGGAGGTTGAGAGACAGACTACAGGAGAGAAAGGTAAATGTTAGTGACATGTAATAGTGACATGTAATAGTGACATGTAACAGTGACATGTAATAGTGACGTGTAATAGTGACATGTAATAGTGACATGTAATAGTGACATGTAATAGTGACGTGTAATAGTGACGTGTAATAGTGACGTGTAATAGTGACATGTAATAGTGACGTGTAATAGTGACGTGTAATAGTGACGTGTAATAGTGACATGTAATAGTGACGTGTAATAGTGACGTGTAATAGTGACATGTAATAGTGACGTGTAATAGTGACATGTAATAGTGACGTGTAATAGTGAAGTGTAATAGTGACGTGTAATAGTGACGTGTAATAGTGACGTGTAATAGTGACGTGTAATAGTGACGTGTAATAGTGACGTGTAATAGTGAAGTGTAATAGTGACGTGTAATAGTGACGTGTAATAGTGACATGTAATAGTGACGTGTAATAGTGACGTGTAATAGTGACGTGTAATAGTGACGTGTAATAGTGACATGTAATAGAGGTGAATAAAAAGGAAAGAAGCTCAGTTCCGGTCCTCCAGCAGTCTGAACCTCTGGCAGCTTCACTAGAAAATGGTCTCAGGTGTCCTGAAGCAGCTCTCACTGGAAACTTTAATAGAAAAGTCTTCATCCTAACCTGAACATGAGAGGCTGTGTCAGACTCTTTAACTGAAACTGGATCTGGTTCCACATCAGAGGAACCTGAAAGCTGAAAGCTCTGCCTCCATTCTACTTTTAGAAAAGCTAGGAACCTCCAGTAAGCCAGCACTCTGAGAACCAAGAGTTCTTCTGGGGAGATCTGGGACCAGCAGTTCTTTAAGATCTTTAGATTTAGTTGAAGACTTTTTAAGCAGTGACTTGGACCCCCTGATAATAGGGAGGTACAATAGTTACTCTGGAAGTAAATACATGGATTAACTTCTCAGTGTCACTCTATCAATATATTCTGGATTTTAGAGAAATTATGTAAATATAATGTACAGATTCCAGTAGATTAGATGGTGATGAGCAACAGCAGAGCAGCTTCACTCTACTATCAGATGAACACAGGAAGATATAGGATTACTACTACATCACTGGATGTAGTAGGAAGATATAGGATTACTACTACATCACCAGAGGTAGTAGGAAGATATAGGATTACTACTACCTCCCCTGAGGCCTTCAGACTCTCTTCATCATGTCCGGTCGGTTCCCCTGTGAGAACATGTTAGAACGTTCTCCCTCTGGCTATGATGACCTCTGCCTCAGGCCTTGTAGGACCTTCATCAGGATGATGATGAGGATCTGAAAGACCTTGACAAGGTGCAGGTAGAGAGGTTTACAAAGACTCACAGTATTGAGTACTCTACTTCTATGATGTCCTCCATTCCATTGATCATCTTACTTCTGGGAGCAAAACATCAAAAGGTAACGGACGAGTCTCTGGTCCTCCTTCTGGATTCCTGGGACTTCCTCCATCTCCTTCAGCATCTCCAACATCTGCTGCAACACAGAGGAAGACAAGTAGACAAATCAAGCTTATGTTAGGTAGAAACTGAAAGGAAACCTCCTCAGTTTGAGCTGCTGCTTCAGGGAAAGTGATGCTGACGACATCTTCCAGAGGTTTATTCTGTGGAAGATGTGGATTTTCCAGCACAATGGACATGAAGCCAGCCTCTGCAAACTGTGACCTCCACCCATTCTCCACCCATTCTCCACCCATTCTCCACCCATTCTCCACCCATTCCAGAATGTCAACATGTAGATATAAAATCCTGCAAAACAAACAAAAAATCATTTCCTTTATGTCTTATAAATAAAGAATCAGAGAAAAAAACCGTAATATGAATTATCTGAATCCTACACACACACACACACACACACACACACACACACACACACACACACACACACACACACACACACACACACACACACACACACACACACACACACACACACACACACACACACACACACACACACACACACACACACTATGAACCAATGGCTGGAGACAAAGTAATACTCTAACATCATTTCAGGAGGCCGAGGCCGAGGAATCAGATGGATTAGGTGTGATCTTTTTATCAGTAGATATGTAGGTGGAGGAGTGATGGTTCATGGGAGATATGTAGGTGGAGGAGTGATGGTTCATGGGAGATATGTAGGTGGAGGAGTGATGGTTCATGGGAGATATGTAGGTGGAGGAGTGATGGTTCATGGGAGATATGTAGGTGGAGGAGTGATGGTTCATGGGAGATATGTAGGTGGAGGAGTGATGGTTCATGTGTGTTACATGTTGTTATTTCAAACTAAAAGCCAACCAGGCTGAGCAGAGTCTGGCTCCATGCTGGAGGACTGAGTGATGCTGTTGAAGGAGTGAGAAGGTCCTTTGGTCATTTCTTTTCATTTCAACAAACAGCTTTTCAACCCACATTTACTTTAGCAAGTTTTCTTGTGGTAATAAAAGAGGTTTTTAATAAACCAACACATGGAACAAAGATAGAAAGAGCAACATAAACATTCCAGCTGATCTTACATTGCTCCTAACAAAACTATCAAAGTATTCCTCCTCTCATTAATACTGATAGAACCTCAGCTCCCATTTCATTCTTATTAGTGCAGGCTGATATGTTCTACAGAGACAAGAAAGATATTGTTTACCTGAACAGAAGACAATCCTTTACTCTGTTGAGCTTCCAGTACACGTGTGAAGATTCCAAAGACGAAAAAACAAATGTGCGCCAATTTAATTTAGGTCGAGTGGGTCTCGCCACGTCACTTCCGGCATTTGCGTGTCGTCTACGTAACTTCCTGCATGTTTGGTCCGGCACGTCACTTCCTGTGGGTCGGCTTTCGTGTACGTATCTTCCTTCACGTTCAGTCCATTTCGTCACTTCCTGTGGGTCGGCTTCTACATACGTCACTTCCTGTGGGGCGGCTTCTACATACGTCACTTCCTGTGGGGCGGCTTCTACATACGTCACTTCCTGTGGGTCGGCTTCTACATACGTCACTTCCTGTGGGGCGGCTTCTACATACGTCACTTCCTGTGGGGCGGCTTCTACATACGTCACTTCCGGCGCGTCATTTTGCGTCATTTCCGTCCATGCTTCCGCATAGCACCATTTCAAGATGGCGGCGACCAAGAAATAAATATGGCGGCGCCCGCAACACCGCCATCTTGGTTTTCCCCACTGGCATCTCTTGCAGACTTTACCTACACAACACAAGGCATGGCAACTTTATTTATTGAGCACCATTCAGACACAAGCGATTTCATCCCTCACAAAGAAATGAAAGAAATATATTCAATCTTAATCTAAAACGAGTAACCCCGAACTCAGTGGTGGGAACCGGTAGTAAGGGATGCCGTCAAGCTGAAGAAGGAGTCCTATCGGGCGCTGTTCGCTCATAGGACTCCTGAGGCAGCTGACCGGTACCGGCAGGCCAGGCGGGCCGCAGCCTGGGCCGGAAATTCTGGCAAACCGTCCGGCGCCTCAGGAGGGGGAAGCAGTTTTTCACCAACACTGTTTACAGTGGAGGTGGGAAGCTGCTGACCTCAACTGGAGATGTCGTCGGGCGGTATACTGTATACGGTATACTGTATACGGTATACTGCGGAATACTTCGAGGACCTCCTCAATCGCACCATCACGTCTTCCGCTGAGGAAGCAGAGGCTGAGTTCTCGTCCATTACCCAAGCGCAAGGCACCGGGAGTGGATGAGATCCGCCCTGAGTTCCTTAAGTCTCTGGATGTGCAGGGACTGTTCTGGTGGTCCCTCTTTTTTAAGAAGGGGGATCGGAGGGTGTGTTTCCTCTACATTGGGATCACACTCCTCAGCCTCCCCGGGAAAGTCTATTCCAGGGTACCGGAGAGGAGGATCCGGCCGTTAGTCGAACCTCGGATCCAAGAGGAACAATGTGGTTCCTGGTCGTGGAACACTGGACCAGCTCTAAACTCTCCACCGGGTGCTCAAGGGTCCATGGGAGTTCGCCCAACCAGTCCACAAGTGGATCTGGAGAAGGTGTTCAACCGTGTCCCTGGTGACATCCTGTGGGGGGTGCTTCAGGAGAATGGAGTCCAGGACCCTTTGCTAAGGGCTGTCTGGTACCCGGACGCCCGGAGCAGGAGTTTGGTTCACATTGCCGGCAGTAAGTCGGACCTGTTCCCAGTGCACGTTGGCCTCCGGCAGGGCTGTCCTTTGTCACCGGTTCTGTTCATAACTTTTATGGACAGAATTTCTAGGCACAGCCAGGGACCGGAGGGGGTCCGGTTTGCAGATGATGTGGTCCTGGTGGCTTCATCAAACCTGGACCTTCAGCGTGCACTGGCGCGGTTCGCAGCCGAGTGTGACGCAACTGGGATGAGGATCAGCACCTCTAAATCCGAGGCCATGGTTCTCCACCGGAAAAAGGTGGCTTGCCCCCTTCAGGTGGGTGGAGAGCCCTTGTCCCAGGTGGAGGAGTTGCAGTATCTCGGGGTCTTGTTCAGGAGTGGGGGGAAGATGGAGCGTGAGATCGACAGGCGGATCGGTGCAGCGTCTGCAGTTATGCGGTCGCTGTATCGGTCCTTCGTGGTGAAGAAGGAGCTGAGCCAAAAGGCGAGGCTCTGGATTTACCAGTCGATCTTCCTTCCTCCCCTCACCTATGGTCATGAGCCAGTTGATCTTCCTTCCTACCCTCACCTATGGTCATGAGCCAGTTGATCTTCCTTCCTACCCTCACCTATGGTCATGAGCCAGTTGATCTTCCTTCCTACCCTCACCTATGGTCATGAGCCAGTTGATCTTCCTTCCTACCCTCACCTATGGTTATGAGCTTTGGGTCATGACTGAAAGAAGGAGATCCCGGATACAAGCGGCTGAAATGAGTTTCCTCCGTAGGGTGGCTGGGCGCACTCTAAAGGTCCATTCATCCTCCCTTTTTGAACCCATAAGAACAAGAAGAAAATTCAGCAGTGACGTCAGCCAGCTGTTGAAAAAAAAAGCTTTTTCTGCAGGACTGTTCATACTCCGATAAGAAGCTACCGAACTCACAGGCCACGCCCCCTCATGACAGGCCACGCCCCCACAGCAGGCCACGCCCCTCACAGCAGATACACGTCTGTCATGCAGCGTTTAAACTTTTCAACTGCACAGTTCATTATGTCATGCCCTCCACTTCTTAAACCTAATTTGGTCCGTTGGCACCATCTGGTGGCCTCCCTGCCTCATTGGCCTGACCTCACCTCCAATCACCTCAACTGCTTCCAGCTGTGACGGGGAGTGGCCTCCCCACCTGCACCTCTACATAAACACCGGCTGACCACTAACCGCTGCCAAACCATAAACCTACCTCATTCTGACCCTCCTCGTCGCTGGATTCCCCTCTACCTCCTGCCCGTCTGGAACAACGATCCCCTCTACTCTTCCCACTCATCAGCCGATCCTCCCCACTCCTGTGCCAGACTCCTCCGTCCGTCCTCTTTGGCTGTGATTCGTTTTGCGTTGGTACTATATGTTTTATGCTGTTAGTTTAGCCCCCCAGAGTCTGCTTAGTTGTATTTACTTTTCCTGTAACTTTTCCGTCAGTAGCTTCCTGATCGTTTTCTGTTTAAATCTTAGTATTAGTTTTTGCCTTAGTAGCTTATTTTACCTATAGTCGCCCCACCATCCCGCTAGGGGCTCTGGTAGTTTTTGTTGACTCCGCTACTTCTTTTTGTTCAAATAAATCAGTGGACTGAATTTCTGTGTCTCCTGTTTTGCTGTCTGAGCCTGAGTCTCATGACACATTTCTGTCCTCCAGTACTTTCAGAAACACATTTCTCTGAACTGTTCCAGTAATAAAAGAGAGTTTTCTTCCGACCACCATGTTGGTCTGGTTCTAACTCCAGGAGCTGACAGCTGTTCATGATGCGTTCAGGTGCATCACGTAAGTCTGCACTCCAACATTTTGAAGAGCTGCGGCGCTCATACAGTAGTGATGTTACAAGTTAAATATGATTAAAATATGACTGACAGTCATTAGAGAGCTGGAACACGTATGAGCAGCACACGGCAGAGCAGAAGTTTTGGCAGAGCGGCTCCTACATAGTTCGGCCAGGACGGATGGAACAGCCCAAACTAATTTCTTCGGCCAGAGGGAGCTGACTGAAGAAAGGACGTCATTTTGTTCGTCAGGACCTGCACTGCTGAACTTTCTTCTTGTTCTTATGGAGGATGAAGGGGCCTTTAGAGATAGGGTGAGGAGCTCCGTCACCAGGGAGGAGCTCAGAGTAGAGCCACTGCTCCTCCACATCCAGAGGAGCCAGCTGAGGCTCGGGCATCTGTTTTTGCGTCCTAAATCATGCACAAATATGACATCCTCTCATCAGTCCTGACACGTCATGCCTTTGCGTACCTTCGGAGACAACAGAATCTTTCTACACATCCATCCATCCATTTTGTGTCAGTCTGAGCACCGTCACCCAGATCACATTGCACCATTAAGAACCTTCCTGCAGGTGGAGAGCCCACAGGAAGGTGGAGAGCCCACAGGAAGGTGGAGAGCCCACAGGAAGGTGGAGAGCCCACAGGAAGGTGGCGCCCGGCGTGGGACATGAACCTTTCTACACATCAACGTAGAAATAATACATTTCTTCATGAGCAGACAAAGCGCTTTGCTGCATCACTTTAAAAATGAATCTGTGATCAAAGCAACATTAATCCACGTTACTGTTTCTCTCTGTGGATTCCATAACGGTCAATATTTGGTTTGTGTGTCTGGCCTGCATCCATAATTCCGGGCAAATGTTCACCACAGTTTGATAGTATTAAGGTATTCTTGTGTCTACATTATCCAGACGTTGCTGCTGTCTGGACTCGTCCCAGAGCTGTGCAGCTTCTCTTATCTTTCCATCAAAGCGTGAACCTTTCAAAGTCCACCAGCTCAACAATCTTATCATCGACATTTTTTCTGCATCTGCAAACTCTTGCATCATCAGACATGTTAACCTTTAACAGAATGTACATCAGATAAATATTTATGGTTTATTGTCCTGCAGTAAGTCTTTTCCCACAGCATTGTGTAACTGATGGTTTGTGACGTAATGAAAACCATCAGCTTTGGGTCTCTGCTCAGACCAGCTGCTGTGAAACAAACCTTTCAGTGGAAAGAGAAGAAACGGGCAAAGAACAGGAAGTAAAATGTGTCTGTTAAACAGAAGAATGGAGCCCAGGAATCTGGGAAACCTGAGAGCTTTTGATGTGTATTAATTTCTTTTTAGTGAGTTTCCTTCACTAAAATTTGAATTTGATCTCTAAGATAATTCTACAGAACACATCTCCGGAAAGAAACCCTGCCACCATTTATCAGTCAGATACAATGGATAACTTCTACGAGAGTTATAAGCTTTGTGATCTCACACCTTGCTGTTGGACTTCAGACTCATGGTATGTGGTTATATTGGTGAGTGAAAAGCATCTTTGGACGTTTCATAGAAAAACCACAATATAATAAATGTGCAACTGCTAGTCAACGAGCATGAATAATTCAGAAAGCCTCGTTTCAGGCTTCAAATCCAAGCTGAACACTTTGTCCACAAGAGGTTCTATGCATGGTTTACCTAACAGGTAGCACAAAGGTTAAACTGTAAATGGACTGCTTATGTAACAAGTTTACCTTTGGACATTCACACAATAACACACACAACATCCGTCCAGAGCCTACAACCATTTTTCTTGAATTGACTGAAGTAAGACACCTTGACCCATGGGCAGGGAGAGAGAGGGGACAGTCTGTGGCCACGCCCTGTAATTCAACTAAAGTCACTTTCATTGGTGTTTTTTCCTGTTCATTTTTTCAACCAGTGGAAGTTAACAAACTGAGGATTACAATCCAGTACAGGATACTAATGGACTTTATCGTGCAGGGGTCTTCAATTCCAGGCCTCAAGGGCCAAAGTCCTGCAAGTTTTAGGTCTCTCCAAGATGTAACACATCTGTATGCCATTAGGGCCTTGTTATTGGGCTTTTTTTTACAAGCTTGATGATGACATGAGATTGAGGTGTGCCGAAGCCGGGAGACATCCAGAAGGTGCAGGACATCGGCCCTCGAGATCCTGATTTGGGTACCCCTGCCCAGCCTCAGATTGTTGGTGGTCCCATCAGGACGCATCTACACATCAGCTTGAAGAAGTGCAAAGCTGAGCACCATCACATATTCCATCACATAAACTTCTAGAAGTGTACGAGTTTTACGAGTTCTGCATCCTCCACGAGCCCTTGGCTCTGAGGATGCAGGACTGTTGGTAATCCCTAAAGTCCTTCAAAGTAAAAGAGGAGGCAGGAGTTTCAGCCATATGGCTCCTTTACTCTGGAATCAACTAGCAGCCTCGGTCCGAAGGGCCCACACCATTAGTTTATTTAAGAGGAGACTAAAAAGCTTCCTCTTTGATAGAGCTTCTCATTAGGAATAAAATAGGAGCACTAAGTTGAGCTGCTCTAGGCCTAGACTGCTGAGGGGATTTCCTCTCTCCCGTTAAAGGGAGGAACTCTACATTTGGAGCTTCTGTTTCTTGTCTTTCTTTCTTTCTCTCTGTGTAACAACATTACTGGAGCCACCAGATCCTCTCTCTCTCTCTCTCTTCTATTCCTCTCTCTCTCTCTCTTCTATTCCTCTCTCTCTCTCTCTCTTCTATTCCTCTCTCTCCCTCTTCTATTCCTCTCTCTCTCTTCTATTCCTCTCTCTCTCCCTCTTCTATTCGTCTCTCTCTCCCTCTTCTATTCCTCTCTCTCTCTCTCTCTTCTATTCCTCTCTCTCTCTCTCTTCTATTCCTCTCTCTCTCTCTTCTATTCCTCTCTCTCTCTCTTCTATTCCTCTCTCTCTCTCTCTTCTATTCCTCTCTCTCTCTCTTCTATTCCTCTCTCTCTCTCTTCTATTCCTCTCTCTCTCTCTTCTATTCCTCTCTCTCTCCCTCTTCTATTCCTCTCTCTCTCTCTTCTATTCCTCTCTCTCTCCCTCTTCTATTCCTCTCTCTCTCTTCTATTCCTCTCTCTCTCCCTCTTCTATTCCTCTCTCTCTCCCTCTTCTATTCCTCTCTCTCTCTCCCTCTTCTATTCCTCTCTCTCTCTCTCTTCTATTCCTCTCTCTCTCCCTCTTCTATTCCTCTCTCTCTCCCTCTTCTATTCCTCTCTCTCTCTCCCTCTTCTATTCCTCTCTCTCTCCCTATTCTATTCCTCTCTCTCCCTCTTCTATTCCTCTCTCTCTCCCTCTCCCTCTTCTATTCCTCTCTCTCTCCCTATTCTATTCCTCTCTCTCCCTCTTCTATTCCTCTCTCTCTCCCTCTCCCTCTTCTATTCCTCTCTCGCTCCCTATTCTATTCCTCTCTCTCCCTCTTCTATTCCTCTCTCTCTCCCTCTTCTATTCCTCTCTCTCTCCCTCTCCCTCTTCTATTCCTCTCTCTCTCTCCCTCTTCTATTCCTCTCTCTCTCCCTCTCCCTCTTCTATTCCTCTCTCTCTCCCTCTTCTATTCCTCTCTCTCTCCCTCTCCCTCTTCTATTCCTCTCTCTCTCTCCCTCTTCTATTCCTCTCTCTCTCCCTATTCTATTCCTCTCTCTCTCCCTCTTCTATTCCTCTCTCTCCCTCTTCTATTCCTCTCTCTCTCTCTCTCTTCTATTCCTCTCTCTCCCTCTTCTATTCCTCTCTCTCTCCCTCTTCTATTCCTCTCTCTCTCCCTCTTCTATTCCTCTCTCTCCCTCTTCTATTCCTCTCTCTCTCTCTCTCTTCTATTCCTCTCTCTCTCTCTTCTATTCCTCTCTCTCCCTCTTCTATTCCTCTCTCTCTCTCTCTCTTCTATTCCTCTCTCTCTCCCTCTTCTATTCCTCTCTCTCTCTCTCTCTCTCTTCTATTCCTCTCTCTCTCCCTCTTCTATTCCTCTCTCTCTCCCTCTTCTATTCCTCTCTCTCTCCCTCTTCTATTCCTCTCTCTCTCCCTCTTCTATTCCTCTCTCTCCCTGTCCTATCCCATGTACTTCTCCCCCCAACCGGTCAAGGCGGATGCCCCCCCCCCTTCCAGAGTCTAGGCTCCGCCCTTCCAGAGTCTAGGCTCCGCCCCCTTTCTTCCTGAAGAGGGACTTCTTATGATCTGTTCTTCCTGAGAGGGAGTTCTTCCTGGTTTCCACTGTTGCTTGTTCCATCTGCTGCTCTGGAAGGTTTAGTTGGGTTCTGTTGTTCTCTATCATTGTAAGAGGTTCTGGAAGGTTTAGTTGGGTTCTGTTGTTCTCTATCATTGTAAGAGGTTCTGGAAGGTTTAGTTGGGTTCTGTTGTTCTCTATCATTGTAAGAGGTTCTGGAAGGTTTAGTTGGGTTCTGTTGTTCTCTATCATTGTAAGAGGCTCTGGAAGGTTTAGTTGGGTTCTGTTGTTCTCTATCATTGTAAGAGGCTCTGGAAGGTTTAGTTGGGTTCTGTTGTTCTCTATCATTGTAAGAGGCTCTGGAAGGTTTAGTTGGGTTCTGTTGTTCTCTATCATTGTAAGAGGCTCTGGAAGGTTTAGTTGGGTTCTGTTGTTCTCTATCATTGTAAGAGGTTCTGGAAGGTTTAGTTGGGTTCTGTTGTTCTCTATCATTGTAAGAGGTTCTGGAAGGTTTAGTTGGGTTCTGTTGTTCTCTATCATTGTAAGAGGCTCTGGAAGGTTTAGTTGGGTTCTGTTGTTCTCTATCATTGTAAGAGGTTCTGGAAGGTTTAGTTGGGTTCTGTTGTTCTCTATCATTGTAAGAGGTTCTGGAAGGTTTAGTTGGGTTCTGTTGTTCTCTATCATTGTAAGAGGTTCTGGAAGGTTTAGTTGGGTTCTGTTGTTCTCTATCATTGTAAGAGGTTCTGGAAGGTTTAGTAGGGTTCTGTTGTTCTCTATCATTGTAAGAGGTTCTGGAAGGTTTAGTAGGGTTCTGTTGTTCTCTATCATTGTAAGAGGTTCTGGAAGGTTTAGTTGGGTTCTGTTGTTCTCTATCATTGTAAGAGGTTCTGGAAGGTTTAGTAGGGTTCTGTTGTTCTCTATCATTGTAAGAGGTTCTGGAAGGTTTAGTTGGGTTCTGTTGTTCTCTATCATTGTAAGAGGTTCTGGAAGGTTTAGTTGGGTTCTGTTGTTCTCTATCATTGTAAGAGGTTCTGGAAGGTTTAGTTGGGTTCTGTTGTTCTCTATCATTGTAAGAGGTTCTGGAAGGTTTAGTTGGGTTCTGTTGTTCTCTATCATTGTAAGAGGTTCTGGAAGGTTTAGTTGGGTCCTGTTGTTCTCTATCATTGTAAGAGGTTCTGGAAGCTTTAGTTGGGTTCTGTTGTTCTCTATCATTGTAAGAGGTTCTGGAAGGTTTAGTTGGGTTCTGTTGTTCTCTATCATTGTAAGAGGCTCTGAGATGTTTGTTGATGTGATTTAGAGCTTTACAAAGAAAACTGAATTGAATTGAATCACATATCAGCCAATGAGGACTGTGTAGAAACAATCTATCGATCTTCAAAAATAATTTTTAAAGATCATACCCTGATCAGGATGATAAAAGAGGATCATGAAAACTGTGGGGGGAAAATCACTGCTACCTCTGCAAGGCAATCACATCCCTCACCTCATTGCCACCCAGTGGCGGCCGTGCATTTCAGACCCAGGCTTTTACTAGTGCTGGTCTGAGTCAGTCCACCCCTCAATAACTTATATATGGCTACAAAAACTATGTTACCATGCAGAAGTGCCATATAAAAGCCTTTGCATCACAGGTAGATACTCGTGTAGCCAGAAGAAATACCTTTACAAATGAAAAAAAATCCAAGTTCACGTCTCACCTTCTGCTGCAGCTGCATAAAATAGCATCTGCTTTTCTCAAAACTTCTGGGGGTCGAGGACGGTGACAAACGTCAGCTTTTCATGGTCTTGAAAATAATATAATGGTAATTAATATAATCCTGAATCCTGCTAAGGAGTTTGTAGTGACCGCAGGTAAATTACACCGGACCCCTGCGCTCGACTGCTGCGGTGCGTTCAATGACCTCCTGGAAAAGTTTGTCTTGAAAATTGTTTTGACGAAATTTCTGCAACCAAATGTCTTCATCTTCTCCTTCAGCCATTGTAGTTTGACTAAACCTCTATTAAATCAACCAATATATTTTGTTCATGCAGCTGCTCCAGATGCAGTCAGCTAGCTGGAGAGTGAACTATGACCATCCAATCAGAGGGCTGGAATACACTGACGTCACCCTAGGCCTTCTAGAAGGTCCTGAGTCGTCAATATCTAAATCTGATTGGTTGAAGCTGCAGCGGCTGACTCTTATTTTACACTGCAGACGCCTGCAGAACTGAACCTGAAGGCCTCAGGCAGATTTCTTTACCCGGCAACAGCTGATGTCTGAACTGTGATTGGTTAAAAGCTTTAATATGGAAGTTCAGTCTGGAAGCAGCAGACGGGGAGGAGCTATGAGAGGAAGCGGACAGACAGTTTGGAATTATTTAACAAGTATTCATGGACAAAATATAATCAACATATATAATCAGATCTTTTTCTTCGGCCTTCAGAGAAGCCTTCAGGCCCTGACAGCCCACTACTGTTGCCACCATCTCCCTGTATTGAAGGTGACAGGCTGATGAAAATGTGTTGATTCCTCAACAGCTTACTTGATGCACTTTGCACTGTTATTATCTTTTTACTCCATCTCTTACTAAGATGGACATCTCATACATACTCCCCACCTAAGCTTATATAATGGGGGTATTATTGGAGCAACACCATTGGTCAAAGCGTATGGAGAGGGTGTGTCTGTCTTTCACTCCGTCTGTCCAAAGTCAGAGTTGTCAATGTGTTAAACAATTAGTCCAGATGAACCTGAATCTGCAGAAGTCGTCTTGTAGTTTGTCTGTAATTAGGTATTTAAGTGTGTAAAACAATCTGCTCATCTGTGTTTGTACATGTAATAAGATTTTCTACAGTTCTGCCGTCTGAAGGAGTTGAAGCTGTAAATCATTGGCTTTAGTGCCCTGAGCTTAGGCTTATCCAGACACACACTCTCCATACGCATTGACCAATAGATTTGCTACAATAATGCCCCCATATTGTGTAGTTTATAGTGTATTACTCATCGTGACAAGGTACATTTTCTCATTTGTCTATTGTTTGTTAACATCTGTAAATGTTATTGTATAATCCCAACGAGTCCCAACAGAAGCTTCTGATCTTATATGATCTAGATCTAATGCCGATTTCATTATCGTCGTCTTATGGTGCTTTTATGGAGAAATACCCAACAATATACCTCCTTTTTAACAGGAAGAAGCCTGCAGAACCAGGCTCAGAGAGGGAGGAACCTGCAGAACCAGGCTCAGAGAGGGAGGAACCTGCAGAACCAGGCCAAGAGAGGGAGAAACCTACAGAACCAGTCTCAGAGAGGAAGAAGCCTGCAGAACCAGGCTCAGAGAGGGAGGAACCTGCAGAACCAGGCTCAGAGAGGGAGGAACCTGCAGAACCAGGCCAAGAGAGGGAGAAACCTACAGAACCAGTCTCAGAGAGGAAGAAGCCTGCAGAACCAGGCTCAGAGAGGGAGGAACCTGCAGAACCAGGCTTAGAGAGATAGAAACCTGCAGAACCAGGCTCAGAGAGGGAGGAACCTGCAGAACCAGGCCAAGAGAGGGAGGAACCTGCAGAACCAGGCTCAGAGAGATAGAAACCTGCAGAACCAGGCCAAGAGAGGGAGAAACCTGCAGAACCAGTCTCAGAGAGGAAGAAGCCTGCAGAACCAGGCTCAGGGAGGGAGGAACCTGCAGAACCAGGCTCAGGGAGGGAGGAACCTGCAGAACCAGGCTCAGAGAGATAGAAACCTGCAGAACCAGGCTAAGAGAGGCGGAAACCTGCAGAACCAGGCCAAGAGAGGGAGAAACCTGCAGAACCAGTCTCAGAGAGGGAGAAACCTGCAGAACCAGGCCAAGAGAGGGAGAAACCTGCAGAACCAGGCCAGAGAGGGAGGAACCTGCAGAACCAGTCTCAGAGAGGAAGAAGCCTGCAGAACCAGGCTCAGAGAGGGAGGAACCTGCAGAACCAGGCTCAGAGAGTGAGAAACCTGCAGAACCAGGCTCAGAGAGGGAGAAACCTGCAGAATCAGGCGAAGAGAAGGAGAAACCTGCTGAATCAGGCGAAGAGAGGGAGAAACCTGCTGAACCAGGCCAAGAGAGGGAGAAACCTGCAGAACCAGGCTCAGAGAGGGAGAAACCTGCAGAACCAGTCTCAGAGGTTACTCTACCAAGTAACTTGGTTTTAGTATTTTGTTGAAGCTGTATAAGTAGAACAGTACTCAGTAGAATGGACTCTTCTGTGTGATCTTCTTCTGCCTGAAGCTTTTCCTCAAACACTTTAACTTTCCCATCCAAACACATTTGAAACCTGCAGACTTCCACTGTTTTCCCATGAGCTGAGCTCAATGAGGAACAAACAGGCTGTATGAATGTTGCCACGCCTTCCGCCCCTGACCTTCATGACATAAACGTCTTTCCAGAGCTCCTGTTATCGTGATGTGTCACAGACGAGAACCAAGCCGGACTCAAACAACCTCTGTTACTCAGACTGTCAGGGTGGGGATCTGTGAGTCAAAACAGGTGAGTTCGCACATTACAGGGCTTCAGGTAACAGATCCTGATAATTACACTGAAGTTATCCAGCAATCGGAATATCTAAATATCTGCACACAGAAATTGATCGAGCAATGCTTTTTCATGATTCACTCACTGATTGAGATCAGTTTGTATGAGATTGAAACTCGGAGGGGCCCCCGAGGGGGAGAGGGGCCCCGAGGGGGAGAGGGGCCCAGAGGGGGAGAGGGCCCCCGAGGGGGAGAGGGGCCCAGAGGGGGAGAGGGGCCCAGAGGGGGAGAGGGCCCCCGAGGGAGAGAGGGGCCCCGAGGGGGAGAGGGGCCCAGAGGGGGAGAGGAGCCCAGAGGGGGAGAGGGCCCCCGAGGGAGAGAGGGGCCCCGAGGGGGAGAGGGGCCCAGAGGGGGAGAGGAGCCCCCGAGGGAGAGAGGGGCCCCGAGGGGGAGAGGGGCCCAGAGGGGGAGAGGAGCCCCCGAGGGAGAGAGGAGCCCCCGAGGGAGAGAGGGGCCCCGAGGGAGAGAGGGGCCCAGAGGGGGAGAGGAGCCCCCGAGGGAGAGAGGAGCCCCCGAGGGAGAGAGGGGCCCCGAGGGGGAGAGGGGCCCAGAGGGGGAGAGGAGCCCCCGAGGGAGAGAGGGGCCCCGAGGGGGAGAGGAGCCCCGAGGGGGAGAGGAGCCCCGAGGGGGAGAGGGCCCCCGAGGGGGAGAGGGGCCCCGAGGGGGAGAGGGGCCCAGAGAGAGCCACTCCTGTCAGTATCAGTGAAGCTCCTGCTTCATGGCGCTGTGTCGAGGTCGGAAGGGTGAAGGCAGGAAGTGAAGATAAAGTCTGTGTCGATGTTTTTTGTTGGTTTTGATGTCGCCATGGAATTGATGTTTGTACTTTAAGAAGAACATGGTTGAAAGTAGAAGGTGCCTATTGGACCCTGATCATTATGAAAGGTCACGGTTTGGTTGCGGTGCCTCTAACCTGAAGCCCCCAGACGGACTGCTGATCAGGATCCCTTCATGTTGACGTCTTCTTATGGAGTTATGTTTCAGGTTCTGTTCAGTAACCAGCACCAAGTTTAGTCTGTGAGAAGTGCACCGTTATATATTTTACTGATATACTGCTGCTTTTCCCAATATAAGATGCTGTCTTCTCCGTTAACCCCTCGCTCCCTGGACCACATGAGAGCCACGCTTTCATCATTCAACTCAGTCGCTGTTTTTGACGTTCTGATAAGAATGAATATGAAGAGCTTTCTGTTGAACCTGAGCTTTACTTGGTTCTTTCACTGAATTCGGATCTTTTTTGGAATCTTTTTAAAAAACACAGATTTAAACATTATAATAACACAAACTGTTTTAAAATCAAGTAGCAATAAACATATTAAATGAGTACAAATGATGACATAGAAAACGAATTATATTTCTATTTCTACTATACTTTATTCATATACTTTTACATTCTGTTGCACATTTTCACTTTTTTGTATGAGAGATTCAGAATATCAGAAATAAAAGTTAATATTTAGCAGTTCACATGTAAAATTTAATCTGACTTCTTCAGGTTGTGAAGCTTTTTCTTTAGCTCACTGATGCTAAAAGCAGAAGTTATTATTATGATTAGACCATTGGGGCCTTTAAAGTCTCTTTTCAGTTTCATCTTGTAAGAATTCTGAAGGATCCATTCACCTGAGAGGTCTCATGTTTGTACGTATCAACGTACCACAGAAGTTCACCGACTCTCAGCCGCGGGATTATTTTGTTGCTGTCTAGTTTATCGTTATGAAAGGAAAGTAATGCTGCTGGGAATGATTGTGGTTCATCAGAGTTGATCAATCAGACGGATTACTTTAAATGCACAGAAATAAATGTAGGTTTGAAAATACCTTTATCACAGAGTCCCTTCCTTGTGAAAAATGTCAGAAAGTCATCCATCTCTGATATTTATTGGAAACTGGACCTTCTACCTGCACTCACATACAGAACTGGTGGATCAGAGACCTTCATTGAACTTGTGCAGTATTTAAGAATCATTATGGGTTGTTCTCTGTTGGAAGGGAAAGTCCCTCCTCAGATCTGGGCTGTATTGGCTGGATATAACATATAAGAGGGAAGCAACATTTAGCTTCAGACAATCCTTCACAACACCAACCAAAAGGTTGTGGGCTCGGCTGAATGTACACAGAAGCAAAGAGCCTCACGCAGACTGAAGCAGTGTTTCTGACTGGAGCATGAGCAGGATGTGAAGGGTCTGCTTCATCTGCACCATGCTGCTCAGGTCAATGACTAATCATGATCAGTGGTTGCTTCTTAGCAGATCTGGGAAGGTTCAACCAGCAGTTGTACTTCTGCAGGATTTTCTCCTCTCCACAGTTCTGACCCCAGCACGGTGAAGCCTCTCGAATTCTCAACCCCACACGGCGGCTTTACATCCAGA
This sequence comes from Lipophrys pholis, assembly GCF_963383615.2. Classification (NCBI taxonomy): domain Eukaryota; kingdom Metazoa; phylum Chordata; class Actinopteri; order Blenniiformes; family Blenniidae; genus Lipophrys; species Lipophrys pholis. Next base: position 26,006,719 of record NC_137647.1, on the reverse strand, counting down.
TGAGCAGGTCTCATTTGGGATTTGCTGCTTTTCAACTCAGGAAAAGCATCACAGTGACAGGATAACAACACTCCGGTCACCTGGAAGCAGTGAGTTCAGTGGACAAAGGAGGATTTAACACAATTAAAAAACACATGAAAACATTCTAGCTTGGCTTGGTTTGTGAAAAATGAGACGTGTAGTTTTTAACCAGGATGTCACTCAATAACAAAACACTTTATTTGGACAGTAACAATACTGGTTAGGTAAGCAGTCTGTGGTTGTATTTCTATCTATGATTAATGTGGTTTTATTATGTCTACATGATGAAGAGTGTAAACCTCCAATCGTCTATAACAGACATGATCTTCCAGAAAAGCATTGCTTTTAGGAGTGATGGCAGGATGATGGACGTGTCAAGCAGATTAAAACCTGCTGACGGTTGAAAGGACTGAAGAATCCTGGATTTTTCTCTTCAATTCAATGTAAAATGAGCAAATGCTTGCATGTTGATTGAAATGACAGACAAAGTCTTTTTCAGTGACTTAGACACAGGAAGACTGATAAAGCTTCAGGCTGAACGTGCTCAGGCCCAATACGTCCCTCAGGGAGTGAGGATCACAGTTCTGCAGCCCCACAATGATGAAAGGGTCCTGAGCCGGCCTGGAAGACACGAAGCATCCATGTCCTCCAATTAAAAGATAAATAACTGAGCTGAACCTTTGGTATCATATTATTATTATTGGTAGTATTATTGGAAATAAAACAAAAACAAACACTTTAATTATAATCACACGTGATTGTAATTACTGTGTTTGCTCATAAAAAGTTTCTTCACCACATGTGAAGAGTCTTTCTCTTTTACTGGTCACATGACTGGGCTCCTAATCACACAGATAGCATGTACTGGTATGGGTACAGTATATCGTATCATAAAAACCTAGCTCATAATAGTTATGATAGTCAAATAAAAAGGTTTTCTGTCATATTTAAGATGCTTTACTGTGAGCTGGGCCCCTCCCCCACGCAAAACTCAGTGAAAATAGTCCAAATCGTTTGTGCTGCATTAGTGCAGGTTTGTGCTGAAAGAGTTTTCATTTGTGCAGCTTTAGTATTGATATAAGACGATGATGCCACTCAGCCGCCCACATTCTCCAAATTGAGCCAAAATGGTCTCAGTGGTTCGTGCAGGTTTGTGCTGCTTTAGTTTTGATGACATCACCGTTCCTCCCATCATGAATCTGGGCCAGACTCTTTGTGTTTTCATGGTTTTCCTGTTACAAGGCAGTGTGGGTCCATGTGTTGTAGGCTGAAGAATGACAGATCTTAGGTTTTGTGAGGAAATAAACCAGCTGGGGTCAGATTAATGTTTGGACTCGCTTTGGCTTGATAAAATGTTTTATAGTCATACCTGTGGAGGCCACAGCTGCGTGTTGGTCCCTCTATTCTACACGGTGCGCCTCAAACGCGATCTACTGGTTGGGATGGATCTGATCCCCAAAACAAAAGACACGTCAACAATAATACAAAAAAATAGAAAATAGAGGAGGTTTTTATTTCCTCACAAAACGTAAGATATGGCATTCTTCTATGGAATCACAGGAGTGCCACAATTAAAAGGAAATAAATGTCAAAATATAAAGAGAATCAATAAAACAAAAAATATACAAAGGTTCTTTCTTTTTCCATCTCGTCTTTGCTTATTCCATTTTGTCAATGCTTGTCCTGTTTTGGCTTTGTCTTTCCATTTGCTTTTTGTCTTGTATTTACTGGACGAGTCAAACCGTCTGGAAAAGACAAAAGCAATACAAAGCAAATCAGTAAGAGCTGTGGGGGGTCTTTCTGTTCAGGGGGACTAGTCCATACCTGATCACACCTTTCCTGCTTGCAGTGTCTCTGTAGTAGCAGGAAGTAGACGCATATACAGGTTTATTTGAAGTAAAAGAGGGAAAGTTAAATATGACGGACGTGGAGGAATTGAGAAGAGGCTACTAATCCACTGTATGCCGGCCTTAGTCACACAGTGAATATATGTTTCCTCTCAAGTCCCAAATACCTCATAGTCTCTCATTCATTTGTAAACCTGGAAATATAAATATGACGAGTGGACACGCCCACATTTAACCAAAAACCAACATAACCAGCAGATTCTTAATCAAACAAAATACTTTTGTTACAAAACAAAGAAATGACATTTACAATAATGTACAAGAAATAAGAAATGTGTAAAAGGAAAAATAAATTAAATACTTTAAACTTATTCTTAATACAACAGTGCCATCTACTGGCATGAACAGACATTGCTCAACATGACGTCCTTCTTTTATAATATTATCAAATATCTTAAAAACCAAAGTAGCACAAACGACATTTCTTTCAGCACAAACCAGCACTAACGATTGGGACTATTTTCACAGATTTATGCGCGAGGTGTGTGGCCAGCCTCATGTAGGTAGTGGGGCAGGCACATCCAGGGAAGCCCTGCGCGTTCACGAGGCTCGGAGGCTTGCGCGCGCACGCGGTTGAATACCGGCTTGAGCCGGTATTAAGAGCTGTGGAGCCCGGCAGGAAGCGGCCGGACCAAAGATGCGGCAGACGGCCGGCGAGCAGGCGTAGGACCAGGGAGGCTCAGTCCGGCACCCGCAGCCCGTTCCGCTCCACCAGTGAGTACAATGACAAGTCCAGCTGTCAGGATGCTGAGAGGAGGCTCAGCCCGGATCCTCAGCCCGGATCCTCAGCCCGGCTCCTCCGCCCCGCTATAGCCCCGCTATAGCCCGGATCCTCAGCCCGGCTCAGCCCGGCTCCTCAGCCCGGCTCCTCCGCCCCGCTATAGCCCGGATCCTCAGCCCGGCTCAGCCCGGCGCAGCCCGGCGCAGCCCGGATCCTCATCCCGTGACAGAGCACTGCGGTCAACCAGCATCTCCCAGTTTGCGGACGCCCATATGGTTTACTTTACGGTAGCGTCTCGTCAGTATGGACAAGCTTCCGGTTTTCAAATGGAAAATGGTTGTTAGAAGGAATATTTGACACATTATCTGGTAGATGGTGACGAGAAAAAGTGTTTTATATGCACTTTTGTAAATTATGACAATTGAAAGTTACTAGAGAGACGTGTAGAACTTCGACCAACCACTTGAGACCTAACCTGGGAGGCATTGAACTAAAATGCTCGAATGATGATAACAAGGTCGATATCAATAATGACGAGCATTAAAAGGTAATGATAAGAGCTGTGGAGTCATGTGATCCACCACTGATTTGGGTCATTGGCTCATATAACCTGAGAGCATTGAGCTAAAAATGCTGTAATCTTAATGAAAATATTAGTCATCATGGAAGTGAATATGGCTCGAAAATCTATTTGAAATGTATTAACAGAAATGCCTTTTCATTTTCAGATTAAACTGCAATTTTTGACTCATAATTAAAAATTAATAATCAATCATCCAAACTGCATTTTCATTTTCTTTGACAAGACTGCTTATTCTGTGACCTAATGAAAAAGAAAAAGACGATTGAGATTTAATTTTCTAGACACTCCAGCAAATAGTGACCAAAATAAATTTTTAAATGGCAAATTTGAAAATTAAAAAAACATTTGCATAAATACGTTTTCTTTTCAAGGATAGAGCTACATTATCTGACTCATAAATCAAATTAATAATAGTCAATTCAAACTGCATTTTCATTTCCTTATTCAGGTTGCACATTTATTATTCAGAACTCAGAAGCAAACATAAAGAGGAGATTGCTTTTTCGTTTTCATGCCCGCTCCACAAAAAAAGGATGAACATTCTATTCCATTTTGCATTCCCAAGTGACGCAGAACAGTGACGCAGAACAGTGACGCAGAACAGTGACGCAGAACAGTGACGCAGAACAGTGACGTCAGTCACCGCTCTCCTTCCTCTGACTGCCTCGCATCTGAACGGTGAAACCAGGAAATTGAGAGAACAGAGCTGTATTGTCAGATTCTCTCATAGCGAGGGAACGGTGCTTGTTCAGTGATCTGCTCACGTACTGTGAGGTTTTGAGGTCACTGAACGTACGGTGGCCGTCGAACGCACCGCGGCAGCTGAACGTACGGTGGTCGTTGAACGCACCGCAGCAGCTGAACGTACGGTGGTCGTTGAACGCACCGCGGCAGCTGAACGTACGGTGGTCGTTGAACGCACCGCTGGAGCTGAACGTACGGTGGTCGTTGAACGCACCGCTGGAGCTGAACGTACGGTGGTCGTTGAACGCACCGCGGCAGCTGAACGTACGGTGGTCGTTGAACGCACCGCTGGAGCTGAACGTACGGTGGTCGTTGAACGCACCGCGGCAGCTGAACGTACGGTGGTCGTTGAACGCACCGCGGCAGCTGAACGTACGGTGGTCGTTGAACGCACCGCTGGAGCTGAACGTACGGTGGTCGTTGAACGCACCGCGGCCACTGAACGTACGGTGGTCGTTGAACGCACCGCGGCAGCTGAACGTACGGTGGTCGTTGAACGCACCGCGGCAGCTGAACGTACGGTGGTCGTTGAACGCACCGCGGCCACTGAACGTACGGTGGTCGTTGAACGCACAGCGGCAGCTGAACGTACGGTGGTCGTTGAACGCACCGCGGCAGCTGAAAGTACGGTGGTCGTTGAACGCAGCGCGGCAGCTGAACGTACGGTGGTCGTTGAACGCAGCGCGGCAGCTGAACGTACGGTGGTCGTTGAACGCACCGCTGGAGCTGAACGTACGGTGGTCGTTGAACGCAGCGCGGCAGCTGAACGTACGGTGGTCGTTGAACGCAGCGCGGCAGCTGAACGTACGGTGGTCGTTGAACGCAGCGCGGCAGCTGAACGTACGGTGGTCGTTGAACGCACCGCTGGAGCTGAACGTACGGTGGTCGTTGAATGCACCGCTGGAGCTGAACGTACGGTGGTCGTTGAACGCACCGCGGCCACTAAACGTACGGTGGTCGTTGAACGCACCGCGGCCACTAAACGTACGGTGGTCGTTGAACGCACCGCGGCCACTAAACGTACGGTGGTCGTTGAACGCACCGCGGCCACTAAACGTACGGTGGTACACCATCGGAGCTCCTCCTGACAAGCATTGAAGGATTCAGTGAACACGTCTTTTTATTAAAGTGATTCTAGTCGTTCAGTCACTCTAAAGAGCTGCTTTGCCCCTCATGTCTCTTTTCTTGCTCAAGCTCAAATATGCACAGCGCCCCCTGGTGTATTAGATGAGCAGCACAGTCAGAAGCAGTAGAGCCTCTGACGTCGCTCTACTGCATCGTTTGGAAATGCTAAGATTGAATTTTGATCCTTTTTTTGCAGGTCGGACATGAAAACGAAAAAGTAATTGTCTCTTTAGGTTTTCTTTTGAGTCCATAAGATAGACAACCCGAATAAGGAGATGAAAATGCAGATTGGATGAACTATTATTAATTTCATTTATCAGTCAGATAATGCTGATCTATCCTTGAAATGAAAAAGCATTTTTGCAAATGCATTTTAATTTTCAAATTTTACATTTCAAAATGAATTTTGGTCACTATTTGCTGGAGTGTCTTTTGAAAATTAAACCTTAATCATCTTTTTCTTTTTTGTTTTAATTTTCATTAAGTCACAGAATAAACAATTTTGTCAAAGAAAATGAAAATGCAGTTTGGATGATTGATTATTAATTTTTATTTATGAGTGAAAATATGCAGTTTTAATCTGAAAATGAAAAAGCATTTCTGTTAAGTTTCAAAGTGATTTTTGAGCCATATTCACGTCCATATTTCACAGCTCTTTAAATGGTCATAATTTCCATTAATAAGCCCATACTTTTGTTTTCTAGTCAGCAGCCACCAGATGTGTCAAAATATTAAAACGTCTGTCAAAACTCATCTTGTTGATGAACTGAGCTGCTTCACGGGAGGGGTTCGGGTTCCAGTCCGAGTGCTGCACGGTGGAGACCTACTCATCACAGCCAACAGTGGCGCTGCCAGGATTCAATTTCATAGTACGCACAAAACCCCCCCACTCCCACTCAATCCACCCCTCAATCACCTTTTCTTATGGCGACGGAAACCATGTTATCATGCAGTATAAAAGGCTTTTGCATCACAGGTAGATACTCGTGTAGCCAGAAGAAATACCTTTACAAATGAAAAAAAATCCAAGTTCACGTCTCACCTTCTGCTGCAGCTGCATAAAATAGCATCTGCTTTTCTCAAAACTTCTGGGGGTCGAGGACGGTGACAAACGTCAGCTTTTCATGGTCTTGAAAATAATATAATGGTAATTAATATAATCCTGAATCCTGCTAAGGAGTTTGTAGTGACCGCAGGTAAATTACACCGGACCCCTGCGCTCGACTGCTGCGGTGCGTTCAATGACCTGGAAAAGTTTGTCTTGAAAATTGTTTTGACGAAATTTCTCAACCAAATGTCTTCATCTTCTCCTTCAGCCATTGTAGTTTGACTAAACCTCTATTAAATCAACACAACTATATTTTGTTCATGCAGCTGCTCCAGATGCAGTCAGCTAGCTGGAGAGTGAACTCTGACCATCCAATCAGAGGGCTGGAATACACTGACGTCACCCTCGCCCTTCTAGAAGGTCCTGAGTCGTCAATATCTAAATCTGATTGGTTGAAGCTGCAGCGGCTGACTCTTATTTTACACTGCAGACGCCTGCAGAACTGAACCTGAAGGCCTCAGGCAGATTTCTTTACCCGGCAACAGCTGATGTCTGAACTGTGATTGGTTAAAAGCTTTAATATGGAAGTTCAGTCTGGAAGCAGCAGACGGGGAGGAGCTATGAGAGGAAGCGGACAGACAGTTTGGAATTATTTAACAAGTATTCATGGACAAAATATAATCAACATATATAATCAGATCTTTTTCTTCGGCCTTCAGAGAAGCCTTCAGGCCCTGACGCCCGCCACTGCCTTTAACATTTATTTTTTTCACACCTTCAAAAAAATTGTATTCCCGGTGCGTCCAGGATTCCGGCCGGCGGCGCCTCTGACAGCTGGAACTAACACTTCCACCCACTGCTTATAGCCTGGCAGGCTGTTGGGTGAAAAACAAGGCGACAATCTTCTCAAATTAAACATTGAAAACAACAATAAGTGTAAAAATGTCTCTTTCAGAGCAAAGCACTGTTTTCCGAACACTGAAGGGAAAAGAAGAAGATTTCAACATTTTTTCTCTGAATGAAAAATCTGAAACTCATGAGCTTTCAGTCCTGCCTTGTCATTGTTCTTTATTCCTCTGTGGAAACGTATTTCTGCATCAAAGCACCTTTTATTAAGGATCAGTGTTACTAAGTTAGAATACCAAGGGAATCAACAATTTGGTTAAGAGGTGCAAAATTCTCTCCTCTCTTCAAATGGAGGGGACAGAAGTCGTCTTTATTCCAGAGACCCACTTAAGTGACCGTGAACATTTAAAGCTGAGCAGTCCTGCTGCCCAGAGGACTTCACACTTAGAGGTGCTTCAAGGACGGTGCAGGAAGATTCATCCTAATTTCAGGCTTCTTTAGAGAGCAACGTTAACTTTGGGTTGTATCTACTCTCCAAAGTCATTTACGGTACCTTCCTACTCCAAATTGTTAGCTGACCTTTCCTCCAGGAGTTCCCCTGTAGTAAGTCCAGGTGAACCCAGAACTGGTTCAGTCCCGCTCATCAAAGGTGGTGGCTGCAACGAAACAGCTTCGGAACCATATACTTTTATTTGACACTTGGAGGATTCTCAACTCAAAAGAGATTTTAAAAAAACACTACTGGTATTGCTTAAAAATAAATCTTGACATAAATATGTTTTTTAAAACAGCAAAGTGAGTAGATATATTTTGAATCACAACAAATTCGTCAAAACAGTACATGAGAATAAGGTGACTTGACTTTCCCAAGAAATATTGACTTGAGATTTTCACATGTGTGACTTGGTCCCATGTCTGTTTGTGGATTCTGGTGATGGAGACTTCATGTTGAATAGTGTTTTATGTGTTTTATGTGTTTTATGTGTTTTATGCAGGATCTTTTGTGTGAATCTGGGCCTTCTACAGTTAGTATATATCATATCTGCATATCTTTTCTTGTCCCATAGTAGTAAACTCTGATAAAACGCTGAATTTCCTGACTTTTCTCACATGATGAGATCGGGGTGTCCCGATCCGATATTGATATTGGATATCGGTCCAATATCGGCCAAAAAAACGAGTATCGGATTTTATCGGATTTTTATTGGACCGTTTGATCTCCGATATAAGTGCCCCGGTAAGCCGACCATGTTCCACTCCAGCTCTTCTATCCAGAGGTGACTCTGGTTCACACACCAGCAGCGTAGGTGGCAGTAATGCACCTTAACATTGGTGCCGCGCACCACAAATGCCAACTGGGCTGGACATTAAGGACTGTCCCTCCGTCCAGGGCTGGTAACAGTTTTGCTCAGGCAAGTGAATCATCTGCCCACCTTGCCTGAACGGGCTCGTGGTTTTTAGGGACGGAGCCGATCCGATCCGGGATCGGGTTCCGATATCAACGGAATTCACTGATCAGAGGTTCCTGATCCATGATCCTGGTCTGCTTCATGATCCTGGTCTGCTTCATGATCCTGGTCTGATCCATGGTCCTGGTCTGATCCATGATCCTGGTCCGCTTCATGGTGCTGAAATGATCCCCAGTGTTTCCCTGGTGCTGCTCTGCTCGCTGGCTGCAAACTGTGGACTGGATTTCCTGAAGGGAGGCGGGTCTCAATGAGACCAGGAGGAATGAGTCAGGAAATCCAGTCCACAGTTTGCAGCCAGCGAGCAGGCTAGGGAAGTAGCACTGTGCTATCCAACTTTTCATGGCAACATGTTGCTGTTTGGACGGATTTTAGTCTCACAACACCACAAAGCAACACAGCAACGTGGATGTTAGCGGAGCAACACAGCAACGTGGATGTTAGCAAAGCAACGCAGCAACATGGATGTTAGCAAAGCAACGCAGCAACATAGATGTTAGCAAAGCAACACAGCAACGTGGATGTTAGCAAAGCAACACAGCAACGTGGATGTTAGCAGTGCAACGCAGCAACGTGGATGTTAGCAAAGCAACACAGCAACGTGGATGTTAGCAGTGCAACGCAGCAACGTGGATGTTAGCAAAGCAACGCAGCAACGTGAATGTTAGCAACGCAGCAACGTAGATGTTAGCAAAGCAACGCAGCAACGCGGATGTTAGCAACGCAGCAACGTAGATGTTAGCAAAGCAACGCAGCAATGTGGATGTTAGTAAAGCAACACAGCAACGTGGATGTTAGCAGTGCAACGCAGCAACGTGGATGTTAGCAAAGCAACGCAGCAACGTGAATGTTAGCAATGCAGCAACTTAGATGTTAGCAAAGCAACGCAGCAATGTGGATGTTAGCAACGCAGCAACGTGGATGTTTGCAAAGCAACGCAGCAACGTGCAATATTTACAAAGCAACGTGGATGTTTGCAAAGCAACACAACGTGCAATATTTACAGAGCAACACAGCAACGTGGATGTTAGTAAAGCAACGCAGCAACGTGGATGTTTGCAAAGCAACACAGCAACGTGCAATATTTACAAAGCAACGTGGCAACGTGGATGTTTGCAAAGCAACACAACAACGTGCAATATTTACAGAGCAACGTGGATGTTAGCAAAGCAATGTGGATGTTAGCAAAGCAACACAGCAACGTGGATGTTAGCAAAGCAACCTAGCAATGTGGATGTTTGCAAAGCAACGCAGCAACGTGGATGTTAACAAAGCTACCTAGCAACGTGGATGTTAGCAAAGCAACGCAGCAACGTGCAATATTTACAAAGCAACGTGGATGTTTGCAAAGCAACACAACGTGCAATATTTACAGAGCAACACAGCAACGTGGATGTTTGCAAAGCAACACAGCAATGTGCAATATTTACAGAGCAACGTGGATGTTAGCAAAGCAACACAACAACGTGCAATATTTACAGAGCAACACAGCAACGTGGATGTTTGCAAAGCAACACAGCAATGTGCAATATTTACAAAGCAACGTGGATGTTAGCAAAGCAACACAACAACGTGCAATATTTACAGAGCAACGTGGATGTTAGCAAAGCAACACAACAACGTGCAATATTTACAGAGCAACACAGCAACGTGGATGTTTGCAAAGCAACACAGCAATGTGCAATATTTACAAAGCAACGTGGCAACGTGGATGTTTGCAAAGAAACACAACAACGTGCAATATTTACAGAGCAACGTGGATGTTAGCAAAGCAACACAACAACATGCAATATTTACAGAGCAATGTGGATGTTAGCAAAGCAACCTAGCAACGTGGATGTTAGCAAAGCAACGCAGCAATGTGGATGTTAGCAAAGCAACACAACAACGTGCAATATTTACAGAGCAACGTGGATGTTAGCAAAGCAACGCAGCAATGTGGATGTTAGCAAAGTAACAAAGCAACACAACAATGTGGATGTTTGCAAAGCAACACAGCAACGTGCAATATTTACAAAGCAACGTGGCAACGTGGATGTTTCCAAAGCAACACAACAACATGCAATATTTACAGAGCAACGTGGATGTTAGCAAAGCAACACAACAACGTGCAATATTTACAGAGCAACGTGGATGTTAGCAAAGCAACACAACAACGTGCAATATTTACAGAGCAACGTGGATGTTAGCAAAGCAACCTAGCAATGTGGATGTTAGCAAAGCAACCTAGCAACGTGGATGTTGGCAAAGCAACGCAGCAATGTGGATGTTAGCAAAGCAACACAGCAATGTGGATGTTAGCAAAGCAACACAACAACGTGCAATATTTACAGAGCAACGTGGATGTTAGCAAAGCAACACAACAACGTGCAATATTTACAGAGCAAAGTGGATGTTAGCAAAGCAACGCAGCAACGTGGATGTTAGCAAAGCAACACAGCAATGTGGGTGTTAGCAAAGTAACAAAGCAACGCAGCAACGTGGATGTTAGCAAAGCAACAAAGCAACGCAGCAACGTGGATGTTAGCAAAGCAACGCAGCAACGTGGATGTTAGCAAAGCCGTAGTCCAGCAGGGCGGCGCTCTGCAGCCAGACCTCAGTGTTTTCAGCCTCCAGCTCTGGGAGGAGAACAGCTCTGACATCAGAACAATGAGCAGCAGCTCCTCCAGGCTGTCAGCAGGAGATTCACACCTCCGTGAAGCTGCGTCCTCCTCCACGCTAAACTCCCTGAAAATAGTCCCAATGGTTGGAGCTGCGTTAGAGCTGGAAACATTGTGTTGCTGCTGCCTTGCTCAAGAGTTTCCCCAGGGATTAATAAAGTCATTCTGAGGTTCTAAAGATAGAAGTAGTTTATTATGAGATGATGACGTCACGCAGACCCCCACATTGTCCACATGGAACTAAAATACTTTGTACTGCTTCCTTTTCTGTCCTGATACTAACCTCAAGTTGTCTTTAGAGAGAGTACATGTATACATTAGTACATTTCATACTTTACTGTAGAGAGGAGTTTATTACAGCCTCATATAAAATAAAGCAAACAGCTCTGGTCTCAATAGTATCAGCAGATATACAAGTTCAGGTATCAGGATCGGATTGAAGTAAAAAAAGGTGGGTGGGTGCTTCCCTACTGCAGTATAGATGAACAAGTTCCTGAAGCTGTCCCTCCATCAGACTCCTGGAATAAGAACATCTCAATGTTCATGAATTGTACTTCAATACTTGTTTTCAAAATATTTTAGAGACAAACTGGATCCACATTTTGTCAGTTTGTGTACTACAGTACTGCACTCTGTCAGGCATCAGTTTGTGTCTTTTTATTGGTGTACTCTAGTCACTGAACAATATCATTTAATGTATGATACTACAATATATTTTATGTCTAAAACTAGTCAGTAATTCTTCCCTTTAAATCATTAATGCAGTACTTGTATATAATACAGACAGTCGTTTTGAACTATTCTAAGGTAATTGAAATGACTGTGTTAATGTGTAAATAAATTAAATATGTAACTGTACTCTGATAGGCTAAATGTCTAAATGTTTCAGTACTATGTAATGGATACTCTCATGGAAAGAAGTTAAACTGTCAAAATACTTTGTGGACTTGAGCAGTCCCAAAGCACTTTGTATTGATAATCACACCCACCCCTTCACAAACACACCCACCCCTTCACAATCACACCCACCCCTTCACAATCACACCCACCCCTTCACAATCACATCCACCCACCCCTTCACAATCACATCTACCCCTTCACAATCACATCCACCCCTTCACAAACACACCCACCCCTTCACAATCACACCCACCCCTTCACAATCACATCCACCCACCCCTTCACAATCACATCTAC
>NC_137647.1:25756901-25989401 GCF_963383615.2 Lipophrys pholis | reverse complement strand
CTTAACATTTGTGGACGTGTGTTGTTTAGCCCCCTGATGGACATGATTAGAGACATTAACCCCCCGTGTCCACAGCCCTCACCACTCTGAAGCAACACATCGGCTGGCGCCACTGTCTGGTGGTCCTGGGTATCTTTCAGTCGACTGTGATTGGCTGCGGACTCGTCTTACGTCCAATCATCATCCAGCCTGTGAAGGAACAGGAGGAGGAAGGCTCGCTGTCTCTGAAGCAGATGGAGTCTGTTCACGAGCTGGAAAACGAACAAACCAGAACCTCCATCAGCTCGGGGGTCTCCGGGGGGTCGGAGGACTCGGGCGTCACCTCGCTCTCGGGCTCTAACGTGGACCTGACTGCAGCCAAAGCTGCGGCGGTATGGGAGGTGGAGGATAAGCAGGAGCAGATGTCTCAGTCCACACCTTCCAGCCCCCTCACAGAGCAGGACGGAGGCGAGCGGGCTGAAAAGGAGGCGGGTCCTCCACAGCCCCCCACACCCAAACTCCTGGACTTCTCCATGCTCAATGACTGTGCCTTTATCTGGTACTCGCTGTTTGGTCTGTTTGCCACGCTGGGCTTCTTCGCCCCGCAGCTCTACATCATCGAGCTGAGTAAGAGCCGCAGCGTGGAGACCACCATGGCATCCTACATGCTGTCCGTCATGGCGGTGGCCGAGTTCTTCGGCCGCCTGTCCATTGGGGTGGTCCTGAACCGAGTGCAGCGCAAGAAGATACTGGTGCTGCTGGCATGTGTGGTCCTGCTCTCCCTGGTGCTGCTGGTCTTCACCGTGGTCTGGGAGTTCTGGGGTCTGGTGGTCTGCTGCGCTCTCTACGGCTTCTTCATGGGCACGGTGGGCTCCACACACATTCCCCTGCTGGCTGAGGACGACGTGGTGGGCATCCAGAAGATGCCGTCATGTGTGGGGGTGTACGTCTTTATCCAGAGCTTCGCTGGCCTGGCCGGACCCCCACTGGGAGGTGAGACCTCTAAGAGAGAGAGTGTGTGTGTGTGTGTGTGTGTGTGTGTGTGTGTGTGTGTGTGTGTGTGTGTGTGTGTGTGTGTGTCTGTGTCTGTGTCTGTGTGTGTGTGTGTGTGTGTGTGTGTGTGTGTGTGTGTGTGTGTGTGTGTGTGTGTGCCTCACTGTAGTCTTCTGTCTGATTCAGGTCTGCTGGTGGACCTCACAGGAAACTACGGCGCTGCGTTCTACTCTTGCGCCGCTGGCATGGCGCTCAGCGCCGCCTGCCTTGCTCTGGTGGGCCCTGCCAAGTCCGGCATGTGTGGGTGGTGGCGGGGGGCGAGCGAGGAGGTGGAGCACATATCCCAGGGCAGCGAGCAGGCGGACTTCTTGGATGTGGACTTGGTGCCTGAGGACAGTCCGGCAAGAAGGGCCAACGATCAGGACCTGGTGTCCATCATATGAGCCCGCCCAGGCCATGACATCACACCGTGAGCTGCTGGCTCCTCTTCCTCTGTTCACACCACAACTCCAGCACAAACCCTTTCATGTTCACAGCAAGCTTTTTATAACGGCAGGCGAACACATGAGAAACACTCAAGACGAGTTTGTGTTTTTGTAAAGCTGCAGCAGGAGGGCGTAGTAATTAGTAAGTAAGTCCTCGTTCCAAAGTAATTCCTTTATGATAAAAATTGCCCCAAAAACTTTAAATCTGAGGAGTTGTTTCCCCCAAAAAGTTTATTTAAATCCTCCTCCCCCTCCTTCTGGGTGATGTCGCTCACTGTAGCTTGTGAGAAAACCATTACACTATTCACCTCCACTGTCACCAGTTAACTTGCATGTCCTGACTTTCAACATAAAAGTCCCAAAATCCTTAAAAATATAAATCCTTTATTAAAATGACAATGTGGACTTGAAAATGGAAGTGGTTTGCTAGGCTAGGGGTGAGCTGGTTTTCAAAGTAAAAGCCTACAACTCCTTTAAAATAAAAGTCCTTTATTAAACCCTTCAAAATGTATATTACATCAATATTTAACTGTGCCAGAGGCCATGATTGGGCCAGAGGTCCTGACCAAGGCTGCTTGCAGCTTTAATTGTACCTGTGTTGCAGAGGAATGGATCTATTCTGAAATCCTCCTCCTCTCCCCGTACATGTGCAGAAATACTTCAACCATAGATCTCTTGTTGTGATGGAGAAACTTTGCATCGCTGTCATTAAACAGGCAAGTGTGAACAGAGCCTGGAGCAACTCACTATCTCCTCTGAGACCAAAGACTCCAACTGCAGCCGGCTGGGAGGAAACCTGTCTCAGGACCCAGCTGTCACATGACCGCCTTGTCCAATCAATGTCTGTATCTGCTGTGTCTGGACCATCAGTCGTTCCCTCACAACTGAGCCTCAACGTCACCTGATCTCCTGAACTTCATCTCGTTGTCATGATCCTGTGGATGTGACGTAGAAAACCCCAAATCCAACACAGCACACACTGTTTACACTTTAATTATACACTGATGGATGGATGGATGGATGGATGGATGGATGGATGGATGTGTCCAGAAGTGAGGGACTCCAACACGATGTTCCTCTTTTATTTAATCTCAATTATTTTATACTTTTTTTTTTTACTTAAATTGTCTCATGAATGAGGTGGAGGGATGAGACTGAACAACTTCCTGTATTTTCTAAAATAAAATCTATATACAACTCGTGTGTGTGTGTGTGTGTGTGTGTGTGTGTGTGTGTGTGTGTGTGTGTGTGTGTGTGTGTGTGTGTGTGTGTGTGTGTGTGTGTGTGTGTGTGTGTGTGTGTGTGTGTGTGTGTGTGTGTGTGTGTGTGTGTGTGTGTGTGTGTGTGTGTGTGTGTGTGTCCTAGACTTTCTGCATTGCACGCCTGCAGATCACTTTGATTCCATTCATACTGTACACGTGTTGAATTAAACTTTTGGTGTAATTCAGATAAATGTGTCTTTCAGCTGATGAGAACATCTGATGATCTGAACTTCTCCAGTGAGAAGTGCAGTACTGTGCAGTGCAGTACTGTGCAGTACTGTGCAGTACTGTGCGTTGTGCTCTGCTCTCAGGAGCTGCTGGTTCTTCCTCCAGTATTCCTCCACCCTTCACCTGCTCTTCCTTGTTCAAATTCCTGTTGGGGCCGTAGATTCAGTGAACTGTTTCTCAAAGTTTCTCCCCCGAAGGAAAAACACCAGCAACAATGAACAGGCCATAAAACAGCAGGGGAGCGAGCTAGACCCCGGAAGTGGCCAATGAGGATGCTCGAATCAGACCCGAACACCACAGGGGTACAAAACTCAAGTTGGTGAGACTCACTTCCTACCAACACTCTCTGCTTCTCATCTGACCATCGAGGGAGAGACATGTCTCTCCTGCCTCAAGATGGTATAGAGAGCACCCAAGAGGAACAAAAGAAACATTAACGCCAGCCAGCTGGACGAGCAGGACCCAGTTTGGACCACATCTTCTGTTTCCTCTATTTTTCCTGTTTTGGGGGACTCTGGAGACCAGAGCCAGTGTCTCCTCTTCTCTAAGATCATCCTCTCAGCTGTCCACTCCTGCAGCTGGAGCCAGGCCTCTGAATTCAGGACGCTGAATTCAGACCCGGTAACAACCAGTTACCACAGCCTCCCAGAACCAACAGCACCACGGACGGTGCTTTTCAGCACCAAACCAATAAGGGTGAGAGCTTTTGTCTGGGCAGAGAATAGTTAGAATGATGTTCTGTTAACATGCAATGTGTTTCCATGTGCCGCTCAGAAGGCCGCAGTATCTCATATGTTTGTGTAGGCGCATTCATGCGCACCAACCAAGTCCAGGACTCTGGTTTTCCGCCTCAGAACCAGAGGTCCAAGTGAGCTCCAGGCCCACTGGGAGCTCTGTGTGGAGGAACCAGGGTTCAGAACCGAGCCTCGCAGAATTCTCTGTCTTTCTCTTGTCTTCATCCTCTCTCATTCTCCCCCTTTCTCCACTAACCCGGATCTCCTCGCAGCCCTGCTCCCCCCTTATCTGATCGAGATAAGGTCACACACACTGCTGCATGTAGCACCAACTGTATGTAACCTGCTGCAAGAGCAGATCTGCCTCAGTCACAGGAGTTCTAACTGCAGGTCCCGACCTCCACTTAGGACTCAGAACCGGGCCAACGGAACCGCCCGTTCGTTACACCCTCAGTAGACTAACTCGCTCCGAGACCGCTCTCACGCATGCACGCTCGACGGACGTCTTGTTTATCTGGCCGCTAAGCAACCGCCGCGTCCCCAGAAAGAGCGAGTCAAACGCCTCTAGTGGTCGCGTGGGTCATCGCAATCCCTCTTGACATCCACCTGGTGGACACATCATGTCATTGCGCTCTCCCTCTGTGCGCCGCCGCACGCCCCTAGTGGTCGTCACAGTCACCGCATTGACCCGCCGACGTCTGCCTCCACCTGGTGGACGTTCGAGGTCATTACACCCCCTCGTCACTCCAGACCATGCACACACACACACACACACACACACACACACACACACACACACACACACACACACACACACACACACACACACACACACACACACACACACACACACACACACACACACACACACACTCTTTGTACATAGTGTTGCTGTTTAATAGATTAGATCTCAGTGTTCGATGTCGTTTGCTATTTGAATGTGTTGATTTATGAGATGATTCCAGAATTATTTATGAATTAATACATTTTTATTAATAAACGCCTGTTAGCTGAATTGAACGCTTCTTGGTGATTATTGTGTATTTATTGTTGACAATTCACTGGTTTGTAACAGTCTGAGCTCGGATCTCACACCTTCCATTCATTATATTTTATGCAGAAATATTAACTAACTTAAATAAACTTTTACAAACGAGACTGATATTTTGGTATTAGCTATTTCCAGTTTATCTGGTGGTGCCCCGATTTGTTATTAATACATAAATAACAAATTTATGCAAATCAATAATTGTTTTTATTAATAATTGTTTTTTGATAATTTATTCATTTTTTTGTTTTTAAAGTAATTATTCAATTACCTTAGGAGTTGTTAATGAGTAAATGACTGTTTACTTCCATTAATAATTTCAATTTTTCATAAATTACTTCCAATGATTTATTACTTTCAGTAATCTATTACTTACAGTAATTTAATGCTAATAACCAACATTCCCATGTGGGATATATTCCATCATATTTTTGCAATATGCTTAAAAGTGAACATTGGGTCACAGTTAAGCTACTGAATGAGGCAGTGTTTTTTTGGTTGTAGTCTTTTTATTTTAAATAAGCACACAGATAAATAGCAGGCATCGATTTGCTGTCCTGCTCAAATTGTGACATTAGTAGTCAAATCTGAGTTTTTCAGGTTGAAAGTTTGTTTACCTCCGTGGTGGTGCCCTGATGGTTTTCCTTACTTTTTTATTCAAATCATTCTAAATAAAAGCCTGTGCTGGTGTCAGTTTGTCAGCGCATTGCATTCACTGGATTGAATAATAAATGTTAACTGTTGGCCTGTATTGGGCCCCATTTACATGACAACGTTCAAAGTTACAACCTTGTCGTTTAAAAAAGTTGCATTTATACAAGAGCGGCAGACACACTGCCACCATGTAGGGGGCCATGTTGCTTTTGTTTGTAATGAAACCACAAATACGTGTGCAGAGAACGATACACTATAATTCACTATTCCAGTGCTTTCCCACCACATAAGCAATCCCCAAAGTGCTTTACACTGTTTATCACTCACCAGTGGAGGTGGCTGCCATACGAGGTGCTCAGTCCAGCCACTGGGAGCTGAGGTTCAGTGTCTTGCTCAAATACACTTGTATTTACGACATGTGGAGATGGGAATCAGACCGACAACCTTCTGATTGGGAGACGACCACTCTACCAACTGAGCCACAAGTTTTGGTGTGAAAAGAGATGTGGTGTAACGGGACACCCCAAAGGCGATGAAAGTGTCGTGTAAACGAAACATCTCGTAATTACGAGACAAGATAAAAGAAAACATCTGTAAATCTCTCAGTGGCAATGATGGTGATATCAGTTAATCTGCTAACTTCTCAGTTTGACACACTGGGAAATACTGATGTTTCTAAATAATGAGGATGGTATTAGTATGTCAACACTGCACAGGCATCTCAAGTCGCTCGGAGTGTTCAAGCGGTAAGTGCAATGGTGCTTCTGCAGGTGGGACTGACTGGTGATGTGAACGTGACAGGATGTGAGCACAGAAACAGCAGAGAGGCAGCAGGTTACAAAACATCTGGATTTATTGAGGAGAGTCGATGGTTAAGACAGTATAAGTTAGTCTGTACATTAAAAGCTTGTCTGCGTGAAAAATACCAAAACACGTGACCGATGCAACAGATTGCTGGTGTGGCATCAAACCAACACCGTGTGGCGGCAGAGCTGCAGTGGAGAGGCACTGGAGGCGCAGTATTTGGCTGCTCATTTGGGCATTCAGTTTCTGACGCAGTTGACACAGAGTACGAGGAGATGAGTCATCAGTCAGTGAGGCAACAACAAACAAATAATCAGGTTTGCCCAAGACGGGCTCATTAAAAATCTCTTTTTCGGGTCATAAGTAAAAAAACAGCATCAGGTTCGTTCAAATCCACAGTATGTCGCGTGTTACAAACCTGAACTCCACAGTAAAAACTCACAATGGAGGTGTAGAATGATAGAACTGCTCTACAGCCGTTTCCATGGTAACCTAGGTAACCACTCTGATTAAAGTTCTCTTTCACATGAAGCCATTAAAAGGCTCATTTTAGCTCTAAAAACTCCAAGTTTCATTTCCAGTAGTTTGTAGTTTGTTTAGTAGTTCCTGAGGAACCAGAAGTCTGGCTTCATTAGAAAGAAGTTCTGTGGAGCGTCTCATAGCGGAGCGCCCCCTGCTGCCTCATGAGGACCTCAGCCTGCGGTCAGAACGCCAGACAAGACCTGGAGGGGAAGTTAGTTACGATGATGTCACCATGAAAAGCCTGAAAAGAACTGGTTCTAGGTTCTAGGTTCTAGATCCGACGCAGCTCATGGCAACGCAGGAGGTCTGCAGCACAACAGTTCATTTAGAGCAGGGGTGTCAAACTCAGGTCCTGGAGGGCTGCGGTCCTGCATGTCTCCCACGTGTCCCTGCTTCAGCACAGCTGATTGCAGGGAGCCGCTGGTTCTCAGGCTTTCTGTTCGGTGATGAAGACATTCAGGTGTGTTGAAGAAGGGAGACATGGAAACCATGCAGAATTAGAGGCACGGCTCCGCGATCACAGATTAAATCATCTCGTTCCTTAGTATTATTAACTTGAGGGAACGATTTATTATCTTGTTCCCATGCATTATTATTATTTTTTATATAACCACTCTGGAGCTCCTTGTTCACTGTAGATTTCAGAAAGCCGTTTCAGCGTCTCTTCCGCCTCGTAGGTAGTAATAACTCCGCCCCCAGCTGATGACGTGTCTGCCCCGCTCTGGCCCCGCTCTGGCCCCCCTCTGGCCCCCCTCTGGCCCAGTAATGAAGTGGAGCCAGCGTAGCAGCAGTTTAGCCCCTGGTAGGCCGGGGCTTTGGCAGTGGAAAGACAAAGAACTGGTGCTGAATCCGGCCCTGGGTTCGAACTAGCACCTGGTTCTGTCTAGTGGAAAAGCCCCCTGGGAGGTTGGTGACTGGACAGGAATGCAGAAGTGATGCTTTCCCGTGGATCCTGCAGGGAATGCAGTTTGTACATTTTTGAGGAATTTCAACAGAGTAGTATCTAATATAACATGTCTACAAAGACATACCACCAGACCTCCAGTAGAATGTGTATACTCTAGTATAGGGGTCAGCAACGCTCTTTCGTCCCTCTGCTGCGGCTCCCTGAGCTTCGGTCCCACTGCAGTACGTGACGGGCAGAGCAGGGACGGAACCGTAGGGGAAAGCACACCCAGACCCAGACCCAGACCCAGACCCCACCACAAAGACTCCCGTCACGACGCAGGTGTGTAACATACGGCTCCCAGTGTCTTGTGTTCAGTGGCAAACGGGTCCAAATGGCTCTTTAGAGTGTTGAAGGTTTCTGACCCCTGCGCTAGTAGATTGTTCACTATATTGTGTAGACTAGTGTCTGTAAACAAATAGGTAACTGTCTACTAGCATATGTCTAGGCGGTGGGCAGCAGCCACACAGCAAAGTGCTCTGGGGATGCTGATGGGGGTCAATGGTCTTGCTCAGGGAGTCACAATGCAGGTTTTTGGACTGTGGAACTAAACCAAAGTACTGGAGGAAACCTGCACACACACGGAGAGAACATAGAAACTCCACACAGAAAAGACCTGGCCAGGATTTGAACCAGGACCTTCTGGCTGTGAGGCTCAGTGGGACGTGGTGAGTGGATCGACAGTCTTTACTCTGTCGTCTCTCATGGTAACTGGGATGAACACAATCATGTCGCCTTGACGATCGTTGTTGGGGCCTCGTCTTCAGATTGTCTGAATCTGTGCCGTAGTTCCTGGGTTGATCCCCAAAATCTGTTTGGTCTGACCTCCAACGCTCCTGCCAACACTCTCATACTTTTATTCTTCTTTAAAAAAGTCTTCAACTACAGCTGAACAGTGTTAAATATGAGAAACTCTCTGTTTCTTAGCTCTTCTGTGCGTCTGCCACAGTGTGCTGAGCCTGTTCCTCCTACGTCACAGTAAGATGGAGGAGGTTGAGAAAGCTCTATCGTTGGCGATGGAGAATCACGATTTAATTTCATCCGTTTTTCATAGTTGTTTACTTGCGGATGACGGCAGAATGACAAAAACATTTTATTACGAAAATACTTCTAATAGCTTTTTTTCAAAATTGTTTTGGTGTCAAAAGGTGTTGAAGTTAAACCTGGCCAGAGGCAGGCTTAACTTCAGATTAAAGGCTGTATGTCTCATGGTGCACGGTGTAAATGGATTACCTTGACTAGATGTTTTCATCAACTGTATTTTAATATTTAGCCACAGTACCTTTAAAAGGCAATACAAGAGTGTGTGTCTGTGTGTATGTCACATGAACAGACACACATTTCATAGTGGCAGAATAGTACATTCAGGCCAGCAGAGATTAATTATTCTCAACTGTTCCTGTTGATACTTTTTAATTTGAGCTATATTCATTCAAAATGTCAGTCCATGCATTCATTTTTTGGTTTTGTGGTTGAATCATGATGTTTTGTTTCACTTATGGGGAACTTCATAATAACTTAATCATTTCCTTTATAAAGGTCTATAAAAGTTTCTTTTTCTTTTCTCCATTCCACATCAGGTCAAACTCCAGTTCCACACACACACTGCTAAAGCTTAGGTAGGAGCATTCCACCCCAGGTCTCCAGGACACCCTCACTGAGCTCCATTACCTTAGCCTGACACTCTGTAGTCTGGAACTACTGTCGTTCATTTGAAGCTGAAATCTGAATCTCAGAAAGCCACTGGATTGTGGATTAATTTAAACCAGGTTAGCTTAGTCCTGGTTTTAGATAAGCCCTGAATGCGAAACCGGGTCATAAAGTTTTAGGCAGATTCGAGCAGGTAGGGCAGAGTTAAACATCCCTTCAGTTTCGGGGGGCCGCTATGGCCATGCCCTTTGACTTTTATGGAAGAGCATTTATAACTCTTCTGTCAGAGTATATATACTGAGCACGTTTCTGGTCTCCAGGGTAATCCTAGCAGGAGGTTTAGATTATGGGTGTCCTGTGTCCTCATGTCATTCATATCCCGACCAATTTCAAGGATATCACAAATTCGGGGCCATGGTAGGTGAAACTATAACCTTAAACTTTGTTTTACCAATAGGTGGCACTATTACTATTTCAAAATGTACGTGTGTAGATGTCCTTAGACTTGGCCCGGTGTCCAGCACCCATCCACCCATCTTCAGTCAGTCTGAGCACCGTCACCCAGATCACATTGACCCATTAAGAACCTTCCTGCAGGTGGAGAGCCCACAGGAAGGTGGAGAGCCCACAGGAAGGTGGAGAGCCAACAGGAAGGTGGAGAGCCCACAGGAAGGTGGAGAGCCAACAGGAAGGTGGAGAGCCAACAGGAAGGTGGAGAGCCCACAGGAAGGTGGAGAGCCCACAGGAAGGTAGTGCCCGGCGTGGGACATGAACCCTCTACCTTGAGATTGAGAAAATGTATGATGGTGTAACCACACCCACCCGAGAAATACTGACATTATCAGAAGTTACATTTATTATTTCTGAGCCATATTAACTCCAAATGAAGTCCATATTCAACTACATGTTGTGTTCAGATTCACGTTTGTTTTAAACATTTTCATGCTTCACTTTTTCTACAAATTTAATGTCATTCAAAATCATTTGAAACCAAAAAGACGACAAACTGGATATTTTAACAAACCTGATGCTGCTTTCTGAAGAAATTTATTAGAAAGATTTTTTGATTCATCCCATCTTCCTGAATCATAATGTCTGGACGTCCTGGTTGCTTTTTGCATAGTTGGGACTGAGTTGAAGTGATGCTGGTCTTGGGGGACCAGTTTGCAAACCTTGTGCAAATCAAATGAATGTAAGAAGGTCATGGAACTCAAACCAACTGCCTCATCATCAGAAGCAGCTATGGGCAAATCCTGCACAAGTGCAGTAGGACTGAGGCCAGATTATATCCTGTCCATACGGGCACTTCAGGCCTTCTAGTCAGGTGACGGCAGGGATCACAAATTTCTGAAAAATTGCTTCACGATTCAGGCTTCCTGTAAAAACTAACAAAGCTCAACTCTGCTGAACACCTGCTGAACTTTTCTGACTTCTTAGGATCTTCATCATTGGATTCAAACAGATCAAATCTGAATGAGACTACGAATGATCAAGACTGAGATACGACTGCAAACTCCTCGATGTCGACATAGTGCTGAAGAAGCTATTTGTGTACTTTTGGCGGTTTCCTTTTCAGGAGCAGTTCTGCAGGAGTAAAAGAGGTATGACGGCAGCACTCAGCTTCAGACTTTAGGAACCAATATTTGATTAAATGGGACCAAACAAGTTCAACAGGAATGCAAACGAGTTTGACCTCAGGCTCTGGAATCCACCAAATGAAAAAAGACAAAAAAACCTCAGAAGACATCAGACTGTAAAGCACAGGACAGGTTACACAACAGAAGGGATCCGTGACAAATGGACAGTCCATCAGGTGGGTTAGCTTCTCTCGAGGTATTACTGAGGGTTGTCTCAGGTTGGATTGTGGGGTCTCCTGACACTGTCAGGGTAATCTCCTGCTATTGTAAGGTGCCGAGGGTCTAAGCTAGAGAAGCGGGACGTCGTCTCCATGTTCTGTCTGGTGAAGTCAGCTACCAGCTCAAAAAGTCACATCATGTGAGCAGGACGCGGATTTCTTCATACCTTTCAACCATCATGTCACTTAAAGTCAATACGTTGCACTAGGAAAATATTCTTGATGCTTACCAGACATACTGTTCAGCCGCAGTACGAGCCGGAGCGGGGCGGAGCAGTAGGTCACGGTAATGCAAAGCGCATCCCGGCCCGCACGGTCCCACCACAGAAAGTACGGTAGAAATGTAGGCGGGGTTATGAACGACTCAGAGACGCGTCCAGAGAAGAACAAGGAAACGGCCGGCGGAGTCGTTCGCTGTGACTCAGGTCAAACTTTGTCATTGTGAACAATCTCCTCCTCCTGTTCCTGAGGACCAGGATGTTGTGTCGCGCCGACGTTTCAATAAACCAGTTAACAAATCAACCAGTGAGCACAAAGCGGCAGAAGTAAACAACAACGGAAGTTTACGGCCGATTAAATATTTAAATATTGTGGGCAAGTTGAGAGTAGTGATCGTCACTGACCACTCAGCAGACGGCTGCGTTCCTCCTCCTCCTCCTCCTCCTCACAGACCCGTTACTCGGTGCTAGGTACCTCAACAGAGGGGTACCAGGAAATCGTAGCCGGTGGTCGCGGGTTCTCTTCGTACCATCAACTTTTCCAGTGGGGCCACGCAAAAACCCGCCTCACTCCGCGAAGCCCGGCACAGAAAGTGCGGTGAAACCACGGCCATTGTCGGGAGGGCGAGGGTTGGACGCCTTCGATTTATACTTGAAGTGTCATTCCATCAAGACAACTGAGGTCTGAAGCTGCTGGAAAAGAGTGAAAGCTGAATGAAGGTCAGGAATAACCTCAGAGAGACGTGTGGTTCATCACTGCTGAAACATGAGCTTGTGTCTGAGAAAACGCCTCATCTGTTCTTCAGCGGGGTCTGATGGGACCTGGTGGGACCTGGTCTGGTCTCAATGACATGTTAGCCTGGAGTCAAACGAAGAGTCCTGTGCAGGGCCTCCACTCAACCACTCTCTGGCAGTTTTTCCCCTTCAACTACAAACACTTGGATTTCTCCTGTTGCTGCAACCCCACCTTAAGTTCTTTGGGTCCGATGAAGGGAGACACCCCTCACTCAGAACCACTGAGCAGCGGGTCACAGCCCGTTTGCTGAAGCTCCAGCAGGGTGAAGAAGCACCGTGTGACATGGTTGGAAGAACTTTGATCATTTTGTTGTGTTTGTATTGAAATGTGTTGAAATGTCTTGTTTTATAATTCTAGAACTCACGCTGCAGCCAATGTTGGGGTGGGCAGTCAAGCTTGTTTCAGCCTGCAGGTCATCTCAGTTCTCTGTACGCTCATTGGATGGCTGTAGCTCACAGCCAATCAGAAGCATTACACCAGTTCCAGGGGAGGGGCTTCTGCAAACCTCCGTGTGCAGCCTGTGAAGCAGACGCTGTTCTATGTCCATCCAAACAGGACCAGAGCCTCTGCTCAGGATCATTCCTCACCTCGGGTCAACGAGTTGTCCCGGGGGAAGTGAGGGAACTCTGGATCTATCAGAGGAACGGAGAGAAAGGAGGACCAGGGCGTCTGGACCACCTGAAGACAGACTGGGCCTGCTGAACCAACTCATACTGCTCCTGCCCTGGACCTGACGTTTGCCCTTTCCCCTCATTCCCCTCATCCTTCCTCATCCTTCCTTCCCACCACTGGACTTGTGAATAAAACCACACTGTGCACCTGCTTTTTGTTTCCGCTGGTCAGCCAGTGAAGCGGCCATTTCTTGTTTCTGGTCTCCACGCTGACAAGCATCGAACTGGGCCTGCAACCAGGGGTTTGGTTTACTTTCATTAGTTAATGTATTTACAGTGCAGATGTGTGAGTGAGTGTGAGTAAATCTATGTTACTGGGGCTTCGGTGCCTGTGAGCATATCTGGTTGTTGGGAACAAACCGTGTTTCCTTTATGGGTGCTGATGATGATTTCATTGGAGTAAACTTAACTGATCCATATTGTTTAGTTTACTGTTAGTGATCCTAACTGAACCCGGGCCCGCCCCAGCGTACTACTACACCCCCTCCATTAATTAGTTACACATTAAAAGCATCAGTTCAAGCTATAGTTGGTCAGTTGACTCAGTGGGTTACAGATTATAGCCTCAAATGTACGGGTGTCTGGATTTAAGGCAATGGTTCTCTGAAGTCATGCAAACCTAACCCGAGATCATGAGAACAACTTGGCTCTGCGTTTGAAGGAGTTTGCCACCAACCCTGTTATTTGGCGCCACATTAGTTGGCCTGAATAAAAGACTGGACCACTTCTACATCTCTGATCTGGCGTGAATTACCATGAAACTAAACACAGGAGGACACACCCACTGCCACTTACAAAGAAAAACCTTGAGATCATACCACTGAGGAGTTTCTAAGGTCTGCTTTAGATTTTCAAAAAGCTCTTATTGTTTTTCTTGTACAAGTTCCATTTTTACAACCTCAACACAGTTTGGCATGTTGGCACTGAATTTAGAGAAGCAGTACAATCCAGTATAAAGTCGTGATCAATGATGAGGCTGGGAACTGGTGAAAATCTTTAGAGAACATTAAATTACTCTGGTCTGGTACTGTGGTAACAATACGTCAAAGTACATCAAGGTGCAGTGAAGAAACTGGCTGCCAGTCGCAATTAAGAAGTGTATTGAAGCCATGGAGATCAGCAGGTGTCTGCAGGATTAACTGTGTTTGCAGGTTTTAGTTTAAAGTGCAGAGGAGGAACAGTTCAATTGATGGAACGAAGTATCAATACCCCAATGAGGAGCGGAGGAACGAGACCGCATGAACCACTATTTAAAAAAACAAAAACAAAAACAGAAGACGAAACAATCTGCAAAATAAATGTGATTAAAATAACGGTCACATGGAAGAGGATTACACTGGCCGCCAGTATCCAGCATGAGGTCAAGGTGGGGCTCCAGGACACACTAGATGTTAGAGCGTTACGGGGCCAACATGATCGGTACTCAAACTTTATACTATGAGAGTGGCCAGCTGAGAGAAAGGCTGGATTCTTCCCTCAACTCAACAGGTGTGGACCAGAGCTGGACGACAGGGACCTTTCAGAAGATGGAGCTGGGATCGATTGAGACATTGAGTTCAGAGGGAAGAAAGAAAAACAGCTTTCCCTCCTCCTGAACTCCAGAAGACGGATGAAGACCACCGGCTGTGGTGTGACTCTACCATTGAGCAGGTCATTTTCAACCTGGAAACCATCAACCTGAGAGTTTACCACTCAGACACTTTTAACGCTGAGATTAAACACTGGTGATGAAGAGGTGGACAAGCAGCTTCCCCACAAATTCAGTCAAACATTCCTAAATCAGTCAATGGAGACTTGGGCTTCTGCAAACCGGAGGAAGCATTTGGAGGATGGATTTTAATTATTTTCTCGGCCTATACTGAGGTAAACCCTCTGTTGGATGGTTACATCAAGGTAAAGAATCACGTTATGTTCTGATAAGACGTAACCAAGAGTCTGTGGTCCTACCTTTAACTGCACTGTGACCCAATAAACTCTGAGCCAAACACCAAAGCAGAAGGTACCTGTGAATCCATTTGGTAAGGATGAGTTCATGTCAGTTTCAGAAAATCAGAGGCAGTTCCATCTGTGCTAAAAATGTGGCCATGAAATGCAGATTAGAGGATTTGTTGCATCTGCGGTTTATAGAAACCGCCACATAAAAAGTTTTCAGTCAGCAGAGTTCCCTGGTCCTGGTATCATCATGAGCGCTGTGGTTTCTTCCATCAGGACAGAATCAGGCAGGCGTGAAGGCATGCAGGGGAGCGTCATCCATGGTCTCAATGGAGAATTATTCACTTTATGAACCTCCAAAAAAGTGAAAAATCCTCCACGACAGCATTCCAAATAGTCCCGGAACATAGAAGAGGCGTCCTTTATTGAGCCGATCGCAGCTTTGTTGCTCACACTGTTTAATAGCAGTCCTGGTTTCTAAAGTATTCGGGCAACTTACGTTAAGTTCCCAGAATTAGGAAGCATCAGATTTTGGCATTTTCTTGGCAGATGTGATCAGTTAAGGCAACAAAAGAGCTTTATTACAATCAAGTGTAAAGCCAAAGGCGTGTAATCAAGCTTCAAGTCCAGATGCAGCTCACATGTTGCCAGACAGGAACGGCTGATGGTTTAGGTCCAGTCCAGGCTGAAGAGGGCCAGACTTCTCTGCACACACAGGTCCACAGCATGACTCAGAAGGGCAGTGGTGTGAGGAGTTTACTCCAGATCACAGAGCAGTGGTTCACGATGAGCCCTGAGAAGAACGACGTGGAACCCTGCGCTAGCACAGCGTCAGCCTGTGGTCTGCACGGGTGTGTTTGTGCCCCCCGCTTCCCCAAAACATTAAATAACTTTAACAGTCACACATCCACAGTGTTAGCCCCCATCAAACTTAAGTTACAAGGAAATGCATAGGCGTGTTCATATATTTAGAAAAAGGATCAAAATGATTAGAAAACAAAAATGAAGTGGAGTTCAGATGAGGAATTCCTGTGTGTGTGTGTGTGTGTGTGTGTGTGTGTGTGTGTGTGTGTGTGTGTGTGTGTGTGTGTGTGTGTGTGTGTGTGTGTGTGTGTGTGTGTGTGTGTGTGTGTGAGAGATCGGAACACACAGGAAATAAGCACAATAAAAGGTGTTGGGGCAGAGGGTGGTGGAGGGGGGGTAGAGGTCATTGACAGTGGTTGTTGGAATTGAAGTGGAGTTGGGAGCTCTCAGCCAACCGTTAGCCGTTATAAGTCACAGTGAACAAGGTCAGTCAGGTGGAGAGCGGGGGGGGGGTACTAGTGGTGGCTTCAATGAACAGTCAAGAGTTCGACAATGGAGGGTGAGGTGGAGGGGGAAGGACGAGAGCCGGGACACAGACCACTCCCCTCACGGAATGGTGGTAGGAAAAAGGAAGGCACTTTCCACCTGCCTCCACGGAGCCCCCCCCCCCCCCCCCCTCCCTCCCCCTCCTCCCGGGTCTTACTGGAGCATGAGCTGCTTGAGGTTGTCGTGCAGGATGGTGTCCTTGACGTCACGAAACACCAGTCGGATGTTCTCGGTGTTGATGGCAGTGGTGAAGTGGTGGTAGAGTGGCTTCTGCTGCTGCTCGCGCCGCTTCTTGCGGAAGCACTCGACCAGGAAGCGCTGCACGTCGGCCAGGCTGGTGGGCTCGCCCGAAAACTCGGGGAAGTAGTCCTTGATGGACACCTGCTTCACCTTCTCCTCAAGCAGGTCCGTCTTGTTAAGGAAGAGGATAATGGAGACGTTGCTGAACACGCGGTTGTTGACGATGGTCTCGAAGATGTTGAGCGACTCGCTGAGACGGTTTGTTTGTCGGTCCTCCATCAGCACCTGCATAAGTGACAACACAATGTTACTGTGACCTCCAGGACAACTGGTCCACGTCATCCGAACAGAAGACAGGAGTGTCAAACTGGTTATAGTTGAGGGGCCACATGCAGCCTGAAGAGGTTTGGAAAATGATCCTTAACCTAGAAATACTGACCACTGCAAGTGATCCCTTCATAAAAGTCTACAATTAATTAAGTGTATAATTCATTAGTGTACAAAAAACTTTTCACAATCACCAGGTTTTCAAAGAAACGTCATTCAACAATACTGGGTAGAACACAGAACCACTCTTGATTTTTTGGTCGCTTACAAAAATGCAACAAATGATTTTGCATTTTACTTGAAAGAATCTGGAGGCATGTATGAGATTTCTGGCTCAGGGTTTTCCCTTTATGGAAGTTTCCTGCAGCCTTCAGCATGTTTTCACTGATTCAGCCTCACAGGAGGCTCTGATGCTAATGCTAATACATGGTACAGATGGTTTCCAAACATAGAGACACAAAGAAAATGAATGAACTGTGTTTATTCTCCATGGAAGGGGACTTTCTTCTGAGTAAGGAGAAAAGAAGAGTCCATGTGATTGTGCAAGAATAACACGTCATAAACATGAGACATAGAATAGAATAGAGAAAAGATCAGGGCCCTTGCTGTAGTAGCACTTATGTGTTTGGAGAGGAATTCAAATGTAACGCTGCAAGCAGCCTTGAATGGGTCCTCGCATGTTGGAACATGGCGCATGCAGAGGTCTGGTGCACGTCTGAGTGTGATGGAAATCTGGACTAACAATGACATGAAAGTCCAAACAATTTCTAGTTTCTGACACGCTGTGGGCAGAGATCCCCCACTCCCCCCGCCCATCGGCAAAACCTCAAGTCACAGCTGCGATGTAAATATCGTCGCCTTCTTAAAGTAATCGCCTCCGTTTTTCAGGAAACACAAAACACTGAGCCATATGTTGAATATATGATATTCTTTAATTCTTTAACTCAACAAGATAATGACAACAGATTATGATCTGTTTCACTGAGGGTGTTGGTGATTTTACCAGAAGTGAGCAGCATCATGACTTGATTTAGGCACAAAAAAATGTTTTCTCAAAAAATGACTTAGGCAAATATGTTCAGAAGGTGACGATATGTAGATTTCTCAGAGGGGCACTAGTGTGGGCCTGCAGCTCACTACAGGACCTGTGTCTCTGTCAGACCCGACACACCAAAGTTCAGAGGGCCGTTGTCAGATAGAAAAGTGACCCGCGGATGAAATAACGTTAAAATAAACCTGGGTTAATATTCTATAACATGGAAAAGTGACCTGTGTCTATTTAGTTATAAAAATAATAAATGCATAAAAATGTACCTCTCACATGTGTAATCTAAGTAATACACCTTTAGCATTGTTTAGTCTTGAAATTTTAATTTCTATTTTGTATACAAAGGCTTGTAAACTTAATTTCTGTGCATCTGATGGGATTTAGTAGTGCTTTACTTTGAAATTGTACATACAGTTGAACTCATAAGTTTCCATACCCTGGGACAGTTTATGATTTCTTGGCCGTTCTTCAGAGAATATGAATAATAACACAAAACCTTTCTTCCACTCATGGTTGATGGTTGGGTGAAGCTATTTATTGGCAAACAACTGTGTTTACTCTTTTTAAATCAAAACGACAAAAGAAAGTAGCCAAATGACCTAAAGTTTATGTACCCCAGTTGTTAATACCGTGTACTGGCCCTTTAACATCAATGACAGCTTGAAGTCTTTAGTGGTGGTTGTGGATAAGGTTCTTTATTTCTCAGATGGTGAAGCTGACCATTGTTCTGGTAAAAAGCCTCCAGTTCCTCTAAGTTCTTGGTCTGTCTTGCATGAACTGCAGGTTTGAGATCTCCCCAGAGTGGCTGAATGATACTGAGGTCAGGAGACAGAGGGCCACTCCAGAACCTTCCCTTGGTTCTGCTGTAGCCAATGACAGGTCGACTTGGCCTCGTGTTTTGGATCATTGTCATGTTGGAACCTCCAGAAACGTCCCATGTGCAGCTTCCAGGCTGATGAGTGCAAGTCTTCCTCCAGTATTGTCTGATAACATGCTGCAATGATCTGCCATCCATTTTGTCCACGTTTCCTGTGCCTCCGTCTTTTCTTTGCATCTCAAACTATTTTCCTGGCAGTCGTGGCTGAAATCTTTGCTGGTCTACCTGACCATGGTTTGGTTTCTACAGAATCCCTCATGTTCCACTTCTTATCAGCGTTTGAACACTGCTGATTGGCATTCTCAATTCTTGGATATCTGTTTATACCCCTGTCCTGTTTTATGCAGTTCCATTACCTTTTTCTCGCAGATCCTTTGACAATTCGTTTGCTTTCCCCATGACCCAGAATCCAGAACCGTCTGTGCAGCTCTGGATGAAAGATGAATGTTCTGTCAGAAGCCCAGAAACTCACTGACCTTTTATACACACACACTAACTACAAACAAAAAGGTCACAGGTCAGGATGGGAACCTGGATTAGCCATTCTAACCTGTTAGTGTGTTACCAGGTCAAAGTCACTGGGGCATGTAAACTTTAGATCAGGGGCATTTGGGTACTTTCTTTTGTCATTTTGATTTAAAAAGAGTAAACACCGTTGTTTGCCAATAAATAGCTTCACCCAACCATCAACCATGAGTGGAAGAAAGGTTTTTGTGTTATCATTCATATTCCCTGAAGAACGGCCAAGAAATCATAAACTGTCCCAGGGTATGGAAACTTATGAGCACAACGGTAAGAAAGTAAAGATCAAATAATACAAAAAGCAGCAGCTTATGACATGTAACATGTAACAAGTAATATTTATATTAAATATCTACATTAGAACATTCTTATTAGGAGTTTATTAAAAGGTAAAGTTTCATATTAGGGGTCAAAATTCTATGGGGCGATTAATTTTTCCATACTAGAAATGTGAACCGCGGGTCACTTTTCCATGGGGTCACAATTCTATATGATCCCGTCACCATAATGCCCTTTTCACCAAAAGTCACAATTTCTAACCGTGACTCATCATCAACATATCTTACATTCGTTTTATGCACATTGCAGCTTGTAGAGCAGAGTGACATCACTTCCTGTTTCATTGCGAACCATCACATTTTTGGCGGGCTGCCAGGGCCACGCCCTTTCACTTTTGCAGAAGAATTTTGATACCCTTTAATGGGGAAGGACTGTATGTATATAAGCCAAATATTACTTTTTTTTAGCTCTTTAACCACCTGAGCAAATAGTTCAGATGTAAAGTTTGCGCTTTGGCTGGTTTAAATTTCTTTCAGTAGTCCAAATGTTGAAAAAACAGGAGAGGTGGTATCACACCCGGCTAACCAGGAATCGTGAGTGAGACTCAGGTTCTGTTCACACCGCAGGTCTTGATGCTCAATGACATTTGTTTTTGCCAGGATCCGATTTCTTTGTGTGATCATGCCAAATGCAACCTGCCATGTGAACGTGATTGGACCGGATGTTTTCGGGCTCCAGAACGCAGAAGACAACGTGAAGTCATGCCAAGCACGCTATTTATGCTAGGCACGCCGGTCAGCACCAGGGTGGCCAGATGTGATTCACAGTTTCCAGCCTAAACAAGGTAAAACTCACACACCTCAATAAAAACCAGCCCAAATCTCAGCCTGTGTAGAAATCATGATAAAACCATAAAACTGATGTGTTTAACGCCATTAACACAAATTACTTTTATGACAAAGTCAACAAAGTTAAAAAGTCGAGAGTTTTCTCCCCAATTGGGGGATATCACCATATCTGGCAGCCCGCCAGTCAGCCTATGTAGATTCATTTCCAAGTGGTTGTTAAATACGAGGCGCCAAAATCCAAACATGACGAGGGAAAGAAGGAGAATGAGGAAAAATTAGAGCACAGCTTCCAACATTTTGGCGGAGTCGCTTCCTCCGGTGAATATCCGTGACGTCGGTCACACGTCAATGACGTGTGTAGAAAAATATCTGAATTGGTACTACATAGAAACAAGGATTGGGTCTGGGGTGAAAAATAAATAAATTGGCGCCTTCACACGGCCACAAAGCCGGTCGGCGATGGGTCACTCGTGAGTGAAACATCTGAAATGAGTCGCATTTCCCTGCAGTGTGAACGAGGCCAAAGAACCTGAGGGAGATTTTCTTCTGGCACAACCGACTATCAACAGCATGGAACTCGTTATCAGGACGCCACTTTCTCACCAAACACTATTATCTAAAAAGAAAACAGGTGATGTGCTGTCAGCTAATGTAGAAGCAAAACTCACAGTTCCATTCAAATCATTGTTCTGAGCCGTTATCAACATTTCACCATTCAGATTCAGAGCTACACTGAAAAACAAACAAAAAATAACAAACAAAAACCATCATTGGTGTTACGACCGCGGTCATAACACCGATAATGGAGGATTCAGAGTGTGCTGTTCACGCTTTACAAGTTAACAAAGTGAACATTCACTCCCATTTACTACACCATCATCTGCATACGTGGAAAAACTTGAGTAAAACTGTTTTGCAAGCTAGTTTGTCACAGAAGGATGAAAAAGCTTCTTCCACCCTCCCACTCCCCCCACTCCTCCCACTCTTCCCCTACTCCTCCCACTCCCCCCACTCTTCCTCCACTCCTCCCACTCTTCCCCTACTCCTCCCACTCTTCCCCTACTCCTCCCACTCCCACCACTCCCCCCACTCTTCCCCTACTCCTCCCACTCTTCCTCCACTCCTCCCACTACTCTTCCCCTACTCCTCCCACTCCCCCCACTCCTCCCACTCTTCCCCTACTCCCACTCCCCCCACTCCTCCCACTCTTCCCCTACTCCTCCCACTCTTCCTCCACTCCTCCCACTCCCCCCACTCTTCCCCTACTCCCCCCACTCCTCCCACTCTTCCCCTACTCCTCCCACTCCCCCCCCCCCCACTCTTCCCCTACTACTCCCACTCCCACCACTCCTCCCACTCCCACCACTCCTCCCACTCCTCCCACTCCCCCCACTCCTCCCACTGGGAGAACCGTGTCGGTGGCCTTCAGGTGACTCACCTGGTCGTATTCTGAGGAGGAGACGAGGAAGAGGATGGAAGTAACCGAGTCAAAGCACTCGAACCAGCGTCGCCTCTCGGAGCGCTGGCCGCCCACGTCCACCATTTTGAAGGGCACATTCTTGATCTCGAAGTCGTACTCATGGATGCCTTTCGTGGGCTTCCTGGCCAGGAGGATATCCTGCTGGCTGGGAAGGTAATCCTGCACGGAGGAGGAGTCACATTATAGAGGGGACATCTGTTCCCATTAGGTCATGTAGATTTTATATGAATCCTCTTCATGGCTTTGTGACAATGAAAGTCCTCAGCTCTCGTTGGTGTACAACTGGTTCCCTAATCATGGTACTCTCCCAGAGGAATTCAACTTTCAACCTTCATAACTGCTTATGTTGAATTTATGAAATTTAAGAACTATAACAAAGGACAGTTGACATTTTATCACCGTTTTGAACTGGTAAACATTTTCATCTTTTTAATTATCCTACACCTGTTTGCCATCACGAGCAGTTTGTCATTTTAGCAATTTTACATTATTGAGCCACTTTTAGTTATTTAACTTTTAATTGAACTCATTTCTGTTTCAGGGAAGATCTGTGGAAACAGGATGAAGCTCAATTGTAGCTTCATGACAAAGGCTGGGAACACTTATATAGATATGATATATCAGTTTTTTGCAAACATTTAAAAAAAGCTTTTCACAGTTATTCTGGATTTGTGTAGAGGGAAAAGGAATCTATTCTGGAACAATCATGTAACATACCAAAATCTGGAAAAGGGAAGCAGTGTGAATACTTTCCTGAAGCCCTTTAAGTCCTCTTGAATAAAAATGCCCAACACTGTTATTTAATTATTTGCCTTCTCATATTTTTGAGAACACAGAACATTAAACAGGATACTGTTCTGTTCCACACGAGAAGAAATATGGTTTCCAGCCAGTGGCTGCTCTATCTTCTATACCTCTTTATCCACCCTGATTAAAGAGAAACCAGTCCTTGGTGGCTGATGAAAACAGAACAAGATTCTGGTAAAACCACAAGGACTTCCAAGGTCAACAAGCTCAGCATGATGATTAATCTATAGCTCCGCTAGCAACGAAAAACACACTTTATTTCTAAGTATATATCTTAATATAAAAACTATAAAGCTATAAAAACCTCAACCATATAGTTTAAAAGCAGGTTGAGATCTTTAAATAACGTCCATAAGGGGTCACACCGAGCCACTGAAAAGTCCTAAACAGTGCCATTTCATTTTAAAACTATTTGTTCCCAACCAAGCTGGAAAGACGTGTGCACAAACAAGATGGATATTTTCCCAAAGAAGTACAATTTTCTGTCAATCTCTCCCTGAGGATGTGAACTGCACAAGCTATACAAACATGAAGAAGAAATCCTGCAGTGAGGAAGTGAAATGTGGTTTTCTGGGTTCCTCAGATCATATTTATGTGGTGTCACAGGTCATCTCTGAGACGTCTGTCAGATGTCCGTTAGTGCGGGAAAAGGACCTCTGTGGCCTCTGTATTGATACGAGACTAAACAGTAAAATGATGTACCTAAAGCTTAAACTGAATATGCCTTTATTGGCTTTTTATATCCACTGAAACATTACAGTGAGGTCAGACTGAAGTGTTGACTTGGGTCAGTGCATGATGCTGAGGCTTTAAAAGGGGGAGGGGGAGGTCAGGAGATGATATTATTTGGTGTCACAGTAGTGGAATCACTCCTGAAAAAAATAAATAAATAAATCGATCAGCAGCTCATCGTCACTGAAGGAAATAGTGTGAGAGTCTGAGAGAGATCAGTGACTGTAGAGGTGGAGGAGAGGAGTCTGATATGAAGGTGGAGGAGAGTGACATCATGGGGGTCAGAAGAGAGTGACATCATGGCGGTCAGAGGAGAGTGACATCATGGGGGTCAGAAGAGAGTGACATCATAGAGGAGAGTGACATCATGGCGGTCAGAGGAGAGTGACATCATGGGGGTCAGAAGAGAGTGACATCATGGAGGAGAGTGACATCATGGAGGAGAGTGACATCATAGAGGAGAGTGACATCATAGAGGAGAGTGACATCATGGGGGTCAGAAGAGAGTGACATCATAGAGGAGAGTGACATCATGGGGGTCAGAAGAGAGTGACATCATGGCGGTCAGAGGAGAGTGACATCATGGGGGTCAGAAGAGAGTGACATCATAGAGGAGAGTGACATCATGGGGGTCAGAAGAGAGTGACTTCATAGAGGAGAGTGACATCATGGGAGCAGCACCCCAGCTCACCACTGAACACTAAAACAGCCTCATGGTCGTGACGCCACCGTGTGTCAGAGTGTCGGAGAGGAAGGAGACATTTTGTTGGAGACACAGCAGAACGATAAAGTTCAGTTTTATCTGCTTATTAAATGTATAAATTACATATTGGAACAGGGACTGTAAAATGACTTTATGTTTTATCTTCAGTCACTAGAGGTGGAGGAGGAGGGTGGAGGAGGTCGTCTGTCTCCAGCTCCAGAGCGTCCAGAGCGCATGACTGTGTAGAGCAGCCACACTGCAGCTTTACTCACTGTGGCTGTCACCTCACTATTTATGTGTTTACTCTGGAATTAGACTGATTGTTACTTTGTCACTTTGTCACAATTAATAATCAATCAGTTCTATCCACCGCTCTGTATCATTAATAATCAATCAGTTCTATCCACCGCTCTGTATCATTAATAATCAATCGGTTCTATCCACCGCTCTGTATCATTAATAATCAATCAGTTCTATCCACCGCTCTGTATCAT
The DNA here is from genome assembly GCF_963383615.2 of Lipophrys pholis. Classification (NCBI taxonomy): domain Eukaryota; kingdom Metazoa; phylum Chordata; class Actinopteri; order Blenniiformes; family Blenniidae; genus Lipophrys; species Lipophrys pholis. Next base: position 25,964,917 of record NC_137647.1, on the reverse strand, counting down.
TAATAATCAATCAGTTCTATCCACCGCTCTGTATCATTAATAATCAATCAGTTCTATCCACCGCTCTGTATCATTAATAATCAATCAGTTCTATCCTCCGCTCTGTATCATTAATAATCAATCGGTTCTATCCACCGCTCTGTATTATTAATAATCAATCAGTTCTATCCACCGCTCTGTATCATTAATAATCAATCGGTTCTATCCACCGCTCTGTATCATTAATAATCAATCAGTTCTATCCTCTGTATAGTTTGAAGATGAAAGTTTAACATATGAACATGGTTCTACTGATTCAGTAGGAACGTTCCACTAAAGAAACATCTAGAACTCTGCAGCTCGGTTGTTTATGATCACGTGGATCAATAAGTCTGATATCTGGTTCAATCTGGTTCAATCTGGTTCAGTTCTCCACCTCACCATCAGCACCACCAGGTTCTCCGTCTCCACAATGTGCTGCTCAAGGTTCTAAGTTGACGTACCGGGACCAACATTCTCCATCAAAGTTTATTTGTTTACATCAAAACTGGCGTACGCATCTTTCAGGACCTGCTGTGTGCCTAAGGAACCTTTATAGATGAGGACCCTGGTCCAGGACCTGCTGTGTGCCTAAGGAACCTTTATAGATGAGGACCCTGGTCCAGGACCTGCTGTGTGCCTAAGGAACCTTTATAGATGAGGACCCTGGTCCAGGACCTGCTGTGTGCCTAAGGAACCTTTATAGATGAGGACCCTGGTCCAGGACCTGCTGTGTGCCTAAGGAACCTTTATAGATGAGGACCCTGGTCCAGGACCTGCTGTGTGCCTAAGGAACCTTTATAGATGAGGCTCCAGATCATCTGAACATTGTTCTGGTTGCTAAGAACCTGTTAACTGCAGTTGAAGTCCATAAGCAGTAAAAAGCTCCCCCCAGACTATTTAAAGGGCCCGGTGAGTTAATGAGGACCGTCTGTAAATATAATCTGCTGCTGTTGCATTTTGAAGCATATTTCATATTTTAATTCACCTCCAACAAATTCAGTCATAAAAATGTCTGATCTAATTTATATTATTCAGTTTAAGCTTCACATTATTTATCTTTAGAAGGATTTCTTCTGAGGAAATAATAGGAAAACGCTGAGGCGTTCTGGTGCCCCCGCCTTGAGAAGCACTGGGGTAAGTTGGGCTGACGGGTCCAGGATTTACAGTTGAATCTAGGTGATGTCAGAACCGAACACATGCTTGTTCTGATGGCAACACTTGTCTTCTGGTCAGAACAGTGAGCGACGGGTTAATGTGAGCGGGTGAGTTCAGCTTCTGTGGAACTGTCACGTCTTTACAATTGAAATCATTCACTTTGTTGTTTTGTGATCACAGCAGAGTTCTGGTCATTTGTCTCTGGGACTTTTGGCTTTTAGTTTGTAAAACCAGAGTTGTGACTTCCCAGCCCGTCTGGGTGACAGTTCGAGGAACGTTCCTCAACAATATCAGGAGGCAGTTTCACTTCTCTTTATTCAGCAGACTGGCTGCTCTGCGCCATCGCGCCCATCTGCTCCGTCACTCAGCCTGCGGGTGGGCGGGACTTACCGACTGTCCAAGCCTTTCCAAATTGTCCAGGAAATACTTGACCGACTCCCCCTGAGAGAATGAGCAGAGACGTGAAGTCAACCTCAAACCAATGTAAGACTCCACACAGTCACAGCTTCATCTTTACCACCGTCCAGCTGTGAGGCTGCTGCACCTCAGTGAAACACGAGATCATCGGCAGGGCCAGATGCTGGATTCTTCTTCTTCTTAGTCATCTTTCACCAGATAGTGACACTGGGTGGGAGCGTTTTGACCAAGTATTGCAGTACACGCTTTCGAGGAACTACAAGTAGTTTTTCAAACAGCTTCTAGTGTGATGTGGAGAGATGTATGTCTCCAGACAGAAGGCCTAGGAGGAAAACCCCAGGGTCTTTATTCTATGGTCCAGTTTTAGCAGGACGCCACATCTTCTTGTTATAAATCACATGTGCATCAGCAGTTGTCTGTTAATTTTGTTGTTATCAATCACGTTTCCTGGATTTCTCGGACGTCTGTGCAGAACAATTGGTTGCAGCAGGACTGCATCCGAGTGGACTAATATGTTGACATGCAGAGACAGAATTCACAGTGCATGGAAACATGATTTTATTTCAGTTTAGTCTTTTCTGATATGTAGAAGGTACAGCTCTCCAGTGCATCACAGCAGCAGAGAGGGTGGCTGTTTCGATTTGTGAGGGTGTACCTTATTGTGAAGGTGTGAGTACATTCTGTCAGGTCATGTTTGAAAGCACCGAGCACAACTGCATTTCATCTTACATAGGACACTTAAATATGAAGGTTTATATAAATTTTGAAGCTCCAGAAAAGTTGCTTAAGATCAGTAGAGGAATTGAGCGTCTCTCTGGTCGGTGAAGGTGGCAGACCTCTGAACCAGTCTGTCTGCACCCATCAGGAGCGTGCTGGGAGGCCAACTCACCAGCTGAAACTCCCGACGTCGGTCGTAGGCATTCTGGATGCCCTGGTCAGCCCACAGCTCCCGAATGGACAGCAGGTAGTGCCGGAATACTTTGGCCTCCACCATGCCGTGGCCGTGAGCCATGGCTGAGCGGGTGTCAAACGCCATCATGGTGTCTCCGTGCCGCTGGTTGGACGGGTTGCCCCACGGGATGTGCAGCTTCTCTCGAGCGTCCACCAACACACGAACGCCTGAAGAAGAAAGAAAAGACATCAGTGTTGTGTTGGAGTCCACACAATGGTCAAAGGGACACCTTTCAACAGTTTGATCACTCAGGTGAACTTTTCTCTTTTATAAAGAAATAAATATGCTCACCAATCAGTTGACATAGTTTGTTAGTTATGTGTCGTTAGTTAGAACGCGAGTGATCCATGTCAGGTCAGGTCAATGTCCAGGTTAAACCTTCCTGCTTTCAACCAGTGATGCTGAAAGCTTCTCCTCAAAGGCACAAAACACAAGAGCCACATCACACTAACACTGTTCTGTTCTGCCCCACACGTGTAGAGCTGCTGGGAAACCTAAATCACTGACGTGCAGACTGAAAATCACAACCAAAAGCAGATTAACGTTAAAGCTTCTTGATATTTTCTTCACTAAAAAGTAAAATCAGCTCTAATGACACAACCTTGGATTAAAATGTCACTGTATTAAAAATTATTTGAGTTTTTTCGAGCGATGGAAGTTAGTGTTTCTGCTCGCCTGATTTTAGAACATAAACCTGTTTTCACATCATTTGGCCAGTAACAGTAATTAATTTGCTTTTTTGCACCCAAATAATAGGAGTTATTTTTGTGTCAAGTCTTCTCTATTAGGAAGCTAAACCTGCCACACCTTGATGCATAACTGTCATGAAGAATATCTGCCAAGCAGTGATGAAAGTGAGGGATTGAGCTCAGACCAGATGACAGTGACCGGAACAAATAAACTGTTTAAGTGAAAGTCAAATGAATTTTAAGTTAAACAAACTGCTCCAGGATCACAATCCATCCTGTCCTCACGTGTAAATGAGTTTGATTCCAACACAGACCCTCCTACAGGGAATGAATAAATTCAGGGAATATCAGAAAAAACCCACAAAGTAATAAATGGGAACATACTTTCTAAAGCATTTATCAAAACTCTAAAAAGAAGAGTAACATGTACATAACCTGTCACTGTATGCATAGGACTGAACAATGGCCAGACATGTTTTTGTGTTGTGGGATTAGTATTCCTAAATAACAGTGTGCTTTCTCTTTTTAGACTCTATTTTAATCACCTTTTTGTTTTCAGTAATGTTTTTCTTTTCTTTTTGTTCTTCTGACCTCTGGCCTGTTGTTGATGCAATATTGAAATATTGAAGTAAATATAAGAAGGTGGGCAGCAAAGTTCTGGATGTACTTCAGTTTATTGAGGACTAGGCCTGTCATGATAATCAATAAATCAATTAATTGCACGATTGAGAGCAGCATGAGACCCCGAGAGGAGGAGAGGGACAGATGAGGTGGTTTTGATTATTTATTTTGGATATTTACAATCTCTTTTTTCATAATACAATTACTAGTGACGTCCCGATCATACTTTTTGCCCCCGATACCGATACTTTCCCGATCCGATACTCACATTACTATTGCAAAGATACTCAATAGTGTATTTTTGGAGCAACTAAGACGTCTGGAGTTAAAAGTACTATTGGCAGAAGCTTTGTTTACCTAGAACTTATTGTAAAACTCACTTATTGAATCAAAATACTTCTCAGAATGACTTAAGAACTTATTTAAACTTTATTCAGTCAGAAGAACAAAAACCCAGTTACACTCTGCAGTCTTGTTTCTCTTATTTATCTTAACTTAAACTACTTCACCTGCATTTTGTGGCGAATAAATATATTTTTTAAATGAAACCCAGTGAATCAGTTTGACTAACATATAAAGTATAAAAAACTACAACATAAACAGTATTCAGTAAAACCAATCAGAAGAACCCAGTTCCACTTCAAAGTGTCTTTGGCTGGTTGGGGTGAAAGTCCTAAAAAAGTGCAAATATAATAATACAAATAAATAAATAAATCTTAAACATAAATACTCTGAGGCTCCAATCTAACTTCTTTGTGTATTAAATTCCAGTTTACCTTAAAGCAGTATGAGAGGATTGACCTGAATGTCACTAAACATTTACATTTCAATGTGAATTATAAACACTTCAACCTGTTTGACAAAAGTACTCTGAACATAGTACTCTCAAAAACTTATTCAGAATATGATCTTTGTCCTCCCTGTCCTTCTCCCAACAAACCGTCCACACCTCACTATGAACACGACTCTACACGAGGCTTCAGGGCATGTAGTACACATGCCAGGCCTTTAGGGGCGCTGTGACTCACCAAACAACAAAAAAACAGAAGAAGACAGACCACATAGAAATGTAGAAGTAGACTTCTGCACAGAAACACAAAAACCACTATATATAACTCTAGTTTTATAGGTCTATGGCCCCGCTCCGCCTGCTTCTAGCTTCTGCAGCTCGTTTTTTTGATCGGCTGGATTTGCCGATTCCCGATCACTCACAAATCACCAATATCGGCCCCGATCCGATATCTACCGATCTGATCGGGACATCCCTAATAATTACAATTTTAAATATTCTTAAGAAATAAAAGTTTATTTATCTTTAAAAGGGTATACTTGCATTATTATACCATTATTAATATATTAGTGGAAAAATGGTATCAAAACGCCAATATTATCGTTTATCGCAATAATTTCTGGGACAATTTATCGTCCGGCAAAATGTGTTATCGTGACAGGCCTATTGAGGACTTTAGATGAGCTGTAAAGGATGGTGTCGTGGTCGTCGATTCGGGATGTGATGAATGTGTGGATGAGGGTTTGAACGGTAAACGAGGAGAGTGAGGCAACGCTTTTGAGGTGAGGTTGCTGTCAAGAAGAATTCTCAGATTATGGATGTGAGGTGATGGGGACAGAGTGGAGTTGTCAATGATCAGGGTGGAGTTGTTGATGTTTTTTGTGAGGGATTTGGGGCCGATTATTATTGTTATGTCTGATTTGTTTTAGCTTTTTTGTAGAAAGATATGTTGCACCCATGTTTTTATTTCACAGTTGGTCTCGGTGAAGCAGGCAGTTGGGATTTGGTTGAAATTTATGTTGTCGGCGTCGCACTGGAATGGAGACCATGTTTCCATTTGATATTGCTAAGAGGCAGGATGTAGAGCAGGGGTCGGGAACCTATGGCTCGCGAGCCAGGTGTGGCTCTTTTGATGATTGCATCTGGCTCGCTCGCAGATTTCGGCTTTTCAGAGAAAACATAAAATATCACTCGTTTTAATCCATCTATCGATGTTCCACTGCTCAGGTCCTGTTCAGGGATGCAGTTGGCTGCAGGAGCAATTGTCCTTTATTTTAATTGGATGATAATTGCTTACGTTGGCCGTTGCTGGGTAAACAGGTAAACGCACCATTTTGAACGAGTCCACTAGGTTATTAGCTCAAAGCTAACCCTTCGACAAAGGAGACGGCGAAAAGAAAACAAGATGAGGAGTATCGTACATTTCAGGACCAATGGACTGAAGAACTCTCCTTTGTGGAGAGAGCAGGTGCTGCGCTGGGCCGAATTTGCAATGACAAAATTGCATCGATGAAGCGGTCGAATGTAAAGCGGCACTTCGACACGCGTCATGCTACCTTTGCATCAAAATACCCTGCGGGGGACAGCGGGAAGACGGCGTGCCAAGAGCTACTGAGCAGCGAGCAAACGAGCCAGCAGCAACTCCGCGTATGGACCCGGCAAGGGGACTATAACCCCGCTAGTTTCGCTGGATCGTTAGCAACAGTGAAGAATGGAAAACCATTCACAGATGGCGAGTACGCTAAAACGTTCATGCTGGATGGAGCCAATGAACTTTTTGATGATCTTCCGAACAAAGACAAGATAATCAAACGGATACAAGACATGCCTCTGTCGGCAAGAACTGTTCATGGTGGTACCATCATGGTGGTACCACCATGATGGTACCATCATGATGGTACCACCATGGTGGTACCACCATGGTGGTACCACCATGATGGCAAACCAAGTGGAGGAAACGCAAGTGAAGGACATAAATTCAGCGCCGTTCTTTTCCCTGGCGTTGGAGGAGTCAGCAGACGTAAGTCATCTGTGGCAGTTCAGTGTGATTACAGGATCTGCTGCTGGTGACGCACTGCGTGAAGAAAGTCTGGCTGTTTTGCCAATAAAAGGTCCAGAAGAGGTGAAGATTTATTCAAGTCTTTCATGAAGTTCGTTCATGAAAAAAATCTGCCTATGGATAAACTTATCTCCGTGTGTACTGATGGTGCTCCGTGTATGGTGCTCCGTGTGTACTGATGGTGCTCCGTGTATGGTGCTCCGTGTATGGTGCTCCGTGTATGGTGCTCCGTGTGTACTGATGGTGCTCCGTGTATGGTGCTCCGTGTATGGTGCTCCGTGTGTACTGATGGTGCTCCGTGTATGGTGCTCCGTGTATGGTGCTCCGTGTGTACTGATGGTGCTCCGTGTATGGTGCTCCGTGTGTACTGATGGTGCTCCGTGTATGGTGCTCCGTGTATGGTGCTCCGTGTGTACTGATGGTGCTCCGTGTATGGTGCTCCGTGTGTACTGATGGTGCTCCGTGTATGGTGCTCCGTGTGTACTGATGGTGCTCCGTGTATGGTGCTCCGTGTATGGTGCTCCGTGTGTACTGATGGTGCTCCGTGTGTACTGATGGTGCTCCGTGTATGGTGCTCCGTGTGTACTGATGGTGCTCCGTGTATGGAGGGAAAAACAAAGGATTTGTGGTGCTTCTCCGTGAACATGAAAACAGCCCCATCCTAAGTTTCCATTGCATTCTACACCAGGAGGCACTTTGAGCTCAGATGTGTGACGGGCAGCTTGGCGAAGTGATGTCGCTTGTCATTCGTGTGATCAACTTTATTGTTGCTCGAGCCTTAAATGATCACCAGTTTAAAACGCTGCTGGATGAAGTTGGAAATAACTATCATCCTCTGCTTTGGCACAGCAATGTGTGTTGGTTGTCAAGAGGGAAGGTGCTCAGCGGCTTGCCTGAACGAAATCCGGACTTTCCTTGAAATGAAAGGCCTGGAGCATCCTGAGCTCGCCCAAACTGAGCGGCTCCTCAAGTTTTACTATCTGGTGGATATGACTGAACATCTAAACCAGCTCAACGTGAAAATGCAAGGCATTGGAAATACAGTGTTCTCCCCTGTTCTCCCCTGTGTTTGCTTTCTAAAACAAGCTGGAGATCTTCATCAAGGATCTGGAAACAGGTCGTTTACTACATTTTGAAAAACTGAGACCATTTAAAGACGCATGCACAGCAAGAGAGCCCACTCAACACTCTGATCTCCGCCAGCTAGCTGGCTTCACATCCGGTCTCCTGCAGTCGTTCAAAGCACGCTTTGGAGAATTTCGTGAGCACACTGGTCTTTTTAAGTTCATCACCCATCCAACCGAGTGTTCACTGAACACAGCCGACCTGAGTTACATTCCTGATGCCTCCCTCAGAGATTTTGAAGCAGAAGTGGCTGACCTGAAGGCCTCAGACATGTGGGTGAATAAGTTCAAGTCACTGAATGAAGATTTGGAAAGAATCGCACGACAGAAAGCAGAGTTGGCCAGCAAGCACATGTGGACAGAAATGAAAAAACTTCAACCCGAAGACCAGCTGATTATCAAAACTTGGAACGCGCTTCCTGTCACATACGACACACTGAAGCGTGTGAGTATTGCTGTATTGACCATGTTTGGATCTACGTATTCATGTGAGCAGTCATTTTCACATCTTAAAAACATCAAGTCCAACCTACCATCACGTTTAACGGATGAAAGCCTCAACGCCTGCATGAAGCTTAACCTCACCAAGGACCAACCAGAATACAAAGCCTTCAGCAAATCCATGCAGCACCAGAAGTCGCATTAATGGTGAGTATGATGACAATAATATTTAAAAGAATAAATTCAAAGGCTTCTTATACTCACATTTAGTTGAATTCAGTCTTAAAATATATTATATGGCTCTCACTAAAATAAATTTCCAAATATTTTGCTTTCATGGCTCTCTGAGTCAAAAAGGTTCCCGACCCCTGATGTAGAGGATGAACAGGAGGGGACCAAACACCAAGCGATATCATATGACCCAGAAGCCTCACTGCAGCGTTGATGAGCGCAATGTGACCCAACGTGGGCGGAGCCAACATTGGGGTGGGTTGGGCAGCGTGTTGCTACACGTCTTAACTTAAATAAAAGTTGTGTAATACTCCATAAGAACAAGAAGAAAGGTCAGCACTCCGGAGTCCTGCCAAACAAAATGACGTCATTTTAATGCAACATCACTACTGTATGAGCCCCACAGCTCGTTAACATGTTGCAGGCGCACTTACGTGATGCACAAGCAAAAAGTGCAAGAGTCACGTGTAAAAAAAACAGCCACTTGTGAAACTGAGCGACTCGTAACTGGTGACTTGTCTGTATTTTCAGCTCTTGTATTCGAATGCGTAGACTTTTCAGATTCTGCTTCACGTTGACAAATTGTTTTACACATTGACAACTCTGACTTCAGACAGACAGACTGGAGTACAGACAGTCTGTCTGTACCTCAGTCTGTCTGTACTTCAGTCTGAGGTACAGACAGACAGATTGAAGTACAGACAAACTGAGGTACAGACAGACAGACAACCCTCCATACGCATAGACAAATAGTTTTGCTACAATACCCCCATACCCATCTCTCTAAATCCGAGACCTTTTCCAAGTGTGGCGAGTCACATGAGGGTCTGCTTGATAGAACTTTAGAGTTCACATATACATAAAAAATTGATGTCTTCTACTTTGTATAATCAGTATTGTTTCTCTTCATTTACTCAAATGTAAATGAATGATTGGAAAAACACTTAAGACTTGAACTTCATCTGATGGTGTTAAAAAAAAAAAAATCAAACCTGATCTCTGCTCATGAAACTGTCCACACCTTTTGACTTTGAGCCGTGGTCCCACCACACTTTTTGTGCCGGGCCGGGCCGGGCCGGGCCAGGCAGGTTTTTGCATGGTCCCAATGAAAACATTGTGGATAGTCCGGAAATAAACGCAACCACCAGCTACGATTTTCCGCTACCCCTCCGTTGAGGTACCTCGCACCGAGCAACCGGTCTGTGAGGAGGAGCTGCACGTACTGCGCGATGAAACCGCCGCTAAAGATGTGTCACGCACTGACATTTCAATCAACCCAGTTAACAAAACAACCGGTGTACACAAAGCGACGTATAGAAACAACAACAGGAGGGTTTACTGCCGATGAAATATTTAAATATTGCGGGCAAGTTAAGAGTGACGAACGTCACTACCAATCAGCAGACGGCTGTGTTGTAGCTCCTCCTTATGAGACCCCTTCCTCAGTGCTAGGTAACCGGTGTGTAACCGGCACTTTAACCTATTTAAGGTGCCGCTCCGGTGAGGACAGGTAACTGTTTCAACGTGTTCAGAGGCAACAATTATCAGGGTCCAAGGAGGAGTTTTGTCTTCAGGTATGACAACCATTTATTGATATCCACAGTCCAACAGTGATGCCTCTTATCAATTACTCAGCCCACTACTGAGTTCCTATAAACAAAATAAACTTTTCCTCAGACTGCCACTCACCCTGACACAATCTAGAAAGTGACTGCTCACCACGTCCTGCACACCTGGCATCAGTTACCTGGAGGCTTTATAACCTCCACCTTGCCCCAGCTCCACTTAGTGGGCGAACAGAAAACCTGCACAGATGACCAGTAAACAGGGGAGCACTCGGGCTGGGCGATATGGCGAGAAAAAAAATGATCCCGATTTATTTTTTCATATCGTCCGATCGATTATTATCTTGATTTTTTATTTGTTTTCAAACTGCCATCTGTACTGAAAACTAAAGAAACTAGAGATTACGCCAACATTCTATTAACATACGAAGTAAATAAAGCAAATTAAATAACATGAACATAGAAAAATATATGTATTTTTTTTAAATTACTTGACAGTATAACAAAGGTAGAAAAATATAAAATAACACAGGAACTAGTTTACAGTCTGGAGTGTTTTTGCAAGTATGCGAGACCCAAAATAAACAAATTGCACGATTGATTGCTGCTTTGGTTTGGTGGCTGAACTGCTACTTACCACAACAATCAGGGACTACATGCTCCGGTCGAGCTACAGAAGCTACTGAAGCTAGCCGGAGGAGGAGAAGGACCATAGACCTATATAGCTGAGTTACACAGAAGTCTATGAGCTGAGTCTACTTAGAAATGTCTATGTTCTCCGTGTCTTCTTCTGTCTTTTTGGTGTATTTGGTGAGTCACAGCGCCCCTAAAGGCCTGGCATATGTACTACATTCCCTGAAGCTTCGAAGCCTGAAACCCCTAGTTTTGGCGTCAAATAAAGTAAATGCAATAGTAAATATTGGTTTGTTTCCTGTTAGTGTCAAAATCACAATACATAAGAAAAGATTATTTGACATGAACAGGAGAGGACAGGAGAGGAGAGTCACCCGAAAAGAGCAGACATCCTGCACTGAGCAGTGTGCACTGTTAGCACATGGGGTGTTGGGAAATGACCCCCCCCCCATGGAGCTGAAACGAGGCAAGCAGCAGTGACTGTGCCACGTCACAACCGACACACAGCATTTCATACACAAACCAAACCAGTCTCGCCTGTCCCTCGTCTCACTCCCTCACCTTTGAGTCAGACGGATGTCAACGATTTCATTTTCGCTGAACCTCGTCAAACACTAGCCACTTCCTCTGCTGACTGAACCTTTCCAGTGTCATCACTTCCCCATCTGCAACTGTTGCTAATGTGGGTGTGATTTCGGCAGCAGGGGTTCTGAAGTACCTGCAATGAACGTCGTGGTTACAGACATTGATATTTTTCCTCTGAGTCATCCTGCTGTACTCACCTCCACAACATGTGACAGTATGAAGAAATTGCAGTGTGTAAACAGTGCGTTCACTCAAATGACTCAAACTTATCAAAATACCACAAATTCTGCTACTTTGGACCTTGAATTATAACCATCCGAGTTAGGGCTGCAATTAACGATTATTTTGATAATCTATTATTTTTTTCGATTCATCGATGAATCGGATAAATAAAAAAAACACCTCAAATTGTAGGACCAGTTGATATTGAAGGAACCAAACACCAAATATGTTCTGGTTATTTAAAAGCACATTACTGAACCAATACAAAAACGTATATATTAGGGATGTCCCGATCCGATCAGTAGATATCGGATCGGGGCCGATATCGGTGATTTGTGAGTGATCGGGAATCGGCAAATCCAGTCGATCACCCTGCCGATCTTTTAAAAAAAGAAAAGAAAAGAAAAACTTTTCCCCGTCAGCTGCCGTAAAGCGAGCCCCGTGTACGACCTGCCGTAAAGCGAGCCCCGTGTGCGACCTGCCGTAAAGCGAGCCCCGTGTGCGACCTGCCGTAAAGCGAGCCCCGTGTGCCACCTGCCGTAAAGCGAGCCCCGTGTGCGACCTGCCGTAAAGCGAGCCCCGTGTGCCACCTGCCGTAAAGCGAGCCCCGTGTGCCACCTGCCGTAAAGTGAGCCCCGTGTGCCACCTGCCGTAAAGCGAGGTGAGCAGCCTGAAGCCACTGAGAGGATCAACCAGCAGTCTGGAGGGAGTTTAAGGTGGATAACCAAACCAGTCCTGAGAGGTGGAGCACCAGAGCTTCACCACAGTCCTGAGAGGTGGAGCACCAGAGCTTCACCACAGTCCTGAGAGGTGGAGCACCAGAGCTTCACCACAGTCCCGAGAGGTGGAGCACCAGAGCTTCACCACAGTCCTGAGAGGTGGAGCACCAGAGCTTCACCACAGTCCCGAGAGGTGGAGCACCAGAGCTTCACCACAGTCCCGAGAGGTGGAGCACCAGAGCTTCGTTTAACACAACTAATCTGATAAGACATCTAAAAAGTAAACATGCGGTGGAGTACGCTCAGCAAAGTTGGCAAAGACCATCATCCGTGGAAAAAATATGACGTAATGGCCCCCCTCCTCCCTCCACCATGGTCCACTACGTCCCCTAATAACCAGAACAATCAGGGACTAGAAGCTCCGGTGGAGCTGCAGAAGCTAGAAGCAGGTGGAGCGGGGCCATAGACCTATAAAACTAGAGCTATATATAGTGGTTTAGGTGCAGAAGTCTACTACTACATTTCTATGTGGTCTGTCTCCTTCTGCGTTTTTATTGTGTTTGGTGAGTCACAGCGCCCCTAAAGGCAATTGGGTTCTTCTGATTGGTTTTACTGAATACCGTTTATGTTGTAGTTTTTTATACCTCATTTTTAAAAAAATGTTTTATTTGCCACAAAATGCAGGTGAAGTAGTTTAAGTTAAGATAAATAAGAGAAACAAGACTGCAGAGTGTAACTGGGTTTTTGTTCTTCTGACTGAATAAAGTTTAAATAAGTTCTTAAGTCGTTCTGAGAAGTATTTTGATTCAATAAGTGAGTTTTACAATAAGTTCTAGGTAAACAAAGCTTCTGCCAATAGTGCTTTTAACTCCAGACGTCTTAGTTGCTCCAAAAATACACTGTTGAGTATATTTACAATAGCAATGTGAGTATCGGATCGGGAAAGTATCGGTATCGGCCGATACTCAATTCTGAAAAATCGGATCGGTATTGGGGGCAAAAAAGTGTGATCGGGACATCCCTAATATATATATATATATATATCTCCACACATATACATACACACACGTATATAAGATATATATAAAATAATTATCAAATAAGATTTAATTTACTCCGGGGACCACATTTGGTCCAGTTCCGTCTTGAGTGGACCAGACTGGTGGAGTATTGCTATAATAACCTTCAAAGTTTTTCTTTGTTGTGGTCACAGTGCCCGTGATGAAATCATCTATTTTTGTAGGATTAAACCGTTAGTGCTGAAGGTGACTGCAATCTTAACATAGTCAATTTTAATGAAACATTCGGGTGCAAAATACAGTGAAAAGTTATTATTATTATTATTACAGTAATCGTCAAAGATGTAAATGATGTAACAGGAAGTCATAACATTTATAGAATGTTAGCCCATTTAAAGGCTTCTTGAAATCCTAAATAATGAGATAGATATGTGAAGTTAATCTATGTCATACAGAATAACGCTGTGAGCTGCCTTGTAAAACGTATAAAAGTTTAAGTATTGAATGGATTTAAACAACAACATTGGGTTGATCATTTAAATTTTCCAGTATCCTCTCTCTCTCTCTCTCTCTCTCCCTCCCTCTCTCCCCTCCCCCCCCCCCCCCCCTCCCTCTCTCCCCCCCCCCCCCCTCCCTCTCTCTCTCCCTCCCCCCTCCCCCCCCTCCCCTACTAGAGGATTCCTTCTCCAATCAGGACTCCTTAATGACACATTTTGTTATGGAAGCAAGTTTTTCTTTTCTTTTCCTTATTTGTGTGCATCCAAGTTAAGAGTTTGTTGTTACTGTTCTTACACAAGTTCAAATGTTAAGGTCATGTGACGGTTATATATGGTGGGGGGGAAAGATTGCTTTTAAAGATTCATGCAGCAGCAACGATCTAGAATCACAACACTCAATGTTAATGGCTTACGTAATCACAATAAAAAAGTTGAAGCCAAGATGAAGAGAGAACACCAAGAGATAATCTTCTGGTAGGAAACACATCTGGGAAAATCAGATCAGGAGAAATTATAATGTGGTCATCACAGAAGAAAAAAGAAAAACTGAAGCAACTCCGTGATCTGATAAATGATCCTGCCATATTGGAAAAATCTGTCATAAAATCAGAACTAAATAAAACACTTGATGACAAAGTAGAACTCAAACTGGAGTATATCAAACAACATTCTAGGAATGGACCTTGAGCAAAAGAAAGAAGAGTTAGGAAACAACAACCTGAAAGATCTGCCATAAAGCATTTCCTAGACTCTCTGGATCAGGGGTCGACAACTCCGGTTCTCGGTGGGGGGGGGGGGGGGGTGGGGGGGGGGGGGGGGCTAAAACATGCAGGACAGGGGCCCCCGAGGACCGGAATGCTCTACATCTCCCATTGATAGGCAAAGAACAAAACAAATGAATGAGCACAGAGGTAGATAAAACCATTTCTAAACTGAAAACAAGTAAAGTACCGGGTGGAGCTGGACTGCTGGACTGCTGGCAGACTGGGACAAGAGTTTTAGGGACTCCCTCACACCATTGTTATTACAATGCTTTAATTCTGTGCTTAAAGGGGGTGAATGACATATACCTGGTGTTTCTGGCTCATGTCAACCATAAGGTACCTGGTTTATAAATGAGGTTCCCATCTTTACTTTTACATTTTCTGTGAATTTTCAAACCTTGTGTAATAGTTCTCACCCATTGCCACTTTCAAAACTCATTTTTGAATAACTTTTGTTTGATGAGTATTTTTCTACTTATTTTTTTATTGTAATATGATTGCCCTCAGTTTGTGTTCATAGCCCTACTAGTAGTTTTTCTATGACTTTTTCTAAATATGTGAAACTGTCTAATGTTGCCAGAATCGTTAAACACTTTAATGAACTACCCCATACTTAAAAATGGCTGCCACAGCTGACTGAGATGGCCCGCTATCCTTTATATCTGTACCAAATTTGGTGCTTTTATCAGAAAATGCACAGTTGTTATATATATTCTAGCTATGCCGCTCCACGATGCGTTCCGGGGCAGCCGATAAAGGACACGCAGCCCTGAGCTCCGCAGGCGAACCCAAACAGTCTGCAGAGAACTTTGGCATGATGCATTTTAGTAATCGAATTACTCGAGGAGTCATTTCGCCCCTACCTCAGATGTCCTAAAAAATGTCCTTCCACTGTACCATCAGTCTGGATCGTAGGAGGCTCACAAAGACTCATTAAAACTACTGCAAAAAATACTTCATATCGTTCTTCAGTACAGCTGGAAAAAAGTGTATTCAACAGAACTTCATCCATCTTCTTAAGCACCTCGTCCGTATGGGATGGCGGTGGCAGTACAGAACAGAGAGCAAAGCAGCCCTGGTATCTCTGGAGGCTTTCCCACCAAAAGGTGCTAGTTCAGGGTCACGGCCAGATTTAGCACCAATTCTTTGTGTTTCCAAAGCCCCGGCCTATCAGGGTCTAAACGGGTGCTGAGCTGGCCACAAATCGTTGCTGGGCCAGAGCGGCGCCAGAACGGGGCCATAGCGAGGCCAGAGAGAGGCCAGAGCGGCGCCAGAGCGGGGCCATAGCGAGGCCAGAGCGGTGCCGGAGCGGGGCCATAGCGAGGCCAGAGAGAGGCCAGAGCGGTGCCATAGTGAGGCCAGAGCGGTGCCGGAGCGGGGCCATAGCGAGGCCAGAGAGAGGCCAGAGCGGTGCCATAGTGAGGCCAGAGCGGTGCCGGAGCGGGGCCATAGCGAGGCCAGAGCGGCGTGACATATACAGCGAACATCGCCAAAGCGAGACGGACATGAAAACAACAACGGCACTCTTGTTAACGCTTGGGGCTACGTAAGCAGGGACAGACAACGCGGCTCTCACGACTATGGAAGAACAACCGGTTCTTCAAAAGTGCGCATTTAAGAAGTGGCCATAGCGCCGGCCCTGAACGAGTATCTGGGGAGGGCGGGGTACTCAATGGACCCGACTGAACACAGGCAGTATTTTTGCTGCTAAAGCTAGTTTAAGTAGCGGTAGGTCCATTTCACTGCGCAGTTGAAGGAGGCAAGCCTCCGGCCGTCATTTGGACGGTCAATCTTCGAAAAAGACGACCAAGACAATAGCACACACCTTGCTCAAAGCTGTCTGAAATATGTGTAGAGTAGATCCTCGGACAAGTGACCCGGTAAGACAAGGCAAACAGTGGAGCACGGAGGATTTAACTGCTCAGGCCTTCTGCAGCTCGGTGCTGCTGTGAAGTTCACTTCAGGCAAACATGAGGCTCCAATCCGCCCCAGGATCCACCGAGCAAGGTGCTTAAGAAGGATTTATAGGAGGTTGTTATTTTACATTTCACCATATTTTGCAGCAGAAAGTTTCATTAAAATTGACTAGGTTATCGTCACTGCCCAACCACTGGCTTCATTTGAATCCCTGTCTAAAGTTCAGTGCAGCTCCATCTGCCCCATTACACCACCCACATTCAGTTCAACAGAGAAATCTAACAGAAAAACAGGAGACAGACACTTTGCAGGTTAACTAGTTACCTACAGACAGGAGACAGACACTTTGCAGGTTAACTAGTTACCTACAGACAGGAGACAGACACTTTGCAGGTTAACTAGTTACCTACAGACAGGAGACAGACACTTTGCAGGTTAACTAGTTACCTACAGACAGGAGACAGACACTTTGCAGGTTAACTAGTTACCTACAGACAGGAGACAGACACTTTGCAGGTTAACTAGTTACCTGCAGACAGGAGACAGACACTTTGCAGGTTAACTAGGAGACAGACACCCCCAGCACATCAACACACGTTCAATCTGAGATGACATCATCCCTGAAGGACCCCATGCAGGTGGTTTCATGTCATATCGATGCTGCAGCAGTCCTGCAGTCCTCACTAATGTGTCATTGGGACAGCGTATTGACTCCTGATGCAACACAGAAAACTACTGCCGCCAACATCCGGTGGGTCCAACTCCTTTCAGTTCAATGAACAGAACATACAGAACAAACTGAAGAGGAGGCTGGGGCAGTTAGAAAACATAATAACTCAGAAATCACCAGTTACACTTTGTTCTGTGTTTTAGAGCGATTAAAGTACAATATCAAAGTATAATCTACATTATTATAAAACCTGAATACATGAAGACTCTGAAGTCACCCTGTGTGGTTGAGGTTAAAGCAGCTTCACCGCTGATGGAAATAGAAAACCTTTAATGCTGACATAAGGGATATTGTTCTGTTGCAGAGTGAAAAGAAGAGACATCACTAGTGTCAATCACAATGTGAAGCAAATAAGATCACAGCTTGCAGAGCAAAATCAAAACAACACAGCACACTTTTAAAGATTTTGCAATGTTGTAAAGGATTACACAACTGTAACTGGAGCACAACGATATATAATATAGTGCAGACCAGAAGAATCACAACAATAAAGTCAACCAACTGCTTCACTTGTCCAACACTGCTGGTGAAAAGTAGAGACAGACAAGTAATTAAAAACACAACCATGGTGCAGTTTGGGTAAGATTTGGTCCAAGAAGAGAAAGAGCACTGTTATTTGGAAGAACACATCTAAAAACTCAAAGACATCATACATTAGTCACAATGCTCCATATAAAACAGACAGGGACAGGAAGAGACTCAACAAGCTCAGCAAAAGAGCAAGATCTGTCCCGGACTGTCCACTGGACTCCATACAGGAGGATCATGGACAACACCTCTCAGCGAGGGACCAGCAGACTGATACGCCCACAATTTAAGAAGCGTCCCCCCGGGTCGTCCATCATACCAGCCATCAGACCAAACACCACCACCACCACCACCACCTGAAGGAGTTTTAGTCCCTTCCTGTCGCCCCACTGCACTGTCCATAGCAGTGTTGTCACCATACCAACATTTTGGTACCGATACCGATACCGACATTTTGGTACCGATACCGACATTTTGGTACCGATACCGATACCAACATTTTGGTACCGATACCAACATTTTGGTACCGATACCGATACCAACATTTTGGTCCCGATACCGATACCACCAAGGAGTTCAGTACTTTTCCAAATAAAAACAAAACACAAAAAAAGTCATTAGATCCAGTCTGTCTTAAGTAGGACCAGTGTCTTTAAATGGTTTGTTACTATGCAGTAATCTTTATAACATTAAATGGCTAAAATAAAATATTTTCATATATTCTTTTATATTATTTATATTATATTTATAATACTAATATTTATAATAGCTTACATTTTTTTCCAGAGCTATATTTTCATGGTATATAAGTTACTAGCTGTGGTTCTTTGAACTCCTTCTGCAGGTCTGGGTGTTTGTCCTTCAGGAGGTTAGCAGGTTAGTAGTGTAGCAAATTAGTAGTGTAGCAGGTTAGTAGTGTGGCAGGTTAGTAGTGTAGCAGGTTAGTAGGTTAATAGTGTAGCAGGTTAGCAGTGTAGCAGGTTAATAGTGTAGCAGGTTAGCAGTGTAGCAGGTTAGTAGGTTTAGTGGTGTAGCAGGTTAGTAGTGTAGCAGGTTAGCAGTGTAGCAGGTTAGCAGTGTAGCAGGTTAGTAGGTTTAGTAGTGTAGCAGGTTAGCAGTGTAGCAGGTTAGTAGGTTTAGTAGTGTAGCAGGTTAGCAGTGTAGCAGGTTAGTAGGTTTAGTAGTGTAGCAGGTTAGCAGTGTAGCAGGTTAGCAGTGTAGCAGGTTAGTAGGTTTAGTAGTGTAGCAGGTTAGCAGTGTAGCAGGTTAGTAGATTAATAGTGTAGCAGGTTAGTAGTGTAGCAGGTTAGTAGATTCATAGTGTAGCAGGTTAGCAGTGTAGCAGGTTAGTAGGTTAATAGTGTAGCAGGTTAGCAGTGTAGCAGGTTAGTAGATTCATAGTGTAGCAGGTTAGCAGTGTAGCAGGTTAATAGTGTAGCAGGTTAGCAGTGTAGCAGGTTAGTAGGTTTAGTGGTGTAGCAGGTTAATAGTGTAGCAGGTTAGCAGTGTAGCAGGTTAGTAGGTTTAGTAGTGTAGCAGGTTAGCAGTGTAGCAGGTTAGCGGTGTAGCAGGTTAGTAGGTTTAGTAGTGTAGCAGGTTAGCAGTGTAGCAGGTTAGTAGGTTTAGTAGTGTAGCAGGTTAGCAGTGTAGCAGGTTAGTAGATTAATAGTGTAGCAGGTTAGTAGTGTAGCAGGTTAGTAGGTTAATAGTGTAGCAGGTTAGCAGTGTAGCAGTATAGCAGGTTAGTAGGTTTAGTAGTGTAGCAGGTTAGCAGTGTAGCAGGTTAGTAGGTTTAGTGGTGTAGCAGGTTAGCAGTGTAGCAGGTTAGCAGGTTAGTAGTGTAGCAGGTTAGCAGTGTAGCAGGTTAGTTGTGTAGCAGGTTAGCAGGTTAATAGTGTAGCAGGTTAGTAGTGTAGCAGGTTAGCAGGTTAGTAGTGTTTCCACTCTGGACCAGACGTGTTCTCTAACACTGTTTACACAGTGGAGCTTCAGTGGTGATGGAGACACCGTGCTCTTTGGTTTTGAAGCCAAAGTACTTCATATAGTACTTCTAGTACCTGTTTTTTCTACAGGTTACAGCCTTGTGGATGTATCAGCAGCCATTTCTCTCGTTTCTCTCATTTCTTTCTATCGTTTTAAAGGCATCAGTACCACAATACCAATACAGTACCGATATACCGAACTACCCCAGTCTGTCATATACCACACTTTACTTGTTATATTGTTAATGGTAAAGGTAATTTTTGCGTCTTTAAGTATATTGTATATTTTGTCTCTTTTACTCTTTTGCTGCTGTAACAATGTGAATTTCCCGATTATTGGATGAATAAAGTACAATCTAATAGCATGTTGGATTAAAATCCAGCAGAATAAGAGGACTGCATGAAAAACTAAGTTGAATGAATCACTCAATGTGATGACACTGCACATGTGCCACTTGGTTTTTCATGAATGTGTGAGTCCTTCTTACTTTATAAAATGAGCTCCAGGTGAGAGGACACCTGCCTACAGCTCCACCAGGCTCCACCTCGCTCCACCAGGCTCCACCAGGCTCCACCTCCCACTGAGCCTCTGTCCTGCATGTTTCAGGTTTAACCCAGCTGAGTGCAGTAAGGAGCAGAACTCCAGACCACAGTATAGTGACAGTAACCTGGTCTGACTCTCAACACCTTCATCTGACCCCACTTCAGGAGCATGATAATCTCAGTGATGGACTTCAGGAGCATGATAATCTCAGTGATGGACTTCAAGTGGATGATAATCTCAGTGATGGACTTCAGGAGCATGACAACCTCAGCGATGGACTTCAGGAGCATGATAATCTCAGTGATGGACTTCAGGAGCATGATAATCTCAGTGATGGACTTCAAGTGGATGATAATCTCAGTGATGGACTTCAAGTGGATGATAATCTCAGTGATGGACTTCAGGAGCATGATAATCTCAGTGATGGACTTCAAGTGGATGATAATCTCAGTGATGGACTTCAAGTGGATGATAATCTCAGTGATGGACTTCAGGAGCATGATAATCTCAGTGATGGACTTCAGGAGCATGATAATCTCAGTGATGGACTTCAGGTGGATGATAATCTCAGTGATGGACTTCAGGTGGATGATAATCTCAGTGATGGACTTCAGGTGGATGATAATCTCAGTGATGGACTTCAGGTGGATGATAATCTCAGTGATGTCCAGCAAAGAGCCAGTCTTCAGAAGATCTTATGCTTATTTTCTCATTCAGAGCGAACAGCAGCCATGACGTCATTGTCAAACCTTTGTCCAGTGAGAGTGGGGACTGAAGATGAGCAGAAATCAATCGGAACCGGAGAGTAATGGCCCCCAGAGTTCGTTAGTGACCCTCACTCACATGAGCAGCATGGGCGTTTCTTCAGCAGCTCAGCCAGACTCGCTCTCAGAGCCTGCTGGCTGCAGCGAACCAGACTCCCAGCCTCCCACCCTCAAGCTGAACCGGATCACCCCCACGCCCTGGCAACCCCCCACACACTCACCTTTAATAACGTTACTAAAGATCGTGGCTCTGAACTCTTCTCTGGCCTTCTGGTCGAAGTCTTCTCCGTGAATAATCCGCATCTGCTTCAGGAAAGTCGACTTTCCGCTCTCCCCCGCTCCGAGCAGTAAGATCTTCACGAGCCTCTTCACATACGTCTTGTCCCGGTTAATACACTTATCGATCTCCTTTGACTTCCTCAGCTGCTCTGCCTCGCCGCTCGTGAGGAGACAGTTTGGGAAACAAACAGATAAAACGGAACGGGACGGCAGGAAATCCGCCATGTTTGTAACAGCTTCATGGATGCACAAGGGGCGGGGCCACATTTGGCGCTGTGAGGTTCAGGGCGGCTCGGAATCCACATAATCAATTTCTGAATGCGTTCAGGGGGGCTCGGAATCTGCAACATCCAATATTGAGCGCAATTAGGGGTGCTCGGAATATAGAAGTACCATCAGAGTCTGAATTTGAATTTCTAACTCTGCACTTTTTTTTACCATCGAAATCAGACTTTGAGTTTTAAAAACGGTCGAATTTCAAGCACAGAATTGTTTTTGCTTCAGATTTTTTTCCCAACATCTAAAAACGTGTCTAAAAATTTGGCTGCAAAAAATTCAGCTGCAATACAGGCAGTATATCTGTACCATCAGGGAGATGCAATCGATCCCTGGCTCATTCACCTAACATCCAATCATGGTACGCTCTGTTGGTCACGTGACAACTGCAACAGGAAGATGCGTGCTCTTTTTATTTTTTTATTAAACTTTAACAAATATTCCAGGCAATGATAATAACTTTGATAATACAATCCAACATAAAAGACATACACACATCAACTAAACAACCACAAGATCAACTGAACACAAACAGAAAAACAAATAGAAATAATAAAAAAAAGAACACAACGTAGGGGTTTTCATTGAGTTTACATTCTTTTACAAAATTATATAATCTTGTTGGGGGCTGTAGATTCCATGAACTCCTCCAGAGGTTTTTCCCCCGAAGAAAAACACCACAACAATGGAGAGGCCATA
The DNA here is from genome assembly GCF_963383615.2 of Lipophrys pholis. Classification (NCBI taxonomy): domain Eukaryota; kingdom Metazoa; phylum Chordata; class Actinopteri; order Blenniiformes; family Blenniidae; genus Lipophrys; species Lipophrys pholis. The sequence continues at coordinate 25,942,694 of NC_137647.1, read as the reverse complement.
AAACAGCAGGGGAGCGAGCCAGACCCCGGAAGTGGCCAATGAGGATGCTTGAATCCGACCCGAACACAGCAGGGGTCCAGACCCAAGTTGGTGGGACTCACGTTCTATCAAAGCTTTCAGCTATTCTCAACTGACCATCGGCGGAGACACATGTCTCTGCTTCCCTCAGGATGGTAAAGAGAGCACCAAGCAGAAACAAAGAGACAGAGCCAACGCCAGCCCGCTGGACGAGCAGGACCCAGTTTGGACTACATCTTCTGTTTTCCTCTATTTTTCCTGTTGTTGGGAGATTCTGGAGACCAGAGCCATCGTCTCCTCCCAAGATCATCCTCTCAGTTGCACTCCTGCAGCTGGAGCCAGGCCTCTGAATTTCAGGACGCTGAAATTAAGACCCGGTAACAACCAGTTACCACCGCCTCCCAGAACCAACAGCACCACGGACGGTGCTGTCCAGAACCAAAGAACTATCAGGGTGAGAGCTTTTGTCTGGGCAGAGAATAGTTAGAATGATGTTCTGTTAACATGCAATGTGTTTCCCTGTGTCGCTCAGAAGGCCGCAGTATCTCATATGTTTGTGTAGGAGCGTTCACGCGCACCAACCAAGTCCAGAACTCTGGTTTTCCACCTCAGAACCAGAGGTCCGAGTGAGCTCCATGCCCACTGGGAGCTCTGTGTGGAGGAACCAGGGTTCAGAACCGAGCCTCACAGAATTCTCTGTCTTTCTCTTGTCTTCATCCTCTCTCATCTCTCCCCCTCTTTCACTAACCCGCAGCCCCCCCCTTATCAGATCGAGATAAGGTCACACACTACTGCATGTCAGCTGCTGCAGAGCAGATCTGTTTTGATCACAGGAGTTCTAACTGCAGGACCCGACCTCCACTTAGGACTCTGGTGATCAGAACCGGGCCAACGGAACCGCCCGTTCGTTACGCCCTCGGTAGACTAACTCGCTCCGAGACCGCCCTCGCGCACGCGCGCTCGACGGACGTCTTGTTTATCTGGCCGCTAAGCAACCGCCGCGTCCCCAGAAAAAGCGAGTCAAACGCCTCTAGTGGTCGCGTGGGTCATCACACCCCCTCGTCACGCACGCACACACACACACACACACACACACACACACACACACACACACACACACACACACACACACACACACACACACACACACACACTCTTTGTACATAGTGTTGCTGTTTAATAGATTAGATCTCCGTGTTCGATGTCGTTTGCTATTTGAATGTGTTGATTTATGAGATGATTCCAGAATTATTTATGAATTAATACATTTTTATTAATAAACGCCTGTTAGCTGAATTGTACGCTTCTTGGTAATTATTGTGTATTTGTTGTTGACAATTCACTGGTTTGTAACAGTCTGAGCTCGGATCTCACACCTTCCCTTTTATTAAAGATTGTTATATTTTATGCAAAAATATTAACTAACTTAAATACACTTTTTACAAACGAGACTGATATCTTGGTATTAGCTATTTCCAGTTTATCTGGTGGTGCCAGCAAATTAATAATTTTTTTTATTAAAAATTATTTCCGATAATTTTTCATTTTTTTTGGTTTTAAAGTAATTATTCAATTACTTTAGGAGTTGTTAATGAGTAAATGACCGTTTACTTCCACTAATAATTTCAATTTTTCATAAATTACTTCCAGTGATTTATTACTTTTAGTAATCTATTACTTACAGTAATTATATGCTAATAACAACCATAAACCCCAACAATCTTATACTATTTTTCTTCTTCATAAAACAAAGAGATTTAAAGTACAGACAAAGCTCTTTGTGAATAATGTTGGCATTTGGCTTGGTCTTCTTATATTTGTTTTTGTGAATGAAAAACTTCCCCATCATCAGTAAAACATTAAAAGTTAGGTCTCGTAGGCTGTCGGCTATAACTATTCCAAATAAAATATTATCTTTGTCCAGATGAGACGGGGATGCAAATATAGATGAACACCAGAAATGAAAGTTTTCCCAGAAAGTACTCACAAATATACCTTCAAAGAACAAGTGATCAACAGTCTCAATATAGACGCGCGCTCTTAGCCGTGGCCAACCATAGGTATATTAAAGAGTAGACGCCGATAAGCTGCCGCGGAGCAGGAAATCCTGGTCCGGTCTTCAAGTCCGTAAACACAAACTGCAGCATCAGACACCAGAGCACCATGTGGAGTATTTCTGGACAAATCGGAGGACTGTAGGAAGCAGGACTGGGGGGGTACTTTTCAGAGGTAAAATGGAACATTACTATTGTTTGAATTTTGCGAATATATAAATTTATCGTTGTGTATTTCAGTCCACCAGTGAACTCATAGCAGCTGCCATGAGCAAGACTTCATTTACAGCTTGTTCTCCTGCTATTAGTCCAACTGAGACTTTATAAATTACATGTTCCATAATACAGACTTAGATTACAACTGACCCAAGAATGCTGTTGTAGAAATAAACCAAATATTACTATTGACCAGCCCATTTCATCAGGGCGACACAGGATGTATTATTCACTTGTAATTCTTTCACATTAAGAGAAGTCAGATTCCTCTCATGTCTCCTCCTCACTGACTGAGAAACACTGACGACAGCTGACTGGAGAATAGTTTGCAAACAAGGTCACTCAAAGTTTCAGCAGGATTTGTTTATTGATTTATCAACATATATGCATCAAAATAGGAGTTTTGTTGAAGAAAGGTTGTAAGAAACTTGAAGGAAGGAAATAAGCTTGATCTCCTTTTTAAAAGCTTTTGGTTTTGACTCTCAAATCTTTTTTAAAGTTTCCCAAAGACAAAGATCTGAGGAAGAAGAGGGAGGGGGCTTAGAGGAGGAAGGGGTCACTGAGTGAGTTCTCTGTGGTTTGCAGGGAACATTTTAAACTGGATGAGTTCGTCCTCCATCTTCCTCTTCCTCTTCACCTCTAAAGAACAGGTGTGTCATCACCAGGCTATCAGCTTCATGAATGTAAATGTTCTATTGAGAACCACAGGGCAGGTGAAATACTTCTCCCTATATACTGTGTGTGTGTGTGTGTGTGTGTGTGTGTGTGTGTGTGTGTGTGTGTGTGTGTGTGTGTGTGTGTGTGTGTGTGTGTGTGTGTGTGTGTGTGTGTGTGTGTGTGTGTGTGTGTGTGTGTGTGTGTGTGTGTGTGTGTGTGTGTGTGGTTTGTCCACTGTTGTGGGGGGACCTGTAGTGACACCCCGGGGCCCGAGTGACCTCACCTCGTCCCGAAGTCCCTGGTTCTCAGCGGTCAGTTCCACCACTTGCTGCTGGCTGAACTCCAGCGAGTCCCGGAGAGCCTGGAACTCGTGGTGGAGCAGCTGGACCAGAGCGAGCCGGACATCGAAGCTGGACAGCTTGGTGTTGATGCTGTCCAGGATGTCCTCGAACTGTTTGGACGGCGAGGAACTCATGGGTGGTGATGATTCAGGACGGCTTCTTTTGGAAGTCGAGGTCTGCGGAGTCTTGGGGCTTTACGAGACGGTCGTAGCACTGGTCCAAGTAGGTTTGAAGATCTTCGATTGGTTCTTCTTCCAGAGTTGTGGGTGAGCTTCATTTCCCTTTTGTTTCTGTGTTTTGTTTTGTTTTTCTTCCCGTTGGACGGAAAAGTTTGTTTTATAAGCTGGGAGCCGCCATCTTGGATTGACCTCGATGATGTCACACTGGAATCACTCACTGCGCATGAGTCTGAGAATTCAATCTCTTTCGGTTCTTGATTTCTGCCTGCAGACAGTTAATGGGCACAGGATTCTAACTGGATGTCCGAACCTGCAGCCAGAACTCTGGTGATCGTGCGGATGTGGTTTAGCGGCACCAGATAGCAGTTTGGTGGGGGGGAGCGCAGGCTCGCGTCCCACCAGTCCAAAAAACAGAAAAAGGAAAAGAGAAGAAGTCCAAACTGTGTCCTGCTCGTCCAGCGGGCTGAACCTCGGTTTGGTTCTGTGGGTCCACTTTGTGCTCTCTTTTCCGTCCCGAGGCGGCAGAGTGTCCCTCTCGGCAGTCGGAGATAAGAAGTGAGGAGCAGTTGGTTGGGAGGGAGTTTCACCAAGTTTGAATTCGACCAATGAGAGGCTGGAAGCTGGGGCACTGCATTCGCTGCTGAGTTCCTATTGGGTTCAAACATGAGGTGTGCGGCCCTCCTGGGGTCGTTGCCTTGCTCCTTGTGGTTTTACGGCCTGTTTTATTGTTCCTGGTGTTTCTCCTCTGGTGTCTCTCCCTCTGGGGGGAGAAAGTGCTGGTGGAGTTCCATGGAATCCTGAGCCCAACAACTGTCACACTGACTGATGAGGTGTTTTCTTACCTGCTGCTCACTGAAAGCAGCCTCCTCACTTTGAGCTGCTGCTTGAGGGAAAGTGATGCTGACGACATCTTCCAGAGGTTCATTCTGTCTGAACAGACCCTCCACTCCATCAGATCATCATGTGAGCTCTGAAGACAAAGAGCAAAGAGAGAACATATGTTCTCCACTAGAGAATAGAACCACTAACAGCACAGTTTGTTTCACTCACCTTGATCTGCTCTCTGGAGAATACAGTCAGGTGTTCCTGTTACCTGTTACCAGCTAGTACCACTGACCAGGTGTTCCTGTTACCTGTTACCAGCTAGTACCACTGACCAGGTGTTCCTGTTACCTGTTACCAGCTAGTCTCACTGACCAGGTGTTCCTGTTACCTGTTACCAGCTAGTCTCACTGACCAGGTGTTCCTCTTACCTGTTGACAACTAGTTTCACTGACCAGATGCTCCTGTTACCTGTTACCTGTTACCAGCTAGTCTCACTGACCAGGTGTTCCTCTTACCTGTTGACAACTAGTTTCACTGACCAGGTGTTCCTGTTACCAGCTAGTCTCACTGACCAGGTGTTCCTGTTACCTGTTACCAGCTAGTCTCACTGACCAGGTGTTCCTGTTACCTGTTGACAGCTAGTCTCACTGACCAGCTGTTCCTTTTACCTGTTGACAGCTAGTCTCACTGACCAGGTGTTCCTGTTACCTGTTACCAGCTAGTCTCACTGACCAGGTGTTCCAGTTACCTGTTACCAGCTAGTCTCACTGACCAGGTGTTCCTGTTACCTGTTGACAGCTAGTTTCACTGACCAGCAGTTCATGTTACCTGTTGACAGCTTGTTTCACTGACCAGGTGTTCCTCTTACCTGTTGACAGCTAGTACCACTGACCAGGTGTTCCTGTTACCAGCTAGTCTCACTGACCAGGTGTTCCAGTTACCTGTTACCAGCTAGTACCACTGACCAGGTGTTCCTGTTACCAGCTAGTCTCACTGACCAGGTGTTCCAGTTACCTGTTACCAGCTAGTACCACTGACCAGGTGTTCCTGTTAGCTGTTACCAGCTAGTACCACTGACCAGGTGTTCCTGTTACCTGTTACCAGCTAGTCTCACTGACCAGCAGTTCATGTTACCTGTTGACAGCTTGTTTCACTGACCAGGTGTTCCTCTTACCTGTTGACAGCTAGTCTCACTGACCAGGTGTTCCTCTTACCTGTTGACAGCTAGTTTCACTGACCAGGTGTTCCTCTTACCTGTTGACAGCTAGTCTCACTGACCAGCAGTTCATGTTACCTGTTGACAGCTTGTTTCACTGACCAGGTGTTCCTCTTACCTGTTGACAGCTAGTACCACTGACCAGGTGTTCCTGTTACCAGCTAGTCTCACTGACCAGGTGTTCCTGTTACCTGTTACCAGCTAGTACCACTGACCAGGTGTTCCTGTTACCAGCTAGTCTCACTGACCAGGTGTTCCAGTTACCTGTTACCAGCTAGTACCACTGACCAGGTGTTCCTGTTACCAGCTAGTCTCACTGACCAGGTGTTCCAGTTACCTGTTACCAGCTAGTACCACTGACCAGGTGTTCCTGTTAGCTGTTACCAGCTAGTACCACTGACCAGGTGTTCCTGTTACCTGTTACCAGCTAGTCTCACTGACCAGCTGTTCCCGTTACCTGTTGACAGCTAGTCTCACTAACCAGGTGTTCCTCTTACCTGTTGACAGCTAGTCTCATTGACCAGGTGTTCCTGCTACCTGTTGACAGCTAGTCTCACTGACCAGGTGTTCCTGTTACCTGTTACCAGCTAGTACCACTGACCAGGTGTTCCTGTTACCAGCTAGTCTCACTGACCAGGTGTTCCTGTTACCTGTTACCAGCTAGTCTCACTGACCAGCTGTTCCTGTTACCTGTTGACAGCTAGTTTCACTGACCAGGTGTTCCTCTTACCTGTTGACAGCTAGTTTCACTGACCAGGTGTTCCTCTTACCTGTTGACAGCTAGTACCACTGACCAGGTGTTCCTCTTACCTGTTGACAACTAGTCTCACTAACCAGGTGTTCCTGTTACCTGTTACCAGCTAGTCTCACTAACCAGGTGTTCCTGTTTGAACAGACGGACATGAACATTGAACTTTACTGACGAACATCTAAATGATTCATTGCAGCATTTTATACATTTGATTTTAAATTTCTCTCATAAGCATTAATAGTTTTCTCATGTGAATGCACTGATAAAAATGGTTTCATCCCAAATCTACACTCCTATTTAGATGTCTTATTATAATAAGTTTATTATTAGTCACATGTTAGTGACCGAGGATGAATAGTAAAGTATTTTTACACATAAAGACACTTAGTTCCTTTGAAAAAAGAAGCTTAACATTGGTTCAAAATGATGGCGGGAGAGAAAAAAAAGCCTCAGAGTCTTTCATAGGAAAGTGTGTAGAAAGTGTAAAACACCTTGTGCACATATGTGAAGGTGACGGGAGGAAGCAGGGACGGAGCCTCAGGACAGAGGAATGAAGACACTGTCCAACACATGGTTGGACAGTGACGGGAGGAAGCAGGGACGGAGACTCAGGACAGAGGAATGAAGACACTGTCCAACACATGGTTGGACAGTGACGGGAGGAAGCAGGGACGGAGCCTCAGGACAGAGGAATGAAGACACTGTCCAACACATGGTTGGACAATGACGGGAGGAAGCAGGGACGGAGACTCAGGACAGAGGAATGAAGACACTGTCCAACACATGGTTGGACACCACTAAATAGAGAAAGAGTCTGGATTCCTTCAGGGGGAAAGAAGTCCGAGAAAGAAAAGTCTGGTCCTGATGTCTGATGCAAACCTTCACAGAAAAGGGTTAGTGGTTAGTGGTTACTGGAAAAATTCGCCATTGGTCACGTGACGCCCACCAGGGGGCCCCCACCTCCGAAGCTGCATCCCTGCAGCTCACCACCAGGGGGATCCAGAGAACCTGAGCAGCTCTCAGTCTGCTCTCACTGACATCCAGCCTCCGGCTGCAGAGGCTGAAGCCTCAACAAGCTCTGCAGGCTGGGAGAATGTCTCTATTGGTGAAATGATCAACACCCAGGCTTCATGTGAGGGTGAACTGGAGTACGACTCTGGATCAGACATGGTGTCTGTGTGTGAAAGTAACAGGAATACAGATGATCTCTATTCCCTAGAAGATATGAACAACTTCCTAGATATAACTTACAAAAAGTCCATCAAACTCAGCGAATACTTTAGTGACACAGACAAATTCATCAAATCTGTAGACATCCTGAGAAGATGGTAAGACCCGGTAGGACCCGATAGGACCCGATAGGACCCGGTAGGACCCGGTAGGACCCGGTAGGACCCGGTAGGACCCGGTAGGACCCGGTAGGACCCGATAGGACCCGGTAGGACCCGGTAGGACCCGGTAGGACCCGGTAGGACCCGACCTGCTGGATGAAAAAAAGCGGTTTAGGCTCCAAAAACACATCACGACACTAAGAAAGATTAAAAATGACAGACCTGCCAGAAAAGTCAAGAGAATAAAATGATCCTGTTTCACTTGGTGTTTTCCTCTTTACTGTTCTCTTGTCCTGCTGTCTGATCCTCGGTTCTCATCTCTCCATGCAGAACCTAAAAGTAGGATCTTTAAACATCAGTGGTGGAAGGGACAGACAGAAAAGACATTTAATATCTGAAGTCACTACTCAGAAAAGGGTAGATGTGCTCTTCTTCCAGGAGACACACACGGTTCCATCAGACGAGGCAGATTGGGGTCTATGGTGGGGAGGATCATACTCTCTCAGCCATGGCACCACCTTCACTGCAGGGGGCACTGTTCTGTTTGGACCTTCTGCGCAGGCGACAGTGTTATCTTCCACTGAAGTGGTGAAGGGAGGGCTTCTAGTGGTCAGGGTGGAACTACAGAGCTCTGTGTTTGGTTCTGTTAATGTCTCCGCCCCTAATCAAGGTCCAGAAAGAGAAACTTCTTTAATCTACTGAAAAACGAACTGGTTCACTGTCGTCATGAGCAAAGAATCATTGGTGGAGATTTTAACTGCAACTGGATTTTACCATGGACAGGACAGGTGAGGAGCCTCACCACAGTCTTCTCTAACCCTTAAAGATATCACTACACACCTGGATCTGATAGACACATGGAGGGTCAAGCATCCACAGTCCAGACAGTACACCTGGGTGAGGGCAGGTAACACCTGGGTGAGGGCAGGTAACAACAGGGTGAGGGCAGGTAACACCTGGGTGAGGGCAGGTAACACCTGGGTGAGGGCAGGTAACACCTGGGTGAGGGCAGGTAACAACAGGGTGAGGGCAGGTAACACCAGGGTGAGGGCAGGTAACAACAGGGTGAGGGCAGGTAACACCAGGGTGAGGGCAGGTAACACCAGGGTGAGGGCAGGTAACAACAGGGTGAGGGCAGGTAACACCGGGGTGAGGGCAGGTAACAACAGGGTGAGGGCAGGTAACAACAGGGTGAGGTTAGGTAACACCAGGGTGAGGGCAGGTAACACCTGGGTGAGGGCAGGTAACAACAGGGTGAGGGCAGGAAACACCTGGGTGAGGGCAGCCAGACTAGATAGGGTGTATTCCTCCCAGAGTCTCAGCTCCAGACTGATTCACAGTAACATCAGTCCAGCAGCTTCACTGATCACCACTTCATCACAATAGACTTAGTCTGCTCACCAGGCAAGAGGGTCAAATCTCACTGGTTCTTTAACAACAAATGACTACAGGACAGAACTTTCTGCCAGAACTTTGGTTTCTTCTGGGAGCAATGGAAAGGAAAGAAGGGAGATTTTAGTTCCCTAATGCAGTGGTGGGAGGTTGGGAAAGCACAAACAGCAACACACCTCCCATTCCACTGCTGAAATCAAGACAGCAGTTCAGGAGCTTGAAGGCAGGATTAAAAACATTGAGGCAGGATTAAATAGGAACTCTGACCTGCTATGAGGAACCTGCTGCAGGAGAAGAAGTCAGAGTTGAGCTCCTTCCTGCAGGAAAGAGTGAAGGGAGCTCTGGTCAGGTCACCTTTTCTCCAGTTGAGAGAGATGCATGCTCCTACTTCCTTCTTTTGTAATCTGGAGAGATCTGTGGCACAGAGGAAGCAGATGACCTGCCTGAAGCTTCCAGGAGGCGGGGTCACCACGAGTCCTGAAGCTTCCAGGAGGCAGGATCACCACGAGTCCTGAAGCTTCCAGGAGGCGGGGTCACCACGAGTCCTGAAGCTTCCAGGAGGCGGGGTCACCACGAGTCCTGAAGCTTCCAGGAGGCGGGGTCACCACGAGTCCTGAAGCTTCCAGGAGGCGGGGTCACCACAAGTCCTGAAGCTTCCAGGAGGCGGGGTCACCACGAGTCCTGAAGCTTCCAGGAGGCAGGGTCACCACGAGTCCTGAAGCTTCCAGGAGGCAGGGTCTCCACGAGTCCTGAAGCTTCCAGGAGGCGGGGTCACCACGAGTCCTGAAGCTTCCAGGAGGCAGGTTCACCATGAGTCCTGAAGCTTCCAGGAGGCAGGGTCACCACGAGTCCTGAAGCTTCCAGGAGGCAGGTTCACCATGAGTCCTGAAGCTTCCAGGAGGCAGGGTCACCACGAGTCCTGAAGCTTCCTGGAGGCAGGGTCACCACGAGTCCTGAAGCTTCCAGGAGGCGGGGTCACCACGAGTCCTGAAGCTTCCTGGAGGCAGGGTCACCACGAGTCCTGAAGCTTCCAGGAGGCGGGGTCACCACGAGTCCTGAAGCTTCCAGGAGGCAGGGTCACCACGAGTCCGGTAGAGATGAGGAGCCATGCAGTGGACTTCTACACTGACCTCTTCAGGGCTGAGCAGTGCAGCATGGAGTGTCGGGGGCACCTTCTAGAGGGGCTTCCTCAACTCAGCCTGGAGGAGAAGGCTGCCATGGACAGTGAGCTGACTCTGGAGGAGCTGACAGTTGTCCTCAGCCAGTTGTCATCAGGCCGGGCTCCTGGGATCAATGGACTCTCTGCTGACCTTCTGAAGCACTTCTGGAACATTCTTGGTCCTGATGTCCATGCTGTCCTGATGTCCATGCTGTCCTGATGTCCATGCTGTCCTGATGGAGTGTTGCAGAGCAGGCTCTCTTCCTGTTTCCTGTCGACAGGCTGTACTTTCCCTCCTGCCCAAGAAGGGAGACCTGGCCTTACTAAAGAACTGGAGGCCGGTGGTCCTGCTCTGTACGGACTACAAAGTGCTCTCCAGAGCTCTTTCTAATAGACTTAAGAACATTCTGGAGATGATTGTGCATATGGACCAAACATACTGTGTACCTGACAGAACTATTCTGGACAATCTTTTCCTCCTGCGAGATGTTTTTGATGTTTGTTTGTCTGATAACAATGTTAATGTTGGGATTGTGTGTTTGGATCAGGAGAAGGCCTTCGACAGGGTGGATCACTCATATTTGTTTTCTACACTCAGGGCTTTTGGTTTTGGTGATGGTTTTCTGTCATGGATCACCTTATTGTATAGTGGTGCACAAGTATTGGTGAAAACAGGGGTGGGTCTGAGTCGGCCGGTCCCTGTGCAACGGGGGATAAGGCAAGGCTGTCCTATTTCAGGACAACTTTACAGTTTGGCTATTGAGCCCTTACTGTGCAGGTTAAGGGAACGACTCGGTGGCCTCTCTTTACCTGGGTCCTCGAACCTTGACCTTCATCTAACTGTTTCTGCGTATGCAGATGATGTCACCATCTTCATTAAAAATCAGGAGGATGTACATTGCTTGCAGGACGCCCTGTCTTTATATGAAAAAGCTTCTTCTGCACGGGTGAATTGGGGGAAAAGCGAAGGCTTGTTGCTGGGACGGTGGAGGGATCAAGCAGTCCCCACTCTGCCTGAGGGGCATCAGTGGGGGAGGGGGGGCTTGAAAATGCTTGGAGTGTTTTTGGGTTCGGAGGGCTTTCAGGCTAAGAACTGGGAGGGTGTTAAGGAGAAGGTGTGTGCACGGCTGTCCAAATGGAAATGGCTGCTACCCCAGTTGTCCTATAGGGGGAGAGTCCTGGTTGCCAATAACTTGGTCGCCTCGGCTCTTTGGCACAAGTTCAGTGTCCTGACACCACCAAGGACTCTGGTAGAGGACATTCAGAGGGACATGGGGGATTTCTTCTGGTCTGGAAAACACTGGATTCGTGCTGCTGCGCTCTATTTGCTGGTGGCTGAAGGGGGACAGGGGCTGATTGACATCCGGTCCAAAATTGCCTCTTTCAGGCTGCAGGCTGCACATAGACTACTATACACACCTGGTCCAGGTTGGACCGATACAGCGCGACTACTGCTGAGGAGAGCTGGACGCCTGGGTTACGACAAACAGCTCTTCCTCCTGCAGGACGATGGGGCAGACCTTAGGGGTTTGACTCCGTTCTACAGCTCCGTGCTGCAGGCGTGGTGGACTTTAAAGAGAGAGCGTACTTCAGTGGAACGTCCTGGTATGTGGGTGTTTGAGGAACCCTTGTTCTTCAATGACTTTCTGAAGACTCAGACGTTGCAATCTGCCAGCCTGCAAACAAACCTCAGAGAAGCTGGCTGCACCAAGCTGGGTCACCTGATGAAGATGACTGCAACGTCCATGGACACTCTGAGAACGAGGAGCAACATCCCCTCTACCAGGCTCCTCAGCAGAGTGGTGGAAGACCTGAGAAGGAGGAGCAACATCACCTCTACCAGGCTCCTCAGCAGAGCGGTGGAAGACCTGAGAAGGAGGAGCAACATCACCTCTACCAGGCTCCTCAGCAGAGCGGTGGAAGACCTGAGAACGAGGAGCAACATCACCTCTACCAGGCTCCTCAGCAGAGTGGTGGAAGACCTGAGAACGAGGAGCAACATCACCTCTACCAGGCTCCTCAGCAGAGTGGTGGAAGACCTGAGAACGAGGAGCAACATCACCTCTACCAGGCTCCTCAGCAGAGTGGTGGAAGACCTGAGAACGAGGAGCAACATCACCTCTACCAGGCTCCTCTGGAGAGTGGTGGAAGACCTGAGAAGGAGGAGCAACATCACCTCTACCAGGCTCCTCTGCAGAGTGGTGGAAGACCTGAGAAGGAAGAGCAACATCACCTCTACCAGGCTCCTCAGCAGAGTGGTGGAAGAAGTCTACACTGCTCTACCACATCCCCTCAGATTGTTTGCAAAGAGCAGCAGTCTGTACGATCAATGGGATGAAGGAGGTGATTCCAGCTTCCCTTCTCTGCTCATCACCCCAGCAGTGGGGGAGGGGCAGGAGGGAGGAGCTACATCACCCCAGCAGTGGGGGAGGGGCAGGAGGGAGGAGCTACATCACCCCAGCATTGGGGGAGGGGCAGGAGGTCTTTTACAGCCCCTCATCTGGACACTTTCAGGGATGCAGGGAGAAACCCTTGTCCCACCTCTGTGTGAAGGTTCTCAACCTAAAGTCTCTGGCAGGGGTGAAGGAGTCGAGGTGGTCTGAGCTTCTTGGCACGGACGCTTCCCAGAAAGGCAGCTGGAGGTCCCTGTACCAGCTGGAGGTCCCTGTACCAGCTGGAGGTCCCTGTACCAGCTAGAGGTCTCTGTATCAGCTGGAGGTCCCTGTACCAGCTGGAGGTCCCTGTACCAGCTAGAGGTCCCTGTACCAGCTGGAGGTCTCTGTACCAGCTGGAGGTCTCTGTACCAGCTAGAGGTCCCTGTACCAGCTGGAGGTCCCTGTACCAGCTGGAGGTCTCTGTACCAGCTAGAGGTCTCTGTATCAGCTAGAGGTCTCTGTATCAGCTGGAGGTCCCTGTACCAGCTGGAGGTCTCTGTACCAGCTAGAGTTCCCTGTACCAGCTGGAGGTCCCTGTACAAGCTGCCGGTTGAAAAAAGGACAGCAGACCTCCAGTGGAGAGTCGTACATGGTGCGATAGCAGCCACCAGGTACGGTGCACCCCTGGATCCAGGTACGGTGCACCCCTGGATCCAGGTACGGTGCACCCCTGGATCCAGGTACGGTGCACACCTGGATCCAGGTACGGTGCACACCTGGATCCAGGGGTGGGGGAGGAGCGTCTTTTTTGCACTGAGACAGAAACTTTATTTCATTTGTTTTCACAATGTCCACGACTGTCAGCACTGGTTGATCTTGTATAAAAGTGGTTTCAGGGGTTTGGAGAGGCGTTTTCTCTCATTTTATTTATATTTGGTCCCAAAAACTGAATAAAGAAGAAAAGTGTTCAAACGATGATTAACTTCCTGTCTGCCACTGCTCAGGCGGCCATTTGGTTGACCCGCAAGAACAAGACTCAAGGTGTGGGCAGTGTGGAGGTGGTCCCGGTTCTGCAGGGTCTGCTGAAAGCCAGACTGAGGGTGGTCCTGGTTCTGCAGGGTCTGCTGAAAGCCAGACTGAGGGTGGTCCTGGTTCTGCAGGGTCTGCTGAAAGCCAGACTGAGGGTAGAACACACTTATTACAGGATGAGGGACAATGTGAAGCCTTTCAGGAGATTTGGGCTGTGGGGGGGTTTTGTGTTCGGTGGGGGGACGAGGATTTAAATATTAGTTTTTGATTAAGGAAACTCTTTTGATGAGTCTGTTGGTGACGGTTGTTCAGTAAATGTTTTAATAAAGGGACTTTTAAAACCAAAACCTCTCTCCTCTCCTCTTCACTCCTCTCCTCTCCTCTCCTCTTCTCTTCTATTGTGTGAATTCCCCTGTGGAGGTTTTCACTGTGGGAAAATGTCCTGCAGCTGATTGGTGGACGACTCGGTCCCTCCCCTCATGTCCATCCAGGTCTGTCATTCAGCTCCACCTGCCAGACGGGACAAACCACATCAGCACCCACTCCTTCACACAGTAATTTGGTCCTGGTCCTGGTCCTAGTCCTGGTCCTGCAGCAGAGATGACCATCAGAAGCGCCCGTCCAGACCGGACCCAACATGTCAGACCCCGGATCCACTGCCTCAAGAAGGTGAGAGCGCCACTTCACCGTCTCACGGCCTTGTGGCCTCATTACATCTCCAATCTGAAAGTTTGAAGAAAAACAGTTCAAATAAGTTTTAAATTCTGAGCATGAGTTAATTTCTGCATTTAGTTTCACTCATTTCTGTTATAGAGGATAAAAAGTGTGACGTGTTCACTGTTGACATGTGTCTTGGTATGAGATCCTAACATGATGTGTCTGCCAGCAGAAGAGCTGGAGCTCTGTAGAGATAATCTCTAATTCTACTTTAAAGCCAATTAGCTTTCAGCGTCACTGTGGTCCGAAGTGTTCCGCTGTGTGAGCTGACCTCACGCTGGCAGAGATTCACTTTTAATTCTCTGGCTCTGTTAGGAGGAGCAAATATCACTCCTTGTACCATTGAAGTCATAAGTGATACACATAAATATATGTTGGACATAAAAACAGGGAAAAAGCATTCATGGTGCCATGTCTCCACCCTGGTTGTCCTTCAGCTCCTCCTGCTCTTTAAAAGAAAAGGTCCTCTTACATCTCAGTGTTGCTCGTTTGCACTTAATCCCTGAAGAAAATATTTCCTTCATAGGCCAGATGTAAACGGTCAGTGTGTTACAACTGTTCCTGTGTGACAATCGCTTGTTCCCACCAATCATTGGCGCCTGTCTGTCTGTCTGTCTGTCTGCCTGTCTGTCTGTCTGTCTGTCTGTCTGTCTTCCTGCCTGTCTGTCTGCCTGTCTGTCTGTCTGCCTGCCTGCCTGCCTGTCTGCCTGTCTGCCTGTCTGTCTGTCTGTCTGTCTGTCTGTCTGCCTGTCTGCTTGTCTGTCTGTCTGTCTGTCTGTCTGTCTGTCTGTCTGCCTGTCTGTCTGTCTGTCTGTCTGCCTGTCTGTCTGTCTGTCTGTCTGTCTGTCTGCCTGTCTGTCTGTCTGTCTGTCTGTCTGTCTGTCTGTCTGCCTGTCTGCCTGTCTGTCTGTCTGTCTGTCTGCCTGTCTGCTTGTCTGTCTGTCTGTCTGTCTGTCTGTCTGTCTGCCTGTCTGTCTGTCTGCCTGTCTGTCTGTCTGCCTGTCTGTCTGCTGGCACCGATAGATTTCAGGCTGTATATTTGTGAGGCGATCTGGAAGTACAGATCAACCTTCAGAAAGCTGTGATTGCTCTTGTTCACTGTGTGTTTAACAGCTCTTACTGAACTGAACCCAGATTAACGACCTTGAAGCAAACAGACCCGCTATTCTGCAGCATGTCAGGTGCTGCTCTATCCAGTAAACACTAAACTTTATACGTACTGTCTGGGTATGAGACAGCAACAAACAAGAGTTCACAAGATGAGCAAATTAGTAAAGAATGTTTGATGAGTTTGTTTAAGGTCTTTTTTTGATTATTTCTAAAATAAAATGTTTTGTATTTTCCAGTAACTTGTAGAGAATATTACTTTTAATGTGTACTATGGAAGAGACAAAAAAAGTGTTTGTTCAATATACTTTATTACAGGGCTTAAGTTCTTTTTGAATTCCGGTGGAGAATTATTTTACAAGAAAATGCAAAAAAAGTACCTGCTAATGTTGGGAAGTTACTTTGAAATATCGTGTAGTAACAATGTGAAAACAGTGAACCATCAGATCTTTGTGAACAAGAGTGATTCCTCCGTACGTCAATTAGAGGAGGAAGATGCTCTATAATCTGGATGTTACAGGGAGGAAGGTGCTCTATAATCTGGATGTTACAGGGAGAAAGATGCTCTATAATCTGGATGTGTCATGAGACGGAACTGAGGCTCAGGCGCAGACGGCAAAACAGGAGACACAAAATTTAGTTCACTGATTTATTTGAACCAAAAGAAGAGTCGAGAGAAAAACAAACAAACTACTAAGGCAAAACTAATACTAAAACTTAAACAGAAAACGATCAGGAAGCTACTGACGGAAAAGTTACAGGAAAAGTAAAGCAACTAAGCAGACTCTGGGGGGCTAAACTAACAGCATAAAACATAGAGTACCAACGCAAAACGAATCACAGCCAAAGAGGACGGACGGAGGAGTCTGGCACAGGAGTGGGGAGGATCGGCTGATGAGTGGGAAGAGTAGAGGGGATCGTTGTTCCAGACGGGCAGGAGGTAGAGGGGAATCCAGCGACGAGGAGGGTCAGAACGAGGTAGTTTTATGGTTTGGCAGCGGTTAGTGGTCAGCCGGTGTTTATGTAGAGGTGCAGGTGGGGAGGCCACTCCCCGTCACAGCTGGAAGCAGTTGAGGTGATTGGAGGTGAGGTCAGGCCAATGAGGCAGGGAGGCCACCAGATGGTGCCAACGGACCAAATTAGGTTGAGGAAGTGGAGGGCATGACAGGATGTTAGTTGAAGTCTCATCCATTTGGAGGAAGATGCTCTATAATCTGGATGTTAGTTGAAGTTTCATCAATTTTGAGGAAGATGCTCTATAATTTGGATGTTACAGGGCGGAAGATGCTCTATAATCTGGATGTTACCGGGAGGACGGTGCTCTATAATTTGGATGTTATGGGGAAGAAGGTGCTCTATAATATGGGTGTTACAGGGAGGAATATGCTCTATAATCTGGAAGTTACAGGGAGAAAGATGCTCTATAATCTGGATGTTAGTTGAAGTTTCATCCATTTGGAGGAAGATGCTTTATAATCTGGATGTTACAGGGTGGAAGCTGCTCTATAATCTGGATGTTACAGGGCGGAAGATGCTCTATAATCTGGATGTTACAGGGTGGAAGCTGCTCTATAATCTGGATGTTACAGGGTGGAAGCTGCTCTATAATCTGGATGTTACAGGGCGGAAGATGCTCTATAATCTGGATGTTACCGGGAGTGAGGTGCTCTCTAATCTGGATGTTACAGGGCGGACGGTGCTCTATAATCTGGATGTTAGTTGAAGTTTCATCCATTTGGAGGAAGATGCTCTATAATCTGGATGTTAGTTGAAGTTTCATCCATTTGGAGGAAGATGCTCTATAATCTGGATGTTACAGGGAGCAAGATGCTCTATATCTGGGTGTTACAGGGAGGAAGGTGCTCTATAATCTGCATGTTACAGGGAGGCAGATGCTCTATCATCTGGATGCTCTTTACTGGAAACAGACACTCCAGATAATGCTAATGCTGGAGCTAACGGAAGCTCCAGCTTTGTCCCCTGATACAGAGAGTGAGATTGTGTGAGCTGAACAGAGTGAGACGCCTGAACCGTTGTTAGATCTACAGATTATTGATCATTTATTTTATTCTAAATTGAAGGAAAGGCTCCAGGCTGTTTTAAAGGGAAACTCTGAGTTGTTAGTGAACGTATATAGTGACTATATGTCCTTGAGGATCTAACAGAAGGTTTGAGGAAGGAACTTTCTTTTAAAGGGACGACCCTTCCTATAATCCCAATCCTGGGACGTCCAGGACACCATTACTCATGACTGGTTGCTCCAATCCGTTGTGCTCATAAGCTGGAAACAACGTGTTATATGCTCTTATTTGTTTGGTCAGAACATTTAGCTTTATATTTCATCTTGTGTTGATTTAGCTTTTTTAAATTTATCGGTGTTTTTGTATTTTATTCCTTTTCACTCATTTACTCCTTTTCTTTTCTTTATTATTGCTGTATAATCCTGGGTTGGGGGGTTAAATGGCTTTTTGTGTTTGTTCTTCTTTTTGTTGAAATAAAATCAATAAAAAAAAACCTCAACAAAAAGCTTTTTTTGCCAGATGAGGATTAATCCTCATGTGAATCCGTCATCATGCCTGCAGGAATAAAGGCTTGTGTTTGACTTCTGTCTTCAACCTGAAGTAATTTTCACTTAATTGATGATGAATTCAGTTCAATAAAATATAGAAACAGCAATGAACTGATGCATTCATATTGTTTCACTGCACATTCGAGGAGTTTTGGTGCCTCACCCATCACTGTTTGTCATGGTCACCTTGGTAACCACTAAATGTTGTAGATAGTACACTTCAAACTATCACCTGAAGACGACAGCTCTGGATTTGATCATTTTGTACCAATACAATTCATCTGGAGCCACAAAATACATTCCTGAATAAAAACAAAGATTCAACATCTCATAAACATTCATAAATAATTAGAGACCGAGCCGAAAGGCCCAAGCCTCAGGAGGCCTGGAGGCCTGGACCTGGAGGCCTGGACCTGGAGGCCAGGACCTGGAGGCCTGGACCTGGAGGCCTGGACCTGGAGGCCAGGACCTGGAGGCCTGGACCTGGAGGCCTGGAGGCCAGGACCTGGAGGCCAGGACCTGGAGGCCTTAAGGCCTGGACCTGGAGGCCTGGACCTGGAGGCCAGGACCTGGAGGCCAGGACCTGGAGGCCTGGACCTGGAGGCCCGGACCTGGAGGCCTGGAGGCCAGGACCTGGAGGCCTGGAGGCCAGGACCTGGAGGCCTTAAGGCCTGGACCTGGAGGCCTGGACCTGGAGGCCAGGACCTGGAGGCCTGGACCTGGAGGCCTGGACCTGGATGCCTGGACCTGGAGGCCTGGACCTGGAGGCCCGGACCTGGAGGCCTGGAGGCCAGGACCTGGAGGCCAGGACCTGGAGGCCAGGACCTAGAGGCCTGGAGGCCAGGACCTGGAGGCCTGGAGGCCAGGACCCTATTGTATTTGTCATGTTTCTTCTTATTATTATTGTTATTAATATTAGTTTTTTGCAGCAAACTTGCATATAAACACACCACATTTGGCACGCTCATCAGGACTGGCCAAAGAATTAAGGAAATGTAAGGATTAAGCCCAGAGTGCTAAAATGACTCTCTAGCGCCACCTAGAAAAACCAAAACGGCGACCACGGCCTGTAGGAATGTCGTAGTGAGATCAAACCCAAACTGAATTGTTGGTCTCATGGAGCCCTACAAACCACATGCTGGGACCCCTGACCTAAATCAGACAGGAAGTCCACAGTTTGCCTTTCAAAATAAGATTTGCAAACGCTAACTACTCTGAGCGCGAATATCTATCGACTTCAGAAACCTATTAAATGACAGAGGAGACTCTCCTCCTCAATAATCCAGAATATCATTTTCAGTCGTAGAGCGGTTCTGTTTTTATTTGCCGTCAAAGTTTTGAACAGTGAATCCGCCTCCTCGCCCAGTTTAAAGCTCCTCTGAGGGCGAGGATCGTATCGCCTCCAAAATACTACGACATGATGGAGACTCTGCTTTCATTTGTATCTGGATTTTTCTCTATTTACATAAACTTTGATCATTTAATGTTGTGTTTATTAAACTTACACACAATTAGAACATGCACATGTAATCCCTATCTCAGTGGGTTTAGAAGCCTCACAGTGGATTTCTAAGATGTTTCTTTATAAGCTGTTTGACTCTGGCTTGTTTCAGTAGTTTTATTATTCTTTGCTATTTTCATAGTATTTCATTCTTTTAGTGGTTTCATTCATTTGAGCTGTTTTGCCAGGGGGTTATTGTGAATCTGTTGTCTTTTCTTTGGTGGTTTTATTTCTGTTGAAATCTGTGTTAGCTGTTTGTCATTAAGAGCTCTCGTCAGAACGTTCTGAGCTCATCCTGAAGCTCCACTGGAAGCAGCGCTCTACTTCTCATTCCCATTTTTCGAGTTCAATCCTGGTTATCTTACCAAGTGGAGACTTTGGAAACTCAACCTTTCTCAGCTGAAGGGACAGATAGCGTGACAGATTCTACTGGATCAACAATTCAACATTTTTAACTGTAAATGGAACGTTTTTTTGTTTTGGTTTTTTTTAACAACTGTATTGCTCCCCTTGGGGCAATATTTGACCGACTGACCCATTGGTCGCAGGCACACAGAGCAGCCTTCAGGGGGAGCCGGGGGGGCCGAGGGTCTTGCTCAGGGACCCTCGGTGCATGTTTTTGTATGAGGTTGTCTCTTATTTTAGCAGATTAGGTGTTGTCACGTGAAACGTTGTCGTGTAACCAGGGCCTCAGTGGAGGTTCACATCCTGACAGGATCCTTCAGACCTACAGGGTCGACAAACTGACAGTAATGTTGAATGAGCTGCTTTTCAAACTAATTGGACAATTGCAAAAACTCCATGTAGAGATGTACTGTACTTGTTCATTTGAAATAAACAGTACACATACATTTTCCACTATTCTTTGGATTTGTATCAAATCCATCCACACCAATAGACAAATAATGTGGTTTATGTCCCATACATCTTTTGGAAATGGATCAGAGGGAAAGCATTGAGAGTTAAACAGAGGAAGAGTCAAATATAACTAGTGTCACAGCATGGGATTCAGAATGTCTTCTGTTCAGACTCAGCAGAAACAAAGTAGAAAAAAGGTATTCTAAAGTGTTTTGTTGCATGGCAGGACCGGCGGTGAAGAACAACCTCTTCCACAGTGTTTCCTGTTACAAAATGTTCTAATAATTACAAAGTGCAATAAAATGAAAATGAATGTCCTTTAAATGAGTGACAATGTCTGTCGGTCTCCTTCCAGGTGGAGGTCTTTGTAGTGGAGATGCAGGATCCCAAAAATGGGATTAAAGGATCGGAGCAGAAACTGAACGTCACCACCATCCCCCATGTCATCGCAGGTCAGACATCCACACACAGTTTACACGTCTGTTCTCTGTGCATGAGCTTGTTTCATTATATATAACACATAAAAACCACTGAGATGAAGCATCTGCTAGAAGGATTTGTGAAATTTATGTAAATATTTCAGATGAAAAATCTCTGATCACTGCAAAGGGGCTGATAAAGATCGTTCAGCACTTTCAGATAAAACAAACATTAAGACATGAGTTACCATTAAATAAATACACAATAGATTGGTAACTTGTGAATCCTGCACTTTATGAGAGAAAACAACTATTACATGAGAATAAAAAAAATATTCACTTCATTAAAAACCAAAGTTCACTTAATAAAGTGGAAAGTTCAATTGTATAGAGAAAGTTATCATCAGATACGGTTTGTGTAACAGCTGAGACAGTTACAGGCTATAATATGAGAGAGTACAAGGCAAATGTATTTATAGAGCACCTTTCAAACACAGTGCTTTACAAAGAAATCAGAGAAAACAAGGAAATACCTGAGGGCCACTCAAGAATAGTTTTTTTTCGGCAGTTAAAGAAAATTATAAATCATGCACTTCGAGAAAAAAGTCAGAAAAAAGCTGAAATTCAATGTTGAGATTTTTTTTATATGCAGAAAATAAATTGTTAAAATTCATAGTCAATTTTTATATATATTTTTTGATACAAACTGGAGACGTCCTTCTCCCACGGTCCATCCCTCATCATTTGCCCATGGATGCTGAAATAATCACATTAAATCACATAATTCTGACTATTAAGTGCAAGAAGTGGTCCAATAACAATAATAAATTAGAAAAACGTATTTACTATGTAAAATACATCCACCCCCATATTCTGTACATGTCCACACTTATAGGCACCGTGTGTATATTTTTATTATATTGTATTTTTTATCTGCTTTTTTAGTTTCTGCTATGTGTGTTTCTTTCTCTTTACTATCCTGTTGTACCACTGCACATTTCTCCACATGTCAGATAAATAAAGGATATCTTATCTTATCTTATCTTATCTTAAGGGTTGCTTACTGCTTCTGAACATTATTATTATCATTATTATTACTTTTTGCAAACCTTTGCAAACTTGTCAGGCCCGGCGAAAATGTCAATAATTTGAAGGAGTTACACATGGGACTTGTGAAATGGCTCAATGGCGCCACCTGCAAGATTGGAGAAAGGTAGCCCGAGAATCCCGTTTCACCGAAAGCTACGAAAATCGACAGACGTGATGTGTAACAGGCCACGACAAACAAAAAACTCTCTTATGGCAAAACTGAAAACTCATCAGGAAGTCGGATATTTGGAGGAAAGTGGCAAATTTCTGTGAATTTTTCCTCAAATGTACAAATTTTTCAGAGCGAACTCGTCCCAAAGGAAAACAAAAAAAAGCGTCTGACTTGCAAACATCAATATAATAAGAATATTTAAAATAGTCGTGAGACTTAATTAAAAAAAAAATCCAACTAAGTAATTTGGATATTTACGATTAATTAATCACAAAGCAAAAAATTAGTTTTTTAAACTGAATATTAAGAATTGGTATTAAGTAGACTTCTACATTATACATTTATACAACAAACTTGTAATGTTCACAGTTGCTTGTAGTTCAAATGTCAGATAATGTCCGATGTTAATAACTATAGTATAGTTCCCTGGTGGCCACATGTTGGGTGTCGAGCTGATACAAAGACTGGAATTCTTTGTTGATATTTTGCACACAGCCGTGCTCTTATCCATACTTCATCCCACATTTTTGAACTGAAAGTTTCATCATCACATCTATTCTAATTATCTATTAGATTTTACTCTGGGCAAAGTGGGCAGCTGCCCCGGGCGCAAGCTCAACAGGGGCGCACCGTGCACCAGCTCGGATACGGTCTTGTGGCCCCGCCCCCTTTCTGTGCAGACAGCCGTCAGCTCCTGTAGTTGAAACCAGACCAACTACTGGTCCAGCTACTGGATGCTCTGGTGGTTTTGGAGCAACATTTGTCTTCTAACACTTTACTAAAGGAAAGGAACGGTTCCTGTAAACGCACCGGAACTAAACAAGAAGGTTGTCGCCGCTGACTCCCAGCACGTTCTTCAGCTCCATTGTCTCTCTCCACTCAGCTCTCCACACTCCAGCTCACACCAACACTCCTTCTCGGGACCCTCCTCATCAGATATCAAAGACATTGCAAAGACGTCCTTAAAAACATTAGATGACTGAAGACAAAGGTTCCCTGTTGCTTCAGTTTCTTTCAGGAATTCTAGCAGCTCTCCTGATGACCTTGGTAGTCGGGGTTTGAATCCACAGCTCAGCAGACTTTCCTCAAGTTAAACTCCTCAAGTGAAGCTCAGACAAATGCTGACAGGCTGCCTAAGCTGCTGACAGTGGCTAAATCAGGCAGCCCACAATTGGATGAGAAATAAAGACTTTGTTGAGATCCAAAGTGGACTTTTAATCTGGTGTAAGACCGGGGGTGGGGGTGGGGGCAGTAGGTCACACCAGCCAAGCCCACCATGGACTGAAGGATGGCCAATCTCCACTAATGTGAGAAACAGATCCTGGTGAACACATCAAACTCTGAGTGTTTGTACATGTAATTAATCTGCAGCTCTTTCAGTCCTCTGTGTTTTTACAAATGGATGTTCAGGATGTCAATTATATTTGAGTCCACACTTTGAACATCATGTGTTAAATGATGATCAACTGATCAAATTGTATTATAACTAAATGGATTTCACTTATGTAGTGCTTTTAAACTGCTTGAGCAGTCCCAAAGTGTTTTACATTGTTAATCACATTCACCCATTCACTCACACATTCACACTCCAATGGAGGCAGCTGCCATGCAAAGGACCTGGTCCATCCATTTGGGGTTAAGCGTCTGACTCAAGGACACTTTGACATGTGGACAGGTGATGTGGCATTGAACCTGCAGCCTTCCAATTGGGAGACCAACTGACCAACCGAGCCACAGTTTAGTTTCATAGTACTAACAAAGAGGCATTCTGAATTGAGTAAAGTTTAATGATGATAACGATAATAATTATACAGCACCTTTAGGAATAGAGCCTAAAAGTGCATCAACGGTAAAAAACTAAAACTAATTACCGATGACAACACACCAAAGGCCTAGGTGGCTAAACAGAGAGACATATAAAATAAACAGGGCATAATTCTGAATAAAAATAAACCAATGAAACATTAAAACAAGTAAAAGGTAAATTTGAAGTAAAAGCAAGTCTTTAAAAGTGTGTTTTTAGAAGTGATTTAAAAGAAGTCATTGATTTCCCAAGCCTCCTCTCTTCAGGCAGGCAGGGTCTTAGATTTAAGCTTCGACTTTGAAATGACCAGAGAGGATCCACCTGAGGAAACATGTTCTGTAAGTAGGCTCGTATGGGGTCAGCAGATCAATGATATGACCTGGGGCGAGACCGTGGCGAGAATTAAAAGTAATTAAAGCGTCAAGCAGTGTTCCTCGCACCCCCTCGCATGTCGTTGGTGGCGTTATGCCTGATCGATGTAAACATCTTATAGCTGTGATCAGATGTGGAGTCTCATGCAATCTGTAACGTTTCAGCATAACGGAGCACGTACACCTCACTTCCTGTATCCAGCAGGTGGCGTAGTGCCCAAAGGTTGTGTCAGTGGTTGTAACGTTGGCCTGTATGCTAATGAGCATGAACGCTAATGAACGTGGATGCTAACATTAGCCCGTATGCTAGTCAGCATGGATGCTAATGCTAGCATGTATGTTAATCAGCGTTTATGCAAATGAACATGCTAATTTGCTGGTTGTGGTGTGGACCTGGAGAGAAGCTCTCTCAACTAGAATAGAGGGGGGGTGTCGGTGAGGGTTGGACGTGTCGGTGAGGGTTGGACGTGTTGGTGAGGGTGGGGGGTGTCGTTGAGGGTTGGACGTGTTGGTGAGGGTTGGACGTGTCGGTGAGGGTGGGGGGTGTCGTTGAGGGTTGGACGTGTTGGTGAGGGTTGGACGTGTCGGTGAGGGTGGGGGTGTCGTTGAGGGTTGGACGTGTTGGTGAGGGTTGGACGTGTCGGTGAGGGTGGGGGTGTCGTTGAGGGTTGGACGTGTCGGTGATGGTGGGGGGTGTCGGTGTGGGTGGGGGGTGTCGTTGAGGGTCGGGGGTGTCGTTGAGGGTTGGACGTGTCGGTGAGGGTGGGGGGTGTTGGTGAGGGTGGGGGGTGTCGTTGAGGGTTGGACGTGTCGGTGATGGTGGGGGGTGTCGGTGTGGGTGGGGGGTGTCGTTGAGGGTTGGACGTGTTGGTGAGGGTGGGGGGGTGTCAGTGAGGGTGGGGGGTGTCGGTGTGGGTGGGGGGTGTCATTGAGGGTTGGACGTGTTGGTGAGGGTGGGGGGTGTCAGTGAGGGTGGGGGGTGTCGGTGTGGGTGGGGGGTGTCGTTGAGGGTTGGACGTGTTGGTGAGGGTGGGGGGTGTCAGTGAGGGTGGGGGGTGCCGTTGTGGGTGGGGGGTGTCGTTGAGGGTTGGACGTGTCGGTGAGGGTGGGGGGTGTTGGTGAGGGTGGGGGGTGTTGGTGAGGGTGGGGGGTGTCTGTGAGGGTTGGGGGTGTCGGTGATGGTTGGGGGTGTCGGTGAGGGTGGGGTGTGTTGGTGAGGGTTGGGGGTGTCGGTGATGGTTGGGGGTGTCGGTGATGGTGGGGGGTGTCGGTGTGGGTGGGGGGTGTTGTTGAGGGTTGGACGTGTTGGTGAGGGTGGGGGGTGTCTGTGAGGGTGGGGGGGTGTTGGTGAGGGTGGGGGGTGTTTGTGAGGGTGGGGGGGTGTTGGTGAGGGTGGGGGGTGTCGGTGAGGGTGGGGGGTGTTGTTGAGGGTTGGACGTGTTGGTGAGGGTGGGGGGTGTCTGTGAGGGTGGGGGGGTGTTGGTGAGGGTGGGGGGTGTCGGTGAGGGTGGGGGGTGTTGGTGACGGGGAAGTGTTAAAAGAGGACGTGCAGTGACACAGGTAAGAAATGTTTGACAGGTGAACTGTCATGCTGCTGGTGACCTGACTCTTCTGTCCGTCTCATCTTTCTCAGCCTCACAGTGTATGATAATGTCAGTGCACATGCTAATTGCCATCTATGCTAATGCAAGTGCATTATGCCTGATGGTTGGGACCGTCTTTTGACTGTGATCAGACGTGGACGTGTGAAGTTAGAGCGCGATCTGAGCATGTATATCCCACTTCCTGTTCTCAGCAGGTGGCGCCATGGCTGATGGTCATAATTGTTGTTGAGCTGTGATGAGGGCCGGACTCTGATGCAATGTGTCACGTTTGAGGTCAAACTAATCATGTGTAGGTTCTCTGGGTTGCACTTCCTTTTCCATGGCGTTCTTGGCCATGGCCATGCCCTCAGATGGCGTTTCCACTGAGAGTCATGGTAAGGTTGTGATGAGGGCCGGACTCTGATGCAATGTGTCACGTTTGAGGTCACCTGACCATGTTCAGGCTATTTACATTGCACTTCCTCTTTCATGGCATGTGTGACCCATGCCACGCCCCCAAATGGCATTATGACTGAGGGACATCATGTAGTTCTGTTGAGGACGGAACTCTGATGCACTGTTTCCACTTTGAGGCCAATCTGACAGTGTTAAAGCAGTTTATACTGCACTTTCAACTTTGTGGGGTGGTTGTGGCCACGCCCCCTTACTTTTGCTAGAGATTTTGATAACTTTCACTCATCAATCCTTTTTCTATTACCTCACCCTTTGTCAGATAAATTGGATTTACCGTCTGGCATTAGGTCAGTTTCAAACATTCCTTGGTATTTCCACGCACTTCCTGTTCTCAGCAGGTGGCGCCATGGCTGATGGTCATAATTGTTGTATGGCTGTGATGAGGGCCGGACGGGTCCGTGTACCTTCTGGTCCTGTTTTGATGTTGGAAAACAAAAATCCGGAAACCATCTGATTTTCGTTTTTCGATTTGATATTGGGAAACAAAAAACGGGAGCTATTTTATTTCCCGAGTTTTGCTTAAGAAACGCGTTTCTGGAAACGGGAAACGACCCGATTTCTGTTTTCTCCTAACACCTTTCCTTAACTCCTTTAGGAAGCCTCTTAACACCTTTCACTAACTCCTTTAGGAAGCCTCCTAACACCTTTCACTAACTCCTTTAGGAAGCCTCCTAACACCTTTCACTAACTCCTTTAGGAAGCTTCCTAACACCTTTCACTAACTCCTTTAGGAAGCCTCCTAACACCTTTCACTAACTCCTTTAGGAAGCCTCCTAACACCTTTCACTAACTCCTTTAGGAAGCCTCCTAACACCTTTCCTTAACTCCTTTAGGAAGCCTCCTAACACCTTCACTAACTCCTTTAGGAAGCCTCCTAACACCTTTCCTTAACCCCGTGATGTCATCCAGGGGTTAAGGTAAAGTCGATAGGTAAGGAGTTAGGAGGGACTATTGAGACGTTCCCACAGAGACCTGACTGCATCATTCACCAACAAACACTGAGCAGCAAATGCCTCAAATATGAACATGTGATGTCCGTTGTCCTGAAATGTATAAATGACATCACGTCCAATCCAATCCAATCCAATCCAATGTATTTATAAAGCACTATTAAAAACAACTCAGTTGACCAAAGTGCTGTACAACAATATAAAAATACAATTATAAATACAACAATACAGTGGCAGCACAGAATACACTTAGAGCAGTAAAAGTCAACTTCAACAC
The DNA here is from genome assembly GCF_963383615.2 of Lipophrys pholis. Classification (NCBI taxonomy): domain Eukaryota; kingdom Metazoa; phylum Chordata; class Actinopteri; order Blenniiformes; family Blenniidae; genus Lipophrys; species Lipophrys pholis. Next base: position 25,915,260 of record NC_137647.1, on the reverse strand, counting down.
TGGTTAAAAGCCAAAGAGAACATGCGTGTTTTAAGATGTGATTTAAAAACATGAAGGGAGTCAGCCTGTCTAATGAACAGAGGAAGCTCATTCCATAGTTCAGCCTGTCTAATGAACAGAGGAAGCTCATTCCACAGTTCAGCCTGTCTAATGAACAGAGGAAGCTCATTCCATAGTTCAGCCTGTCTAATGAACAGAGGAAGCTCATTCCACAGTTTGGGACCAACCACAGAAAACGCTCCGTCTCCTCTTAGTTTGCGATGCGTCTGGGGGACCGAAAGCAACGCTTGGTCAGCTGACCTGAGTGAACGTGCTGGGGAGTACGACACGAGCAGGTCGGACAGGTAACGAGGGGCAAGGTCATTAAGACATTTAAAAACAAATAACAGAATTTTAAAATCAATTCTAAATTGTACTGGGAGCCAGTGCAGAGAAGAGAGGACGGGTGAAATATGATCATGCTTTCGTGAGCCAGTCAAAAGGCGCTGCAGCGTTCTGAACCAGCTGCAGGGTTCTGAACCAGCTGCAGCGTTCTGAACCAGCTGCAGGGTTCTGAACCAGCCGCAGCGTTCTGGACCAGCTGCAGGCGTGTCAGTAAGGACTGACTGGTGCCGGTGTACAGGGCGTTGCAATAGTCCAGCCGTGTCGTGACAAAAGCATGAATCAGGATTTCAAAATGATGTTTTGAAAGTGAGGATTTTATCTTTGCGAGTTGCCTCAGATGGAAAAAACTGGCCTTCACCACAGCACTGATCTGTTTGTCAAATTTAAAATGTTGATCCATCTTTACTCCCAGATTAGAAACAAATTGACAAACTGTGTCAGCGATCCTCGGTTCACCGGGGCGGCAGTACCAGAAGCGCTCGGCCCCACTAGGAGGACTTCAGTCTTTCTGTCATTAAAATGTAAAAAGTTAGCAGACATCCAGGATTTGATTGCTTCAATACACTCCAAAAGTTGAGTGGCACTGAAAGCATTCTCACGCTTCAGGGGCACATAGATTTGGCTGTCATCAGCATACAAGTGAAATGACACCCCAAATCTACGGAGAACAGATCCTAGCGGGAGCAGGTACAGTGAAAACAGGAGAGGACCAAGGATGGACCCTTGCGGTACTCCATACGACAGGGGGGCTGTGGAGGAAACACAATCCCCAACTTTAACACAGAAACTCCTCCCTGTTAAATAGGATCTGAACCATTTTAAGGCACATCCCCGAATGCCAACCAGATTTTCAAAGCGATACAGGAGGATTTCATGGTCGACTGTATCGAACGCAGCAGTTAGGTCCAACAGCACCAGAGCCACAGTATGGCCAGAATCATTCAACATTAAAATGTCATTAAAAACCCTTAATAAAGCTGACTCAGTACTGTGGAGGTTCTTAAAACCAGACTGAAAAACCTCTGGGATCTCATGTTCATCCAAGAATGACTTCATCTGAATGAAAACAATTTTCTCCAAAATTTTGGACAAAAATGGGAGCTTGGAAATTAGAAGGGTCGTTAGAATTTAGGCCCGGTTTTTTAGTTAATGGCTGAACAACAGCGTGTTTGAAACTTGCAGGCACCGCCCCATTCGCCAAGCAACCATTAACGCAATGCAAAGCAAAGGGTGCTATTGTGGGAAACACATCTTTGAACAGGCGTGGGGAAATAGGATCAAACGGTGAACCAGCGGGCTTCATTTGACTGACCACCTTTTCCAAGTTAGCGAGTGTGACAGGCTCAAACTGACAGAATAAAGCTGAGCAAGAAACATGGTTAGACATGCCTACAGAGGGAGGGCTGATAAGAGCCCTAGTGCTCACAACCTTATTTATAAAAAAGTTCAAGAAGTCCAGGAGTTTACAGCTTCGCCAATTTCTGACTTATTTAGAGGAAATTGAATCAGCATATGGTGATGTGCTGTATTTTACTGAGGTACGCTGGCTGAGCAGAGAAAATGTCCTCAAGAGATTATTTGAGTTAAGATTTGAGGTGAAGAGATTCATGGAGGATGGCAGAAGGACTGTCCCTGAATTAGAGGATCCACAATGGGTCATGGACCTTGCATTCTTAGTTGACACCACACGGGAGCTGAACATCCTTAACCTGAAGCTGCAGGGTCCTGGTCAGCTCCTCACAGCAGCTTACGCCAGGGTACAAACCAAAGTTCTCTTGTGGAGGAGGTGCAGCATTCAGTGGTGATGCTGTTGAAAGCCTCCTGCAGGAATTTGACCTGCATTTTGGTGATTTTAAGGTCCATTGTGACACTTTCCAGGTGTTTGCAGACCCCTTCTCAGCTGATGTGGAGAATGAGCCACTTGCAGTGTAACAGCGAACTGAAAAGTAAATTCAGAGATGCAGATGGAAAAGCAGCAAGACTGAAGAGTTTCTGAGAGAATTCGCTCCATCCTTCCCAGAGCTGTCCAAAGTGTGGTAGGGTAGTCTGTCTTTTTGGGAGCACATATCTGTGTGAGAAACTTTTCTTTACTACAAGTAATAAAACAGAGGTACAAATCTGTCAAGGACAAGGATTGCATTACTTGGATTGTTGATTGCGAGGTTAAACTATGCAAGATAATTCAAAGTAACTGAAAATCATTTTTGCTGAGTTAAAAAACCTGTTAAAACTGTTAAAAGTTATATAATTGTGTAGGTATTAGAAGGTGGGGTGTGGGAGGAATGTGGAGAGGCTGTCATGGTGTATTTTTCTTTCTTTTGTATATTTACAGGGCCATAGTTTTTGTTATCTGTTTTCTCCCGTTTTGCTTTGGCTCAGGAATCGTGTCAGAACTGAGAAGGTACTGCTTCTTGTGTACACGGTCTTTCCATATGATGACACAGGGAATCTTTGCTTTATCTCCTGGAATCTGAAGGGTGTCAACCAGTCTGTTCAACTTAACAAGGTAATGACACACTTAAAGCAACTCAGGGGTGAGATTGTCTTTCTTCATGAAACTCACCTCCGCTCCTCAGAGGTGACCAGGATCAGGTGACCATGGATGGGGGGTGTATTCCATTCTAAATTCTCAGCAAGGGCAAGAGGCGGAGCTATTCTCATAGATAAGAGTGTTCCGTTTGAATGATCAGATTCTATAGAAGACCACAATGGCTGATTTGTAATTATTTCTGGTAGATAGTGTGTCCTACCTGTGATAATGGCCAGCGGTTATTCACCTAATAGGATGACGATAAATTCATTTCAACCTTTTTTTCTTCTCTTCCTAAAGTTGACAAGCACTATTTAATTATTGGCGTCGATTTCGATTTCGATTTCGATTTCGATTTCGATTTCGATTTCGATTTCGATTTCGATCCTCATCTAACCCTCAGTGCCTGAGGGTTAGATGAGGATCTAACCCTCAGGCACTATCTACGTCAGCTAAAGCTCTCGGTTCATATACAATCAGTTTAGGTCTGGTCGACACGTGGAGAGCTCAATCCCAACCAGACAAACGTTTTTCATTCTTTTCTCACGTTCACCACTCATACTCTCCGATTGATTTTTTCTCTTAGATAATTATTTTTTCTCACACATAAATTCATGTGAATATCATAGTATTGTCATCTCAGACCACGCCCCCGTATCTGTCCACATTCATTTCCCTTGTCGCCTCCAGTCAGACAATGTAGGTTCAATTTAAGGCAGGAAGCTCATCAGGCACGCGTGGCGACGCCATCCAGACTGATCCCGAAGATCAAATCCACAACCGGTGAAGTTTCCTCAGATCCTGTGGAGATTAATAACATATTTGTCAATTTTACTGAGGTCTCTACTCCTCACAGCTCCCTACAGATGTATGGGATCTCTCGCTAACCCCCTCGATAATATTGTCTTCCCCTAAATGAATAGAGACTTGAGTAGTGAATTGGGCAGGCCAAGGAGGTGCAGGAAGCTATCGTCTCACTGCAGAATGGGAAAAACACCCGGCCCTGATGGGTTTACTGTTGAATATTTTAAGTTATTTTCCACCTCCATAGCACCAGTCCTTCAGAGAATGTATCACGAGTTATTTTCTGAGGGTGGCCTGCCCCCCACCCTGTCGGAGGCCTCGATTTCTCTTCTCCATAAGAGTGACAAAGACCCTCTTCTTTGTGGCAGTTATAGGCCAATCTCCCTTCTAAATGTGGACCTGAACATCCTGTCAAAGACCCTCCCCCAACGTTCACAGCAGGTCCTATCCAACATAATCTCAATTGATCAAACAGGATTCATGCTGGGAAGACCTTCATTCTATAAAACAACGAGGCTCTAAAACATCATTAACTCGAGAGAGTTTGAGTTTCCCTGAAATAATTATTTCACTAGATGCGGAGAAGGCCTTCGACAGGGTGGAATGGAAATATCTTTATTTTATTTTGCAGAAATTTGGAGTTTATTTCCTGGATTAAATTGCTTTATGCTAGCCCAGTCACCTCAGTACATACAAATGGCTCCCAGTATATCCAATTCTCCCTCTACCGAGGAACTAGGCAGGGCTGCCCTTGTTCCCCCCTCTTGTTTGCCCTAGTCATTGAGCCTCTAGCTATCTGGCTACGTCAGGAAGATGGGTTTGAGGGCTTAACTTGTGTGGGAAAAGTTCACAAGCAATCGTTATATGCCGATGATCTCCTCTTGTACCTATCCAATTCAATTCAATTCAATTCAATTCAATTTTATTTGTAAAGCGCTAAATCACATCAAAAGACATCTCAAAGCGACTACTTCTCTGCCCATGGTTCTCGATATCCTTGACAAATTTGGGTTCTATTCTGATTAAAAAATGAATCTCAACCAGAACGAAATTCTTCAGATCAATACTGCAGCCAAAACTATACCCCTAACCCTAACCCTAACCCTAACCCTAATGCTAACCCTAATGCTAACCCTAACGCTAACCCTAATGCTAACCCTAATGCTAACCCTTACCCTAACGCTAACCCTAACCCTAACCCTAACCCTAACCCTAACCCGAACCCGAACCCTAACCCTAACCCTAACCCTAACCCTAACCCTAACCCTAACCCTAACCCTATACCCCGGACGTTTTACCCTTTTAAATATGCCTTGTCTGGATTTAGATGTTTGGGGGGGGGTTATTACTAATTCAACTGATCAACTTTTCTCAATACATTTCTCTCTCCTCCTTGAAAGATGTAAGCTTGATTTTGATAGATGGGCTAACCTTCCATTACCCTTAGTGGGCAGAGTTAATTTGGTTCAAATGGTCATTTTACCCAAGTTTTTATATCTTTTTTCGCATATCCCCGTCTTTATTAAGAAGTCTTTTTTTAGATCACTCGATCAATTAATGAGTTCTTTCCTATGGGGCAATAAAAGTCTGCGCATCAGGAGATCAGTATTACACCTCCCCAAAACGCTTGGCGGCCTGGCTCTGCCTAATTTCTTGCATTATTACTGGTCTTGTAATATCCATAAACTCTTATACTGGTCTAACAACATACCTGATGAGAGCTGCCCCACTTGGGTTAATATGGAACTAACCTCTTCGAAATGATCGCTCTTTGCTTTGCTCTCAAGTCCCTTTAACAGCTTCCAACTTCACCTCAAACCCAGGGATCACAAACTCCATTAGAATTTGGATTCAAATGAGGAAAGCCCAGGCTTTTCCTCATTTGCTCCATAGAGCTTCAGACCTCGCCCCCATTGTGGACAACCATCCTTTTCTACCTTCTAGCACCGATTTAACCTTTAAGTCTTGGTGTGACAAAGGGTTTATGTCCTTTACTGAACTTCAAACAAAATTTGATTTACCTAAATCCCACCTATTTAGTTTTTTTCAGATAAGGTATTTTATTTGTAACCAGAACCTGAAATTCCCCAGTCGCCCCCCTGAAGGCGTTGTAGACTCATTTCTGGCTCTGGACCCTGAAAAGAAACGGCAGATCTCCAGCATCTACAGTCTGATTAATTCTATCAGTGACAGCCCAGTTTTGGGCCCAAGGGAGTCTTGGAGCGGGAGCTCAAGACCCCATTATCTACGGATTACTGCAAAGTGTCTTAAAGTTGGTTCACTCCTCCTCAATCTGCACGAGGCATGGCCTCTTGAAATGTAAAGTTGTTACACAGAGTCCATTACAGTAACCTGAAGCTGTCTCGGATTTACCCCAATGTAACCGCCTCCGGTAATAGAAGCAAGCGATCTCCAGCTGACCACTCCCACATGTTTTCTTTCTGTCCCAGGCTTGCCACATTTTGGTCTGACATTTCTAAGTCCTTTGGTGCAGCATTCAACACAACTAATACACCTGATCCTCTCTTAGCCCTGTTTGGTACCCCCTTACAGCCTCGGGCGACTTATTCTGCTGAGCTGGAAACACCCTCAACCTTCACCCCCCCCCCCCCCCTTTTTTTTCAGGGGTTTCTTTCTTTGTTTGTTTTTTGGTGTGGTTTTTTTCTTGTTTTTTGTATTTCGTGTATTATTTAAATGTACTTTGTATCATTGATATGTCCTTAACCGTTATGCACTGATAATTGCTCTCCTGTGGGTGGTACACGAGGGTGGGAGGGAAGGAAGAAGGGATTTGGGGTAAAAAAAACAAAAAACAAAAAAGAAGTGGTTTTCTTTCTTATGCATTACACGGTATTTTTTTAACCCGTAAAACTGCTTCTAATAAAAGAAAAGTTCTATAATTGTGTTTTGCAGTTCAGTGTGATATGTTGTATGTGCCTCATCTATGTCTGGCAAGAAACTGAACCTACAGATGTGTTCAAAAGTTGCATTTCTGGGTTGATCGCAAAGAATGCAAGATAATTTTTCAAAGTAAGGGAAAGTCATTTTGCCCTGTTAAATTAATTTTTAACAATTAGTGACCTAATTGTATTTTTTTTTACTTCAGCATGTTAGATTGTTTGGGATTGAAAAAGAAGTAGAATTCCTGATATGTTGCACTTTTTTGTCATATTTGAATGTTGAAGTGGAACGGCCCTCTCATGACATGACCATACCTGCAGGGGCCCCAAGGCAAACTGAGTTTGAGACCCCTGCTGCAGACTCTCTCTCTAAGCTCAACTTTAAAGGGTAGCCAAACTCCCTAAACGCTCAATAATGTGAAAAAGCAGAAAGGAGTTTCTCAGGTCTGTTCTGAAGTGCGAAAAGTGTCTTGTTCTGGTTTTGTTTGAATAATGAAAAACTAATTTGTGCTTGACAAATCCTGACGTCCCCACACTGACCCACAGCACCCCTGAAGAGGGTCCCAGACCTCAAGTTAATGAATTTGCATGCAAAGTCTTCACAGTGTTTCTAATTCTGGTCCCACCTCTCTCCATGTCCATGTCCTTCACAGGTAAAGACATAATATCCTGGATCGTCAACAAGATGAAAACTACAGCAGAAGGTAAACTCTTCAAACTCTTGAAAAGGTGTAGCAGAATTCTGAGTGTCTCAACGGGTTCCTTCTCTGTCTGTCCGGTCCAGAGGCTGAAGCCTTTGGCACCATGTTGGTGGCTTATGGATACGTCTACCCTCTGGAGAACCATAAGAAGCTGGTCATGTGCAATGACACCACTCTGTACCGCTTCCAGGTAAATCCAAAACCACCTGATTAGGATTACAGTCAAATTAATCATGGAAGTGAGACAGAAGCCAAGGAACAGATCTCCAAAAATAGAACTGTTGCTAATTTTAAAGATGATAATCTGCTCACTGAGGAGGAGTGGTTCCACTTTGAGTCTCTCCCAGGTGGCTGAACTCTGTCGCCCTCCACGCTACAGAGAAACCTTATTGTGGCTGCTTGTGTCTGAGATCTCATTCTTTCGGTCATGACCATAGAGGAGGGTCTCCATCCCAGATGGAGACCGACTGGTAAACAGAGAGCAATTATCATTGGAATCAAACATATAGTTTTCCAGCGTTAAAGTCAGAAGACTATCAAAGAGAAGACAGTATGAAATTATAATGTATAATTATATAAAGTTGGAATATTAGTCAAATCTACTGACACTGTCCCAGTTTGTTTTGAAAGTCCTTTGACATCTGTTATTATTGAACATATTTTATACAAATAAAGTAATTTTTCATGTTTACAGTTTGAATAAAGATGGCTGCTCTTTTTTCAGACTCCATATTTCTGGCCTACAGAGAAATGGGTTGCAGAGGACTCAGATTATGGTGGGTATAGTATGACTGCAGACCAGGGTGTTAAACATCAGGTCTGGGGCCAAAACTAGGCCCCTAAAAGTCCAATACGACCATGAAATTGACCAAAAATATATAATTTTTATACATTTGTTAATAAAAGTAGTGACTGCTTCTAGTGGATTGCCTCTTTTTAAAAATATTACTGGACATAAAACAACAGGGTGGTGGCACGGTGGTGCAGTCGTTGGCGCTTTTGCCTCACAGTGAGCGTCTGGGTTCAAATATCAGCCGGGCCTCTTCATGTGAAGTTGTTCTCCTTGTGTGGGGGTTTCTTCCAGGGACTCCGGGTTCCTCCTACAGTTCAAAAACATGTTAGACAAATTGGTGACCCTAAACTGCCCCTAGGTGGGAATGTGAGTGTGTGTGGTTGTTTATCTCAGTGTGTTTGTCCTGTGATGGATGGATGGAGGGATGGAGGGATGGATGGAGGGAGGGATGGATGGAGGGATGGATGGATGGATGGAGGGATGGATGGATGGATGGATGGATGGAGGGATGGAGGGATGGATGGAGGGAGGGATGGATGGAGGGATGGATGGATGGATGGATGGAGGGATGGAGGGATGGATGGATGGAGGGATGGATGGAAGGATGGATGGAGGGATGGATGGAGGGATGGATGGATGGATGGATGGATGGATGGAGGGATGGATGGATGGATGGAGGGATGGAGGGATGGATGGAGGGAGGGATGGATGGAGGGATGGATGGATGGATGGAGGGATGGATGGAAGGATGGATGGAGGGATGGATGGAGGGATGGATGGATGGATGGAGGGATGGATGGAGGGATGAATGGAGGGAGGGATGGCTGGATGGAGGGATGGATGGATGGATGGAGGGAGGGATGGATGGAGGGATGGATGGATGGAGGGATGGAGGGATGGATGGAGGGAGGGATGGATGGAGGGATGGATGGATGGATGGATGGAGGGATGGAGGGATGGATGGATGGAGGGATGGATGGAAGGATGGATGGAGGGATGGATGGAGGGATGGATGGATGGATGGATGGATGGATGGAGGGATGGATGGATGGATGGAGGGATGGAGGGATGGATGGAGGGAGGGATGGATGGAGGGATGGATGGATGGATGGAGGGATGGAGGGATGGATGGATGGAGGGATGGATGGAAGGATGGATGGAGGGATGGATGGAGGGATGGATGGATGGATGGAGGGATGGATGGAGGGATGAATGGAGGGAGGGATGGCTGGATGGAGGGATGGATGGATGGAGGGAGGGATGGAGGGATGGATGGATGGATGGATGGATGGATGAATGGAGGGATGGAGGGATGGAGGGATGGATATTTTGCACCAATGAACATGACATAATGTTTCACCCCCAAAAAAAGAAGAAAATATAAACCTTTGCATAAAGATATGTGAATGTTAAATAATTTGTTCAGTAAAATAATAGTGCTCCTTGGTATCCATGCTTGTGTTGTTTCTAGTAGTTTTTAGTAACTGAGTATTGTGTCATTTTAGCGATCTACCTGGCAAAGAGGAACATCCGTAAGAAAGGCATGCTGGAAGCCTACGAACAGGTACGAAGACGAGCGTTCAAATAAAACTTCTGTTCCATTTCTTAATTTCTACTCAAATATAAGCAAAAGTAATGTTGAAAAAACTCAAAATACAAAGAAGTCCTTCAAAAGCTGCAAAGTATTGGTTACTTATCCATATTTAATTTGGTCTTCTGACTTCCAGCAGAACTTTAAATGATGAAACATGTTTGTTGTGACTGAGATCAGATCACATTCTAGGGCCAAATTATGAAAAACCTCCATTTCAAACATGCGGCTTCTTGTTTTTGTGTACTGGTGTTCTGTGAGGTTTTACAGTTGTACTGTCACTGTGTTTCTGACAGGCACACTACAACCACCTCCATGAATGGCTCAACCACAAGTGGGACTTCATTGTGACACAAGCCAGTGAACAACACAAGTGGGTGAAGCCATAATAACCTGAGAGTTATTATTTCAAATTAGTTTAGAGAACTTTCTGTCCTTGGTTGGACAGTTCACTGTTATTAAAGCAAAGAAAGGGGAGTGGCTGACATCTCCTCTGGGATTAACAGTTGACTCTGTCCAGAGGTACAGGAGTCTTTCCTTCCTCTATGTCAGCCATGTCACACTGATTCTATTTCAGAGGCCACATGAAGCCAATATGTTACGTTTGGTTATTTCTATGTCTTTGTGATACCACGGTCTTGTGGTCCAGTTCTGACACTGTGAACGATATGTTTGACACTCCTGCTTAAAGTAATGCTTTACATTAGTGAACATGAACTCTTGTGACAATAGTTTACATTATTATTTTTTTAAAATATATAAATTTTGTAATATATAAAATATTTAATCCCTGCTTCCTCCAACAGTCTTTCCTCAGACTTGACATGTGTCCTTCCAGTGTTGTCTCAAACACGTCCCTCTGCTAATGTTGGCATCTGAAGCACATCAGGACACAGAAATGTCATGACACCAGTGTTGATATTGTCAACTAAAATTTAAACCAAAGTTTTTCTTTGACGAGCCTTTTTTCCGTGACTAATTTATGACGAGAACAGAAATTTGAAAATGACTGATAACAAAAATTTAAATGAAGTTTCTGTTCATTTTCAACTGATGAGTAAAGACATAAGGAGGAAAATCCTGCTGGCCAGCCAGACAATCTGGATTACAACCATCATCTTGACTGCTTTCCATTTTAACCAATGAATTATCTGAAGTATCTTTCAGATTTATTCAGGGTGCGAACTACGGGGGGGCGCTCAGCCCCCCTTAATGAGACAGGAGCCCCCCTTAAAACATGATTTGTGAAATTTTGGGGGGGTCTCTAAAATATTGGTAAAATGCTGTTTTTTCCTGTTTTTTCCTTTTTTTGTTTGTTTTCAGGTACGTCCTGAAAATTGGGCAATTTTAATTTATTTTTATTAGTGCACGAGGGTGAATCTCCACTCTTTTACTTTCATAAAGTTGCCGGCCTGCATGCAGTTCTTGTCCTCACCGGTGACGTCTTAAACGTCACTTTAAATCAGACAGCCGCTCAATTTCAAACAGAGAAACCTCATACGTTTGGGATTTCCTAATAAAGATAAGTTGGGGGACTCTGAGGAGCAGCAACAGAAGCTGATCCAGGTCTGTGGAGGATTCTGTCTGAAGGTAATGTCTATAAACTGTAGTATTAATATTCAGCACTGTGTTGGATATGATGGTACTGAGGACGGGATCTCTGGTGGTCTGGACCTTTTCTAATTCTGATGGTCTGTAATGTACCTACTTGTTGTAGGTACGAGGAGACATGGAGGAGATGGCTCTGAGCATATATGGTAATCGTGTATACATTACATCCCCCTTTCTCAGTCATAAAAACAATCTGAGAAGAATAGTGCAAGAGCTTTTCAATGATTTTGGCTTTGAGTGCGGTTGAGGTTGTCGGTGCACAAGATGAGCGACAGGTTTTGCTTCAGGGTCAGTCTTTATAGAGTATTTACCTGCCAGTGCTTCTGTGGGGCTCATCAGCTCCGGGAGGTTTGCTAGACCAGCAGGTGCACTTGTCTTTGTGGCAATATAATCATCTTTGTCTTGTATAGAGTCCAGTCTCACAATCAGACCTGAGGCCTCTGCTGTTGTGCCACTGAGCACATTCTCCTGCGCAATATCCACTATTTCAAACTCAGCCTTGGCCTTGCGCTCTCTGTGGTGCAGTGGGAGGTCAACTGCTGCAACGGGCTTTATTTTGTGGTTTGAGTAGGTTCTGATCACTCTTTTCCAGGTCTTCAGCTCACCGGTGTGGTCAAGTGACTGATAGCAGTCCAGAGTCAGTGTGTTGCACTTTGACCTGATTCTATCTGAAACTGCACTTTTTGTGATAGAATATCAGTGTCCACTAACGACTTATCTGTCACCATTGCATTGGAGCTGCATCTGTTGTCAGATTTATGTCCAACATTTCTTCACTTGTGTTATTTAACTCTTGGCTGTTATAATTTAGATTTCGGCCATATGGCGGCCATCTTGAAATAAACAGTGGTCATAGGACACCAGTGGTCAACAGTTGCGAAAACTGTTGTCATCAGTTGTTTTGTAGAAGGAAGCTTCTGACCAATTTCCAAGTTCAAAATTTGAATTCTGCACAATCAGTCATTTTCCAAGAAACAATGACTGATTCGACACCCATATCAGACTGTCACAGAAGTGATGGCGGCCATCTTGACAAATGGTGGCCATCTTGAAAATTAAATGAAATTTTTTCTATTATCCTAAAGACATTTACCAAGTACTCTGTATAGTAAATACGCCTGAGACATCATATTATATATATCAGTCATAAGAAAACAGTTGTTGCTGGCAGCCATTTTGAAATTTATGATGGCTCCATATCCAAATGTTTTTCAACTGCTTTTGGCTATAAGCGTACCAAATTTCATGCTTGCACCACAAAATGCACGATTGTTTGGGTTGTCTGCTGCACTATGAAGCCAGTGGGGAAGACAAGTAGGCCTGTATCATGAATGCGTTTTGACCCCCCACCCCCTGGAGGTGAGCACCCCTGAAAGCCGCGGTATACTGCCCAGGGCCTCGTTTATAAAACCTTACGTAGGATTCCTAATAAAAATGTACGTGCGCCCAAAAGCTGAAAATGGCGTGCTGCAAAAATAATTTGAATCAATAAAACAGTGTGTACGCACATCTGCACACTCTTTCCTTTTCTAGATCCAGTCCACCTGGAAGGTTGACCGTTCAGGCCCCGCCCTCAACACGCCCACTTTCTACCACAAATGCTCAATGCAAAGGGCCTCGTCAATATTTTTACATCTCAATCAGCCTCAGAAAAGACCAAGTAAAGGAATTTTACTGAGAGAGAAATAGTGATGGAGGAGGTGGAGGTCAGGAGAAGATATTATCTGGTGTCACACTAGTGGAATCACTAATAAAAGAAACAAGTGATCAGCAGCTCATCGTCACTGGAAATAGTGTGAGAGTCTGAGAGAGATCAGTGACTGTAGAGGTGGAGGAGAGGAGTCTGATATGAAGGTGGAGGACAGAGGAGAGTGACATCATGGGGAGAGTGACATCATGGGGAGAGTGACTGGAGGAGAGTGACATCATGGAGGAGAGTGACATCATGAAGGAGAGTGACATCATGGAGGAGAGTGACATCATGGAGGTCAGAGGAGAGTGACATCATGGAGGAGAGTGACATCATGGAGGTCAGAGGAGAGTGACATCATGGAGGACAGAGGAGAGTGACATCATGGAGGAGAGTGACATCGTGGAGGTCAGAGGAGAGTGACATCATGGAGGACAGAGGAGAGTGACATCATGGGGGAGAGTGACATCATGGGGGAGAGTGACATCATGGAGGTCAGAGGAGAGTGACATCATGGAGGAGAGTGACATCGTGGGGTCAGAGGAGAGTGACATCATGGAGGAGAGTGACATCATGAAGGAGAGTGACATCATGGAGGAGAGTGACATCATGGGGAGAGTGACATCATGGAGGTCAGAGGAGAGTGACATCATGAAGGAGAGTGACATCATGGAGGAGAGTGACATTATGGAGGTCAGAGGAGAGTGACATCATGGGGAGAGTGACATCATGAAGGAGAGTGACATCATGGGGGAGAGTGACATCATGGAGGAGAGTGACATTATGGAGGTCAGAGGAGAGTGACATCATGGGGAGAGTGACATCATGAAGGAGAGTGACATCATGGGGGAGAGTGACATCATGGAGCAGAGTGACATCGTGGGGTCAGAGGAGAGTGACATCATAGAGGAGAGTGACATCGTGGAGGAGAGTGACATCATGAAGGAGAGTGACATCATAGAGGAGGGTGACATCATAGAGGAGGGTGGCATCATGGAGGAGAGTGACATCATAGAGGAGGGTGACATCATGGAGGAGAGTGACATCATGGGGGAGAGTGACATCATGGAGGAGAGTGACATCATGGAGGAGGGTGACATCATGGAGGAGAGTGACATCATGGGGGAGAGTGACATCATGGAGGAGAGTGACATCATTGGGGAGAGTGACATCATGGAGGAGAGTGACATCATGGGGGAGAGTGACATCATGGAGGAGAGTGACATCATTGGGGAGAGTGACATCATGGAGGAGAGTGACATCATTGGGGAGAGTGACATCATGGAGGAGAGTGACATCATAGAGGAGAGTGACATCATGGGGGAGAGTGACATCATGGAGGAGAGTGACATCATTGGGGAGAGTGACATCATGGAGGAGAGTGACATCATTGGGGAGAGTGACATCATGGAGGAGAGTGACATCATAGAGGAGAGTGACATCATAGAGGAGGGTGACCTCATGGAGCAGAGTGACATCATGGGGGTCAGAAGAGAGTGACATCATAGAGGAGAGTGACATCATGGGGGTCAGAAGAGAGTGACTTCATAGAGGAGAGTGACATCATGGGAGCAGCACCCCAGCTCACCACTGAACACTAAAACAGCCTCATGGTCGTGACGCCACCGTGTGTCAGAGTGTCGGAGAGGAAGGAGACATTTTGTTGGAGACACAGCAGAACGATAAAGTTCAGTTTTATCTGCTTATTAAATGTATAAATTACATATTGGAACAGGGACTGTAAAATGACTTTATGTTTTATCTTCAGTCACTAGAGGTGGAGGAGGAGGGTGGAGGAGGTCGTCTGTCTCCAGCTCCAGAGCGTCCAGAGCGCATGACCGTACCGCGAGCAGCTTTTACCAGGATTTACAGCCATAACGTAAAAATATACTAAACTGTATCACGTATCACATATGTATAATAATAACAAAATAAGTCATATAAAATCTATAATTTCTGTATTTTACATGTAACCGTTGGTCAATCATCTCAACTGCAGTTAGTTTTTTGCATCAGACTTTCCCAGAGACTCACTGGAGTTGTTCCCGTGTTCAGACAGTTTAGTATGTTTCTACCTTATAACTGTAAATCCTAATAAAAGCAGCTGGACCAGAACAGACGTCCCCAGAGACTGGAGACAGACACCTTTCCTTAACCCCGTGACCTCATCCAGGGGTCAAGGAAAGGTGTCCTCTGGTGAACTGTGAGTGTGAGCATGAGTGTGTGCTGGCCCATGCATGCCGTCTCTCTCTCTGTCTGAGTTACTTTTCCTCTGCCTCGTCTCTGTGTGTGTGTATGTGTGTGTGTGTGTGTGTGTGTGTGTGTGTGTGTGTGTGTGTGTGTGTGTGTGTGTGTGTGTGTGTGTGTGTGTGTGTGTGTGTGTGTGTGTGTGTGTGTGTGTGTGTGTGTGTGTGTGTGTGTGTGTCAGGGTGAGGAAGGAGAGGAAGAAGCCAGACCGTGTGGTGTTTGACTGCCAGGAGAGAGCCTACTGGATAGTGAACAGACCTCCGGTGAGTCTCTGTTCTTCTTATATAATAAAATGTGACTGTTGACGGTTGAAGTTCATTTCTACTTCATGTGTTTTCGACCGTGTTCAGCGTCGTACTCACACTGCTCTGGACTCTGGGCCAGATCGACTTGTTGATCCCACCACTGAGGTAACACGTTAATAATAATTCTCATCAGATCATCTCACTGTGATGAAGATATAACGGCTCTAAATGTAACTATACGTGACACATTGCCCGCAGCTGTTGCCCTTTAACGAACCAATATCCTTGTTTCAGACGTAACAGACATTAAATATCAGGAATTATCCACAATATTTGTATATTTAAGACATAAAGGAGATTAACCAGCATTGAGTTGAAGATGAAGTCTGGAGAAACAGAACCAGGGTCTGCATTCTTAAAAATCTGGTTTGGACTCATTCTCACTGAATATTTAATGATGACAGATTTATTTTCCGCAGTCCAAAGTCAAAACATCCTCCATTTCTTTATTCCTTTAATTATTTATGAGGCAGATTCATTCCTTCATGAAGTGTTTCTGTGGCTCAGCATCACATCACATCCAGTTGGTGGATTAAAGTTCACATTGTCGTCTTCTTTCCTCAGAAAATCTCTTTTGACCAGTTCAGACGCAGAGTGAGTCCGTTTCCTTTTTCACTGATATGAACTTTGTACTGAAGCAAAGGAAACATGAAATGTATTCATTATCCTGTGTACTTTATGTTTTCCAGAACATGTTTTATCAACAAGCCATCATGAGGTCAAAGGTCAAATCAAGTGTGTCAATTGGAGCGTAAGTTTATTTGTTGTGTTATCAGTTCTGTGTCATGTCGATAATAACACACAGTGACACACAACAACACAAACTAACACACACAGTGACACACAACAACACAAACTAACACACAACAACACAAACTAACACACACAGTGACACACAACAACACAAACTAACACACAACAACACAAACTAACACACACAGTGACACACAACAACACAAACTAACACACAACAACACAAACTAACACACACAGTGACACACAACAACACAAACTAACACACACTAACACACACAGTGACACACAACAACACAAATTAACACACAACAACACAAACTAACACACACAGTGACACACAACAACACAAACTAACACACAACAACACAAACTAACACACACAGTGACACACAACAACACAAACTAACACACACAGTGACACACAACAACACAAACTAACACACAACAACACAAACTAACACACACAGTGACACACAACAACACAAACTAACACACACAGTGACACACAACCACACAAACTAACACACAATAACACAAACTAACACACACTAACACACACAGTGACACACAACAACACAAACTAACACACACAGTGACACACAACAACACAAACTAACACACAACAACACAAACTAACACAACAACACCACAGAATAACACAAATTGTAATGTGAAACATTTTCGTCTGTTTAGAAGCAGGTGTGAATCAGGTCCTTTAGCAAAGATATGTTACTGTGCTGAGAGATGACCTGACAGGACAGGACAAGACAGGACAGGACAGGACAGGACAGGACAGGACAGGACAGGACAGGACAAAACAGGACAGGACAGGACAGGACAGGACAGGACAGGACAGGACAGGACAGGACAGGACATCATTTCCAGCAGATTGTCTTCATGTAAATGTTGGGATCTAACAAGACCACATGTGAAGTGTGATTCAGGAATCTGCCTGAGCTCCACACCCAGCAGGGGGTCCTGCAGACACTGCAGTCCCATGGAACTAAATAAATATCATTTTTGGAATCATACTTGCTGTCTTATTAATGAGCACAAAGGTGAATGAAATGTCGACTCTTCTGTGTCAAGAACTCCAAAATCCTTCGAGCTTTACTGTTAATTCTGATAATTGTAATTAATTTTACTATTAATTCAAATTCCAAATGAATAGTTTGGTAGATCTTATGAGGCTGATAGAACTGAACTGGTTATCATGTCCTGTTAAACAGGTGGAGCTCCGAGGTGTCTGATACAGATCACATTACATTTTCAATGAAATAATTAATAACTATCTTTGATCATTATTAATCATTATCGATAGCCAACCTAACATATGTGGTGCCCCGTGTGCAGACTGCACTACAGACATGGTACCTAGTGATCATTATGAGGTAAGTTATCCCTGCATTAACAACTCAAAGCACAAAAACCCTCATTTAAATTCTCTAGTTTGTGTTTGATGTCACTGAGTAAAACATTCAGTTCAGCTTGGATTGTCTCCAGCGCCCTGCGGTGGAGGACATGGATCCAGGATAGTTGTCAACCCGACCACCTACTTCCCAAATCTCCATTCCTGAGCTTCATGGAAAACCTCACCAAGCGGCATGAGTGGGAGTAAACTGGGATTAAAACATGCAGGCTGTCCTGCAGGACTAAAAAGAACCAAAAGTACCAGCTTCCGACACGGCTGTGTCTAAGGTACTGGAAATGTTCTGAAAATACTTGTTTTTTCAGATTGGTCAAGTACATCACAACCTACAAAAACCACGATCCGTTCCTGGCTCCCTGTGCTCCCAGCAACCCCTGGCAGACGGACGAAGATTCCTACTGGACTCTGAACATGAGAAGGTGAGAGGGAATCCTTCTGGGTTCTCTTCATGAGGAGGAGGTCAAGGTCATAGAAGAATAAAGAATAGAGAATAAAGGAATGCAAATGTTTAACCTCACAGCCTGTGGGTGAGATGAGTGAATGAAGCCGGCAGCACTCAGTTTGTCTTAAAGCTTCAATCATGTCAGCAGAGTCTCAATGGGTGATTGTCCCCCTCAGAGTGGACCTTCCCACGAAGATGCGGGTGGAGCGGTGGTCCTTCAGCCTGTTTGAGCTGCTCAGTGACCTGAGAGGACGAGACGACTTCAAGATCTTTCTCAAAAAGGAGTTCAGCGGTGCGATATATATATATAATGAAAATTTCATGATTTAAATTGTGATTATTTTTTGCTTCAGGTTTTTTTGTTGCATAGTGATCAGGGGGGAAATAGTTATGTTTGTACAAGAAGAACCTAAAGTTGAGTTTAGAGCAAATCTACAGGAAAAGATTGTAAGTCAAAGCAATGATCTCTTGAATTCTCGTGTTTCTCCAGGTGAGAATTTGGCTTTTTGGGAAGCAGCTGAAGAACTGAAGTGGGGAACTGCATCCTCCATGTCAGCCAAAGCTGAGACCATCTTCAAGTAAGCAAAAGTGGACCACTTGACAATTTGTTTTTATTTCTTTCTTTTCTATTGGTTTCAGTTCACACAGGAATAACTGTTTCCAGAACCTGGAACTCCGACATAACAGACCTGAGAATAAAAACAATATTCAGAACTGATCAGAGCTGGTTTATCTGCATAAGTTATAAAGAAAATCATCATCCTCCGTTCAGTCCTGACACCATCATGGATGAAGCAGCTGGTGTCACACTGTTCCAGTGGTGTCCTGGGGAGCACCCTTGTCTCAGAGAGACAATGTCCCAAGTTTGAGCCCAGGCCAGGAAATCGTGTGGAGTTTGTATGTTCTCTGTGTGGCTTTCTGAGTGTTCTGCTATTCTACCAGGGTTCAAACACTCAACTGGTGGAACCTGCTTGCTCACACCTTGATCTGGGCTCAGATCCAGTGTCCCAGAACCCTCAGTGGGATTAAGCATTGTTTGGTTTCTGCTTCGTTCATGAATCTTTAAATAAACACTTCCCCTTCTAACATCCAGATTATAGAGCATATTCCTCCTCTAACATCCAGATTATAGAGCATATCCCCCCTCTAACATCCAGATTATAGAGCACCCCTCTAACATCCAGATTATAGAGCACCCCCTCTAACATCCAGATTATAGAGCATCTTCCCCTTCTAACATCCAGATTATAGCGCATCTTCCTCCTCTAACATCCAGATTATAGAGCATATTCCCCTTCTAACATCCAGATTATAGAGCATATTCCTGCTCTAACATCCAGATTATAGAGCACCCCTCTAACATCCAGATTATAGAGCATCTTCCCCTTCTAACATCCAGATTATAGAGCATCTTATGACTGGAAACATACGTGGCTATTACCGTATTTTCACGACCAAAAGGCGCACCGTACTAAAAGGCGCAGTCTCAGTTATGTGTGCCATTACTGCATTTAACACACACATAAGGCGCACCTGCTCATAGGACGCGGGTTCCATGCCCACACTTCCCCCTTTAACGTTCTCATGGTGTCCGCATTACAACAACACACACGCACACAAGCATACAAGTGTGCGTATTTAAAAATAGAGCGGGAGCAAAACTGAGTTTGGTTGTGCTTTATTTAAGTATTGATTACAAAGTACTGACATTTTTTTTACCTGTAATCGTCATCAATCAAACCCATCGAACTCCTCGTCCTCTGTTTCTGAATTGAACAGCTGCGCTGAATCTCCATCAAACATAGCAGGTTCCTGTTCTCCACTGTCAGAGTCACCTTCTGGGCCGTGCGGCTCCTTGGAAATGAAGCAGGAACCACAGAGCCAGCAGACACGCTCGCCCAAGCATCTACAATCCATTTGCAAATTGTGGCGTAACTCGCCCGGCGCTGCCTTCCACTCTGAGTGAAACTGTGGTCTCCATCGGTCATCCATCGCTCCCACGCCGCTCGCAGCCTTACTTTGAACGGCCGGTTCACACCGATGTCCAGCGGTTGGAGTTCCTTTGTCAGGCCTCCCGGAATGACGGCAAGCTCAGAGTTCATTTGCTTCACTTGTTTCTTCACATCGGCTGTGAGATGGGCACGCATAGAGTCACAGATCAACAGCGATGGTGATGCGTGGAAAAAACCACCTGTTCTCCTTACATACACCTCCCTCAGCCACTCTTTCATCATTTCCTCATCCATCCAGCCCTTTTGATTTGCCTTAATGATGACTCCTGATGGAAACTTCTCTTTAGGCAAAGTCTTTCTCTTAAAAATCACCATAGGCGGCAGTTTCTGTCCATTAGCATGGCAGCTAAGCACAACAGTAAAAGAAGACTTTTCGTGCCCCGTTGTGCGTCTCGCTACCGTGCCGGTCCCCTTCTTCTCCACAGTGTGACTCACCGGGATGTCGAAAGTTAGCGGCACCTGGTCCATGTTCGTGATGTGGCTGGGCTGGGTGTGTTTGCTGCAGTAGGAGTGGAAGATGGCCAGCTTTTCATTATAATCCGCTGGAAGTTGCTGCCCTACCGTAGTTCTGGCCCGGATGGAAAAATGGCACCGTTTCATGAAACGAAAGCACCAAGACGGACCTCCTTGGAAATGTTCAATTTTCATTTCTTCTGCTAGCGTTACTGCTTTTAGTCGAATGGTGACCGTGGAAACGCTTCTCCCACTCGTTCTTTGTGCGATGATCCACTGCTCGAGTCTTTCCTCCAACTCGGGCCACCTCGCCTGATGTCCGCGGAAACTCAGCTGCGTCTTCTTCACCTGTCGGAGCTCGTTTTCCAGCTTCCTCCACTTGCGAACCATCGATTCATTAATCTTAAATTCTCTCGCGGCTGCTCGATTTCCATGTTCCTCCGCGTAGCTGATGGCCTTCAGTTTAAACTGCTTCATAAGCGTGTCTCTTCGCCATTTTCAGGGTTGTTAAAACAACGATGTTCTGCAGAACGCACATACCCGTTCATTTATATACAATCCACGCCCACACTTCCCCCTTTAACGTTCTCATGGTGTTCTCTACTACGTCCGCTTTACAACAACAACACACACATAGGGCGCACTGCACCATAGGGCGCACTGCACCATAGGGCGCACTGCACCATAGGGCGCACTGCACCATAGGGCGCACTGCACCATAGGGCGCACTGCACCATAGGGCGCACTGCACCATAGGGCGCACTGCACCATAGGGCGTGCCGCACATTTTGAAGAAAATCTAAGACTTTTATGTGCGCCTTATAGTCGTGAAAATACGGTATATTAAAAATACATGATGATCGGACCAGCCACAACATACTGTAGAACTGAAAGCACCAACCTGGATCAAGGTCATAAATATTAAGACGCCATTGGGGTCAGAAACACATGGAACCATAAGGTGATGACACCTGAGGGCAATACGAGAGAAACACCTCAGCAATTTAATTCAACTTTATTTATATAGCCTCAAATACAACAGTCATTTCTAGGTGCTTTCCACTGAGAAGAACCAAAAGAAGGCTGAAGAAAGGAAACCGTAGGACGTTGGTTTGATGACAGACCCAGCCTGTGTCTGCCAGCAGAAAGCTGCTTGTGACCACAGTCAGTCACTATGGAACCAAAGAAACTAACAGACACAATAATAAAGAGAACGCTATCACTGGCCTCTCATGGCTTTCAGCTGTGTGATATCTTATTGGTTTATTAATGAGCAGGGCTTTTTCAGGACTTTCCTGGCCCCCGGCGCCCCCCGCTGGATCAACATTGATGGCAGGACGATGGGTCTGACGGTGAAAGGTCTGGATCATCCTCATCGCTACGTGCTGGAAGCTGCTCAGACCCACGTGTTCCTGCTCATGAAGAAGGTACATCTTTTCACTCCACAATAAGGTCCCTGTTTGGACTGTTGAACAGCAGAACAAAGACATTTATCCATCATTTGAAGATGTCAGACCGAGTGAAAGGATGAATGAGCAGGATTCATCTCATGAGACGACACATCAAAGCTGCGGTGTATTTATACTGTCATTAATGTGTCCATGACCTTCTGTCCTGCAGGACACCTTCTTCCGTTATCTCAAGTCACCTGTGTACAAAGACATCCAAAAGAAGGCACTCAACCCCGAACTTCAGAATTTTAGGTTGGTATCGCATCATATTTCAAATTTATGCTGTGTCATGAGAAAACGTTCCAAAATCCTCCTCCAAGTCAAAGTACAGATAAACAATCTTTGTGCTGTGTCTTTTTTACTGTGTGCTTGTAGCACATAAGAGATTCTTTCAAAATGAAAAGTACATTACAAATCAAATGTATTATTATTATCTGGTGGATTATGCTCATTACATGTAGGAGTTCTTTTTTAAACGGCATGGAGATGCAGGAAAACGTTTTTTACCTGGCCAGGAGAAAATCGTTTCCCTGCATCTCGATGTGGTTTAAAAAAGATGTTATTATTATGATTATTGTCCAGTGGATTATTGTCCAGTGGATTATTGTCCAGTGGATTATTGTCCAGTGGAAATGGGATGCATTCGCAGCCTTTCACTGCTTCCACTGGTTTTTGTTTTTCAACATTGTTTCTTTGAAAAAGCGCCAATTTCCAGATTATAGAGCATTTTCTGCCCACTAAAGTAACTTCAACTAATTTCCAGATTACAGAGATTCTTCTTCCCACTGACTGATGTAAATTCAACTAAAATCCAGATTATTTAGCATCTTCCTCTAACTGAAGCCTGAATCCTGCCCGTCACATCGGCTGTTTACAGTCAGAACATCCTCACTCCTCCAGGTCTAGAGCAAACTGGACTCATGTATTGTCCTTACAGATGTCTTTGTCTCTATGTCCACATCACCAGACATTGATTTGTCTTTGGGTTTGATTCTAATCAAGTCTTTTTGGAGGCATTAGTCAAGACAGCACCTCCTACCTACAGCAGCACTTTGAATATTTAACGTTTATGCTCAATAAATACATAACACATGAGAAAGTATATGGGAGTGTATATATATAATATATTCTGTTTGTCTGTACTTGTGACTTATATGCAGGTACAGTCAGTGTATATTTCCTTCAGACCGAGTTGCTTCAGGCTGATAAGAAGGAAAAGAGCTGGAAGACTTTCCTGCCATCATGGTTCTATGTGTTCTCTCTCGTCATGTCCTTAGTCCTGCCCAGCTGGAACAAAATGCAAAGAACCGCAGTCCAGGCCTCCACCCCATCGTGCTGTGGCAACAGGAGGAGGAAGAAAAGGCCAAAGCTGCTGCTGCTGCCGCCCCCGTCGATGTCAAGGCCATGATGAACAAGATCGACCGGAAGAAGTAGTGTAGTGTCTGTATACATCGCAACTGTGCGTGCGTCTCTCTATAACAAAAGGATGGACTTTATTCTTCAGAGTGATGCTGGCGTATTAAAGCCGGTGTTTCAGTAGAAATGTTCAGCTGAAGCCGCTCCTCTAAAGGGCGCCGCGTCTCCTGAACATGTTCCTGCACAGCTTTTCCACGTTAGGAATATCATGTATAGCTTTCATAGCTACTTAATCTTTTCATGCATGTGTATAGCATGCTGTGCAGTATTAGTATCTGTAGATATGAGTGTAAAATATCTGAGACTGAAAACTTTTCAAGAAACGGAATATTTATTGATCCATCCATCCCTCATCCATCCTCTTAACCACTTAGTCCATAGTGGGACACGGTGGCAGGAGAGCAAAGACGTCCCGTCATCTCTGTCCCATGGAACTCCCTCCAGCTCTTCTGGGGGGACCCCGAGCCTCCCAGACCTCTCCAGAGAGTCCTGGGCCGACCTCGGGCCTCCTCCCAGTCGGACCTGCCTGGTAAACCTCTGAAGGGAGGCAGCCAGGGGGCGTCCTGATCAGATGCCCAAACCACCTCAACGGCCCCCCCCAATGTGGAGAAGTGGCTCGATTGGTGTCCTCCACCTCATTCTGTCCGTCGTGACCATAGAGTTTGGTTGAGGATGTAGAGCGACCGGTAAACAGAGCATTTTGCCTTATGGCTCAGCTCTTCTTCACCACAGCAGCCGCGTATCATGGCGACATCACTGCAGCCGCCTGTCCCAATCTGTGGCTCGTCAATATTTATTGATCCCATATTGTATTGGTAAATTAACTTTAATATGTAGAGCTTTTCAGTTTCAGCCGTCTGAATCAGATTTACATTACTGATGACTAAGTCATTGGCCACATGTGATCTGAAACATGAGTTAACATCCTAAACCAGTGCTTCCCAATCTGGGGCCCCAGGTTGGCTTGACGGGGGCCGTGTCCAGCGCCGTTTGTCTTCACGATGATGTTATTATGATTGTTTATCAGAGGTCAGAGAAGGTGAACAGTTTCTTAAGAGGCCGCTCATAAAGGCGTCAAGAAACTGAGAAATAAGACATCTCATCGTGGACATATCACAGCTTTTGTTACTGTAGCTGCTTATACATTAATCTGTAAGATTAAACCTTGATTTTCATCCATTCCTTTACAAAAACAAAGTACAAATGACAGTAAAGGTAAAGAGCACAAGAGTCGCACTGGAAATGAAGAAAGACATTTTCTTAATGTAAAGTCTGTATTCGTTTGATGGTACTAAACAAGATCGAGACAAACCAGACTTGTTTGTGTTTCTTTTAACATCAGAATATCTGTACAGTTTCTATTTATTGATTTAAAGGCTTTTTAATAATGGTTATTAGTGATGTTGGGATTTATGGTCGGTTATTAGCATTAAATTACTCTAAGTAATAGATTACTGAAAGTAATAAATCACTGGAAGTAATTTATGAAAAATTTTAATTATTAATGGAAGTAAACGGTCATTTACTCATTAACAACAAGAGAAAGACAGAGAATTCTGCGCGGCTCGGTTCTGAACCCTGGTTCCTCCACACAGAGCTCCCAGTGGGCCTGGAGCTCACTCGGACCTCTGGTTCTGAGGTGGAAAACCAGAGTTCTGGACTTGGTTGGTGCGCGTGAACGCGCCTACACAAACATATGAGATACTGCGGCCTTCTGAGCGGCACATGGAACACATTGCATGTTAACAGAACATCACTCTAACTATTCTCTGCCCAGACAAAAGCTCTCACCCTTAGTGCTTTGGTGCTGGACAGCACCATCCGTGGTGCTGTTGGTTCTGGTAACTGGTTGTTACCGGGTCTGAATTCAGCGTCCTGAATTCAGAGGCCTGGCTTCAGCTGCAGCAGTGGACAGCAAGGCAGTTGAAGGAGGAGAGGAGAAGAGGAGACTCTGGCTCTGGTCTCCAGAATCCCCCAAAATGGCAAAAATAGAGGAAACAGAAGATGTAGTCCGAACTGGGTCCTGCTCGTCCAGCGGGCTGGTGTTGGTGTTTCTTCTGTTCTTTTGCTCTCTTTACCATCCTGAGACAGAGACTTGTGTCTCCCTCGATGGTCAGTTGAGAAGCAGAGAGTGTTGGTAGGAGAAGTTTCACCCAGGCCAGAATTTCGGACCCCTGTGGTGTTCGGGTCGGATTCGATCATCCTAATTGGCCACTTCCGGGGTCTGGCTCGCTCCCCTGCTGTTTTATGGCCTGTTCACTGTTGCTGGTGTTTTTCCTTCGGGGGAGCAAGCCTCTAGAGGAGTTCATGGAATCTTCAGCCCCAACAGTGATAACCATAATTTATTGAGTTTCACTGAAGCACGATAGCTCTACTATTCAATTTTAAGGTATTTAAACTGCGAGTTAAAAACATAAAGAAACAAGAGCAATCAGAGATTCCTGACGCCTGCCAAAGCTTGACCTGGACTCAGGGGAAAATAAATAAATTAAAGTTTCGGGATCACCTCCAAAATTCAGCGGAATCTTTCGTGGCCTAATATCTATCTGTGGTGAAAAGTTCGACAAAATCTTTGCAGTAGTTTGATGAGACTCTTGGAAACAGACGTCCAGATCTACACCCATGATCTTATTTCATCCTTGGCGGCCGTAATGAGAAAACTAGAAAATATGAGCCATCAAGGCCACTTTGATTCTCAATTCATTAAGCCAGCAAAATACAAAAGGCCGTATGTGGATTGAGTATTTCATTCAAAAGACCTTTAGCGTTCAGATACTGCAGCTCCGTGTTACTGCGTCCAGTTACTGTTATTAATCTCATAAAACTGATTTATTCACTACTTCACCTCAAAACAGGAGCAAACCAGAACGGGCGCTCAGAGAGCGTACCTTCGACCACGACACGTTTGTTAGCGGAATCACGTTAGCATTGTTAGCATGTTAGTTCATATGGATGCTAGCTAGCCTGTCAGATAGCAACATTACTGTGTGAAGCACCGAGCGGGGTAACGCAGGTAAAGCACTACTCAGGAAGCCTGGGTGGATGCAGTGAGAGTGAGTGGTTGGTGGTGGTCGGATGGTGCAGATGAGCAGCCTCTCCTCCGTCAGTCTGCCCCAGAGCAGCTGTGGCTACATATGTAATTTACCACCATCCAGTATGGAGGGAAGGAAAAATGTAATGTAAAGCGTATCTGAGTGTCCAGAAAAGTGCTATATGAAACCTATTATTATTATTATTATTATTGTTGTTATTATTACTCAAGTCAATGCGCTCACATTGGGGTTTCTGGATACGTGCCAAAATGACATATTAGCTGCGAGCTCTGGAGCGGAGTTAGCAGTTTGCTAGCAAGCGGCTAATGGCTGCAGCAATGACCAACAGCTCACAACGGAGCTCAAGATTGTCCACAATGGAGGAAATATATGTATACTGCATAACATAAACTGAACTCTCAGGTTATGTATTTGTTAACTTTGAGAATTCTGAAACCATAGCAACGGAAAATCTGCTGAGAAGTTTTCAGGGGCTTCCAGACGTCTGGTTTCATAGTGTGTGTGTCATCTGATGTCCACACTGTGAGTCAATATTCACTAACTCACCAGGCATATGGATGCAGTCTGGTAATGTATTAATGAAGACAAGAAGCACAGAAAGATGTTTTCAAAAGATCAGCTGATATTTACTGCACACAGTGTTTTTACAAACTTTCTACCAAGAAATATAAAGTGTGGTGCAGTTATGTTACTTGGCCATGCTGGACAACCAGCTGAGTTTGAAAAGAGACGGAGCGGCCATGTCTTCATCCTGATCAGCCAACTGTCTGAAGAGGCTGCCGGGCCGGAAATGATCCTCACTGCTCACTGAAGAGGAGGGAGGGGCCTGGAGGAAGAGGAGAGAGGAAGAGGAGGAGGGGGGAAAGGAGGAGGAAGAGGAAAAAAGGAGGAGAAGTGGAAGGGGGTGTTGAAAAGTCAGTTTACAGCTAAAGTGGTGAGAAAATTCAACACTGAACAAGAACAGAAGAAAGTAAAGATGCTGGGAGCGTTGGAGAGATTCTAGACTTTTATTTTGTAGTTTGGTTGGAGAACAGCAGGCAGAGGCTTCACCTCCCAGGCTCCATCATATGGTAAAGAACCGTCCCTCCCATAGAACTGTGGTACTATGGGAGATAGTACCACAGCAGAACACTGGGTTCTCAGAGTGCTGCCCCCTGGAGGTTCTATAGGTTTTTTAAAAGTAGAATGGGAGGCAGAGCTTTAAGCCGTCCTGTGGAACCAGCGCCCAGTTTCAGTTTGGGAGGCTGACACGGTCTCAATTTCTAAGGTTCGGTTTAAGACTTTGTATTTAATAAAGCTTACAGTTAAGACTGGTTCAGCCCCCCCCGACCATCTTCTAGTTAAGTTTGTAGCAGTAAGTTTAGGCTGCTGGGAGAACCGCATTAACTCATGATCTAAGTGAGTTTGCAGTGTCTGTCTCTGTCCTCTCTTTATGTCCTGTAACCTCTGAAAGACTCCTCCTCTGAGCCTGGTTCTTCAGAAAGTCTCCAGCAGTTCTGCAGCGTTCTTCCTGGTTTCTTTTTGTTGCTTGTGTGTTTTTCCATCAAATGTAGATCTGCAGTGTTTCAGAACTTCATTCACTTGTTTATCTCACTTGATTTTAGTGATTCCATCTTTTAGCATGTCACCACGAAATAAAGCTGCATATCCAAAACATTTAGTTCAAATTAAATGGAATATTTTAAATTTAAATTACATTTTTGTTATTCATCCATAAAGTAATCACCCATTTTTTGTGAAGTAATCCTATTAATTTCTTTTTGGAAAAATTCTACTTTTCTTTGATTTATTTATAATTCTGTCATGTTGAATAAACAGAGCATAGATGTACAGTAATAGAACCACTGTCACAGTTCACAGCCTCTTACAAAAGAAGTGGCTGTGGATGCACTGGCTTCTCATAAGGACACTCTCTTTCAAATGTGTTTTTATGAGATAATCAGTCCTATTGACTGCCACGTCGTCTGAAAGACATTTGAAAAAGAGTGTCCTTATGAGAAGCCGGTAGATTGACTGCCGAGGAGTCCACGATGTGTGTGTGTGTGTTCCATCCATCCATCCATCCATCCCTCCATCTTCTCCCTCTTCTCCGTTCCCGGGTGGTGGGGGTGTCAGTCTGAGCACCACTAAGAACCTTCCTGCAGGTGGAGAGCCCACAGGAAGGTGGAGAGCCCACAGGAAGGTGGAGAGCCCTCAGGAAGGTGGAGAGCCCACAGGAAGGTGGCGCCCGGCGTGGGACATGAACCCTCTACCTTGAGACTGAGAGTCTCATGCTCTACCAGCTGAGCTAGACCGGGTCTTCTATGAGTGTGTTGACACTCAACAAAAAAACCTGAACTAAATCCAATAGTTGTGTGAGAGAAACTCAGACTGAAGATCTCTAATCAAACACAAGACTGTTTCTCTGGATCATCATCAGCCAACACTTACAATACTTAAGAAATGAAGTACTTATGACTTAAAGTCTTGATGGAACTCAGCAGGATTTGGGACCACTAAAGGAACTGGAATCGAAGTTTTGGGTTTACATGTATTTCTTCAAATATCTTTTTACAAACAGTGGAAGCTGAACTTTTTTCCCATTTTATCCTAAAATTGAGCTAAAATGACAAAGACGTGTCGCTTAACAAACATTCCTATAACAGAGTGAGGATCCTCAGATCCTGTGGGCTCTCCACCTTCCTGTGGGCTCTCCACCTTCCTGTGGGCTCTCCACCTTCCTGTGAGCTCTCCACCTTCCTGTGGGCTCTCCACCTTCCTGTGGGCTCTCCACCTTCCTGTGGGCTCTTCACCGTCCTGTGGACTCTCCACCTTCCTGTGGGCTCTCCACCTGCAGGAAGGTTCTTAATGGTGCTATGTGATCTGGGTGACGGTGCTCAGACTGACACCACCACCACCTGGGAACGGATAAGAGGGAGGAGATGGATGGATGGATGGATGGATGGATGGATGGATGGATGGATGGATGGATGGATGGATGGATGGATGGATGGATGGATGGATGGATGGATGGATCCTCAGAGTAATCTGCTTTACAAGGCCAAGCAGGATGAGAGATTAGTGAGAACAGAGTTTCTCCACATACTTTTATTTCATATTAATCAGAGACAAACAAGCTGAAAAAGTGCTGCAGAAATGAAGGATTCAAGTCACTTGAACTAAACTTCCACAATAAAATGAAATGTTGATGTTCTCTGAAGGGGTAAACAGTTAATGTGAAAATACACCAGGGGGTCAAATCATTCCAAACATTGTAATGAATGTTGATATAAAAGGAGAAGTATTCCCTGTTTTGCTCTAGTAACAATGGAAGTTATGACAGTGCTCAGAAAACCTTCATTAACAGGCTGCTTGTATCAACTCAGCTTCTTTAGATGAAATACACACTAGTTTGTTTTCTTTCAATTTTAGAGTACACGATTTCTCTCCTTCTGAACTTAAAAAGGAAATGGTAACTTCACTGTGGAGTGAAAAATAGAGAAAACATCAGCCTACAATATTACACTGAAGAAAAACAACTGGGTCAAAGATTTACCGCATTGTCTGTCCTCAGTCATCACCTCAGTCATCATGAAGAGGAAAACATAAATAGAAGTCTCACTGGTGTATAAGAACACTTACTTCTATGTCCAGACGTAATGGCACCGTTCTCAATATAAGATGTAATGACGGCCAAACAACAACAAAAATAGATTTGGTACGAAGCCCACCGGCGCACGCTAAACCGCGCTCCATAGTGGCCCGGGTCGGCAGCTGGCGGACCAAAGAAGAGCGTGGCAGACAAAGAAGGTGTTCTACGACAATATGCGGTTCTATGTTGACAATGACCTTCCTCCTGAAGTATTAAAGAAACGCCGTGAATACATGGAAGCCCAAAAAGTACCGAAAGAAAAACAAAGTTTCAGACGCCATATCCTGCAAAGATGCGCATCTTTTATGACGATGACACCCGGCTATTCCAGGACGCTGGGGAGGCTACGAGGGACATGTCTGCGCTGGGGTTTCCAGTTACTGTGGTGAAGAGCGCTGCCACACCGGACCAGGAGGAGGTCCAGCTCCTGTCCACCTGGCAGGTGGCGGGGAGCAGGGGGGACCGGGTCAGGAACCAGGAGGACGTGTACAGCGGCGCACAATGGAAACACCAACATTCTGACTTTCAGGACAAACTCAAGGAGTTCGGGAGACAGCCCCCACAAGACACAGATCAGTCACTGATGGATCCCTTTATCGTTCACTGCAGTAAGTTCTATGTGATTTTATTGTGAAATATGTAGCCGACATTCCGTTTGGTTTAGTGAAATATGCAGATTAATATGCAAACAGTTTTCCCTAAAAACTAGAGTCACATTAGACCATGGATTACACTTCTATTATTATTCTTATCTTTAAAATGAAATGGGGCTTGTTGGGCGGATCCCCTCCATTTATTTACTTTATTTCTTTTTCCTTTGGACTTTGGCTGTGATGCGGCCACATCTCAGGGCCCCAGCACCGCGACGTGGGGCGGTGACTGTACAAAGTCCCACAATGCTCTTTTGAAACGAGCCTCAACATCGGATGCAAGAGTTCTGAAGTGCTCCGGTGATGTTCTGTTCCACAGCGTGTTATATTGGTTTGGTTGGTGTTCCTCAGGAAGGATGGGTGTAGTTTACAAGTTTTCAGGGACAACAGGAGAGGTTCCTGGATGTGTGACAATAAATGTAAATAACAACAGTAGACAATGAATAGGCAAATTCTTAAAGTGACTTCTTTCAATAGGAATGGGATTTATAATCCAGAGAAGAGGAGGCAGATATTAACTAAAATGAAAAGGGAAAATGCAGATTGAGCTTTTGCAGGAGACACACCTCACCCCACACGAGCATGAAACACTTTTCAGAATGGGCTTTTCAAAGATTTCTCTTCTAAATCAGGTCATAGGAGAGGCGTAGCAATGTTGATATCACAACAAATACCATTTCAACTGGTTTCCCAGACGACTGATAAAGAAGGGAGACATGTAGTAGTCTCAGGGAAAATATTATAAAATATTATATATGTTAATATAACGGTTTGTTATGTTTATGCTCCCTCTGGAAGTGATTTCGCTTTTTATAGAAACATATTTGATTTGATGATTGGAGGCACAGGGGTTGACATATGTGGTGGGGATTTGAATATCTGCCTTAATCCAAAACAGGACTCGTCTAAAAACCCAGTTACTACTAGACGACTAGAAAATCAATGCTTTAATGATAGAGCTGGGAATACTAGATCTAGGGAGGGATTTCTACCCAACAGGCCGTGACTATACTTTTATTTACATCCACATGATGTCTACTCAACAATAGATTCTTTTTGTATTAAAGAGAGACCGTCATAGAATAACTGGTTGTGATATTGGAAGTATTGATCTGTCTGACCATCTCCCATCTCCTGCACGGTTGATATGAACAATGACATGGATAGAACTTTGTGGAGGTTGAACACAAATGTCCTGAATAACCTAAGATTCATAACCCAAATGTGAGAGGGAATGAAAAGGTTTGTAGAGGAAAACAATAATGGAGAGGTTGTCTCTGCTACAGTATGGGACACTTTAAAGCTGTTTTCCGAGGGAAGATAATAATAACAACAACAACAACAATAATAATAATAATGATAACAATAATAATAACAATAATAATAACAATAATAATAACAATAATAATGACAATAATAATAATAATAACAATAATAATGACAATAATAATAATAATAACAATAATAATAATAATAATAACAACAACAATAATAATAATGATAACAATAATAATAACAATAATAATGACAATAATAATAATAATAACAATAACAATAATAATAATAATAATAATAATGACAATAATAATAATTCTGTGCTCATGAAAAGAAACAAAACAAATAAAATTGATAGATCTTAATAAAGAATTTAAAGATCTTAAGACAAAGCACAAAGGAGAACAAACACCAGGGCCCAGTTCTTCTAAACTGGGTTACTTTAACCACTGGTTAAGCCCTAACCGCCGGTTAAATCCTTAACCCGCCGTTAGCTAACCGACCGTTAAATATGTGTTGTTTAAAACATGGTTAGTCATCCCGTTAGTTAACGGTGCTGTCAAAGTTAACTGTGAGGTTAACAACAGTGGTTAGCGTCCCTGACGCCGCTCCACCCAAGGCTCCGCCCAAGGCTCCACCCAAGGCTCCGCCCAAGGCTCCACCCAAGGCTCCGCCCACTTTCAAGCCTCCATGCTTCTGTGTTCAGTCTTAAACGTAGTGGTGGAGGTACTCAGTGTTTTTATCTGCTCTATTAAACTACCATAAAACATGACAAACTACGCTGCTACCAGGATGTTAAAGTAGAAGATGAGAACTGAGCTGGATGATCAGAGGCTTCATGGTGCCTCTTCTTTTTTAATTTGACCAGAGAGAACCATCTAGAGAGAACCATCTAGAGAGAACCATCTAGAGAGAACCATCTAGAGAGAGAACCATCCAGAGAGAACCACCTAGAGAGAACCATCCAGAGAGAACCATCGAAAGAGAACCATCCAGAGAGAGAACCATCTAGAGAGAACCATCTAGAGAGAACCATCTAGAGAGAACCATCTAGAGAGAACCATCCAGAGAGAGAACCATCTAGAGAGAACCATCTAGAGAGAACCATCTAGAGAGAACCACCTAGAGAGAACCATCTAGAGAGAGAACCATCTAGAGAGAACCACCCAGAGAGAACCATCTAGAGAGAACCACCTAGAGAGAACCATCTAGAGAGAACCATCTAGAGAGAACCACCTAGAGAGAACCACCTAGAGAGAACCACCCAGAGAGAACCACCTAGAGAGAACCATCCAGAGAGAACCATCGAAAGAGAACCATCCAGAGAGAGAACCATCTAGAGAGAACCATCTAGAGAGAACCATCCAGAGAGAACCATCTAAAGAGAACCATCCAGAGAGAGAACCACCTAGAGAGAACCACCCAGAGAGAACCATCTAGAGAGAACCACCTAGAGAGAACCACCCAGAGAGAACCACCCAGAGAGAAACATCTAGAGAGAACCACCTAGAGAGAACCACCTAGAGAGAGAACCACCCAAAGAGAACCATCTAGAGAGAACCATCTAGAGAGAACCACCTAGAGAGAACCATCTAGAGAGAACCATCTAGAGAGTGGACTGAGTGACCAGAGAGAACCATCTAGAGAGAACCATCTAGAGAGTGGACTGAGTGACCAGAGAGAACCATCTAGAGAGAACCACCTAGAGAGAACCACCTAGGGAGAGAACCATCCAGAGAGAACCATCTAGAGAGTGGACTGAGTGACCAGAGAGAACCATCTAGAGAGAACCATCTAGAGAGAACCATCTAGAGAGTGGACTGAGTGACCAGAGAGAACCATCTAGAGAGAACCACCTAGAGAGAGAACCATCCAGAGAGAACCATCTAGAGAGAACCATCTAGAGAGAGAACGATCCAGAGAGAGAACCATCCAGAGAGAACCATCTAGAGAGAACCATCTAGAGAGTGGACTGAGTGACCAGAGAGAACCATCTAGAGAGAACCATCTAGAGAGAACCACCCAGAGAGAAACATCTAGAGAGAACCACCTAGAGAGAACCACCTAGAGAGAACCACCCAAAGAGAACCATCTAGAGAGAACCATCTAGAGAGAACCACCTAGAGAGAACCATCCAGAGAGAACCATCTAGAGAGAACCATCTAGAGAGAGAACGATCCAGAGAGAGAACCATCCAGAGAGAACCATCTAGAGAGAACCATCTAGAGAGTGGACTGAGTGACCAGAGAGAACCATCTAGAGAGAACCATCTAGAGAGAACCATCTAGAGAGAGAACCATCCAGAGAGAGAACCATCCAGAGAGAACCATCTAGAGAGAACCATCTAGAGAGTGGACTGAGTGACCAGAGAGAACCATCTAGAGAGAACCATCTAGAGAGTGGACTGAGTGACCAGAGAGAACCATCTAGAGAGAACCATCTAGAGAGAACCACCTAGAGAGAGAACCATCCAGAGAGAACCATCTAGAGAGAACCATCTAGAGAGAGAACCATCCAGAGAGAACCATCTAGAGAGAACCATCTAGAGAGAACCATCCAGAGAGAACCATCCAGAGAGAACCATCTAGAGAGAGAACCATCTAGAGAGTGAACCATCTAGAGAGAACCATCTAGAGAGAACCATCTAGAGAGAGAACCATCTAGAGAGAGAACCATCTAGAGAGTGGACTGAGTGGCCAGAGAGAAAATAATAATAAGAACACCAGGGAACCAGATAAAAAGTCGTTACCTCAAATGAATAAAGCGAGGGAACCAGATCATTTAATCTCTGGATTGACGAAGGCTGAGGTCCTCATGAGGCAGCAGGGGGCGCTCCGCTATGAGACGCTCTACAGAACTTCTTTCTAATGAAGCCAGACTTCTGGTTCCTCAGGAACTACTAAACAAACTACAAACTACTGAAAATGAAACTTGGAGTTTTTAGAGCTAAAATGAGCTTTTTAATGTCTTCATGTGAAAGAGAACTTTAATCAGAGTGGTTACCTAGGTTACCATGGAAACGGCTGTAGAGCAGTTCTATCATTCTACACCTCCATTCCTCCATGTTGAAGCTTTTGATTCAGACACGTCCAGAAATAAAGTGAAAGGAGCAGAAAGTCACTATGGAATGTTGGAATGGTGGAAAATAAGAGCCAAACTCATTTCTTCCTGCTAAAGAGGAGACATGAGAATGAGATCTTCTCTTTCTGGACCAAGGAGAGTTTAACTCGTCTGGACTTCACATGTTTAGTTAGAAAACACCAAGATCTAATGAGCTCCGTGGAAACGAGGCTCTTAAAGCTCCAGAGCAGCAAATATGAGGGGATGGAGGCGACATTGGTGAAAAATATAAAACGAGGGAAGGAGATAGTAACTCTCTGTCTCCAGTTATTCATTTGAGATTACTACTTATTATCTCATTTCCACACGTTATATATATATATATATATATATATATATATATTTCTTTCCTATGTCCACTCCGGGGCTCCATAGAGGCGTAACTCTTCATTCCAGTATCGACTCTATCAAAGTTCAGTCCTCGCTCCACCCTGTCCTTCCTTTGTTCAACTGGTATCATGAACGCAGCGCTGCCAGTGAACGCCATGGTGAGAGTTAACCACTGGTAAACAGTTAGTGGAGGTCTGGAGGTGGGTTAACTTTAACGTCAAGATAACACCTGGTTACAGTTAACCCAGTTTGGAACAACAAGATAACACCTGGTTACAGTTAACCCAGTTCGGAACAACAAGATAACACCTGGTTACAGTTAACCCAGTTTGGAAACACAAGATAACACCTGGTTACAGTTAACCCAGTTTGGAACAACAAGATAACACCTGGTTACAGTTAACCCAGTTTGGAACAACAAGATAACACCTGGTTACAGTTAACCCAGTTTGGAACAACAAGATAACACCTGGTTACAGTTAACCCAGTTTGGAACAACAAGATAACACCTGGTTACAGTTAACCCAGTTCGGAACAACAAGATAACACCTGGTTACAGTTAACCCAGTTTGGAAACACAAGATAACACCTGGTTACAGTTAACCCAGTTTGGAACAACAAGATAACACCTGGTTACAGTTAACCCAGTTTGGAACAACAAGATAACACCTGGTTACAGTTAACCCAGTTTGGAACAACAAGATAACACCTGGTTACAGTTAACCCAGTTTGGAACAACAAGATAACACCTGGTAAACGATAACCTAGTTTTAAACAAGATAACACCTGGTAAAAGTTAACTGAGTTTTACAGTTTTAGTGCCGTTAAACTTTTTATACGATGCCTTGTCTTTGACATGTGGATGGACACTTGTGAGAAAACGTGAACATCACCCCCCCACAAGGTCACTTATCAACAGCAAGCTGCTGCAGAAGCTACTGATGGTCGTCGGTTTAATAAGACGATATGTTGGATTTCTGGAGTACTCTCCGTGTCTTCTTCTATGGTTTTGGTGTATTTCTGTGGCAGTTACAGCACCAGCTAAAGGCCTGGCATATGTACTACATCGTTTAGAGCTGTGTTCACAGTGACTTGTGGACAGAAATGTTTTTAGAATAACGGGGAGAAAAATGTAGTTTTGGCTCATGTGGACAGGGCCTCAGAAAGACGAGTCACTGTCACTCACCCGCTGGAGGGGGACATCCGAGCTCTTACAGGCTGACTTGGACTTCCGCACACTGGACATGCTGAGAGGCAGCAAACCGAACCTGGAGGGAGAGAGGAGACACAGTCAAACATGGGACCAAGTCACAAAGTCTCACAAGTCTCACTTAGGTCTCAAGTCTTAAACTTATATTTTTAAGTGTCAAGTAATTCTTTCTTGGTCAAGTCAAGACATCGGTCATGTCTAGTCAAGTCAAGTCACCTTTTTTCATGTACCGATTTAACGAATGTTGATTCCATTTTAAATTAGCTCTACGTACTTTGCTAAGTTTTAAAACTATATCTAAGTAATGATCTGTTTTTAAGCAACATTAGTGTTTTTAGCTTTAATTTTACAGCAATTTCCTGACGACAGGCCATTACTTTTTACACACACTTTGAACCCTGTGGCTTAAACATGATGTGGCTATTTGATGAGCTTCACGTCACACCAATGAAACCGTTCTCATTGGCTCGGTTGAATTACCGGTAAATGAAACGCACTCGCCATAAATTCTACTGACTAGTCATTCTGTGCTTTCTGTGTAAATGTCCCATGCCCAGAGGGATGCATGCAGGTGCATCACGTAACTCTGCTCTGCTGCGCTCCATGGGCCGCCCCACTGTTTTAAACTCGCCTTTTCCTCAAAAACAAAAAACAATCCCACAGTGAAATTCATGCCCAGTTACAACGTGGGCACCTGCGGCTTAAAGAAAGCGGCCTGTATATGTACAAGTTTTTTTACTTTTCAAATTTATATTCAGGCGTTGGTAGACAATTACAAGAATGTAAAATGTTTGATTTTGGGTTCACCTTCTTTTATAGTGCAGCCATCACCGAATATAAAGAGAGCAGTCTCTTTGTAGAGCGGCTCAACAGGGTCACGTAGACAAACCCCTGCTTTGGGAGTCAGAAAATGTTAATCATTCTTCTAATGTTATGTTATATTTGTTCATTACTTATAGTTTCCCTCTGTGGGTTCTTGCAGGGAGGAGGGAGCCAAAGATAAAATGAACCTCCTTATTGCATATGTTCCTCTTGGCAGTGACGGGTCCTTTTATAAATACATATTTTAATTAATAGCTAGAAAAACTCAAGGGATATTAATATGTGGTGATAAACATTCGATCAAATCCAAGGTTGGACTCCTCAAATGGAAAATCAATTACAAAAATATTAGTAAAACAATTGGGAATTTGATGAGTGAATTAGGAATTGTGGATGTGTGGAGGGATAGAGATCCAACCTGTTGTGACTATACACAGAACTCATCAGCACATAATGTCTAATCACAGATAAGACTATTTATTTTTCCTTGACACCTCAGTTTCACGTTTCCATCCCGCCAAATTCTCTCAGAATCAGTGACCATCATAGCTGTCTTTTTTTTAGTGACCATCTGCGTGTCAAGTCGGGGTCATTTTCACCCATGCAGTGGGGCCACCAAAAGAGTCCTGAAGTCTGCTCCAGGCATGACGGGGCCTTGCAGACCGACACCACCCCAAGCCCCGGGCCACAGGATGCGACGCCCATACCCCCGAACAATAGCAGATAGAGTATAGCGACAAAACTGGAAAATGTTAAAAATCCCTGGATTAACCTCACGTTAAAAATATGGCAGAAGGAGGTGAAGACATGTAACATCCATGAAATGCTCAACCTTTTTCCAATGGTGCGCCTTTGACACAGAATTTCTTCCCAACAGAGGAAACAAGAGATTAGTATCATGGATAGGGAAAGGACTCGCAACCTACTTGTCATTTATGAATAAAGGTGATCTACAAAGTTTTCAGGCCCTGCAGGCCAAACATGACCTCAGATTCCTCCAACTACGTGATTATTTCACAACAGTAATCCTATCAATCGGTGTTGGAGACAGTGTGGCGCAACAGAGGTGAACCACTTCCACACATTTTGGAACTGTCCTAAACTGAATAGCTATTGGAGGGGTATGAGGATAACAATAAATACAGTACAGTAGAACCTCCGAGGAGCGGACCCGGTAGGAGTGGACCACCTGTACAGGGCGGACACTTCGCTGTGCACGGACACATATTTAACTGTTAACACACCGTGATGAGCGGACAACCTGCCAAATGTGGACAACGGACAGGTTTTCCTGGCAAATTTCAAACTGAGCGACACTAAGACAGTTAAAATATTTGGCCTGGTCCCAATTATTGGAATTTTCAGGCCGCGGGTGAAACATGATTGCCTCCATGCTACACTCCGGGTTCACTTTCCTGCGCGTTCCATAACGTAACGTAACGATCCCGAAAATCCCCGCAGAGGGTTGGAGCGGAGCCGAGCACACAGGGTGGATGACAATCTTGACGTCACACGTACTAAGTTTCACTCTCCGTTAACAGCAGAGAAAATAAGGCCCGGGGGCCAAAACCCACCAAGAGGCTCCAATCTGGTCCCACCAAGCCAGGAGGTTTGAAAGGATTTATACAAGGGTTATTTTGACATTTCATTGTATTTCGCACCAGAATGATTCATTAAAATTTACTTTATGTTGAGATTAGAATCTTTTTCAGTGCTAACTGTTTGATCTTGCAAGAATTCCATCCACTGTGACCACAACAACGAAAAACTTTGAAGTGTAAATTTAAAGGTTATTATAGTAATAATTTACCAGTCTGGTCCACTCAGGATGAAACTGGACTGTATGTGGTCCCTGAAGTAAATTAAATCTTATTTAATAATTATCTTGTATACATCTTATACACATAAATATGTATTTATATTGCATACGTCTTGTATTGATTCAGTTATGTGCTTTTAAATAACCAAAACATAGTTGGTGTTTGGTTCGTTCAAGATCAACTGGTCCTACAATTTGTCCTCGTGACCAGTCCTTCCGAAGAGAGGACACCTGCCTTCAGGGGACACTTGCCCTTGGATTTTAGGGTGTCCCTACATCAGAGGTTTTGCTGTATTTGAGACTCAAATACCCCTGAACTTTGAAAACCTATACTTGGCCATATTCCTTGTTTAAAGCAGAAGAGGGACACAAAGCTGCTGCAGGGCATTTTGGCGGCGAGTTAGAAAGCTATTCCCAGAAAGTGGCTAAACCTGAATCCACCTACACTGGAAGATTGGATGGAATTATTTTGGAAATATTTAAAATGGAAATATTTTGCTATTATATAAGAATTCAAAAAAACTAATTTGACCGAAAATGGAATAAATAGATTGAATATATATCCTGAACCAGCGGAGATGTTGTATGACCCCTTCAAAGTTTCATGAAACCATCCTCTGTCTCCTTTTTCTGTGTGGTTTCTTTCCTTCTCCCCTCTCTTCTTTTGAAGACAATCTGAAAGTGAAAGCACCCTTGGTTCAAATGTTCATGGTGTTATATATTTTCGTGTGCAGTAAAATATGTGAGTCAAGCCAGGCCACACGGCGTCACCTACAGTCTTCGGCCAATATGCCCACATGAATATGTACATAAAAAAGAAAAAGTTAAGAAAAGCTGAGAGACAGAAGTTAGCATTTCCTGATAAGCATGCAGGATGATAACAGGAACTGTTAGCAAAGGAGGCTCGAACACATAATCTGCTCAGTACTGCTGGGAAAGTGAAGTCTGTGTGTCTGTGTTCAATAAAGTTAAGAAACAGAAAAGTTCATGTGGAATCAAGTCAGAAGCATTGTGTTTGTATTATACTGACTTTCAGATCTCATTTCAACAACAAATCCCCCAGAAAACTATCAGGACTCAGACTGATTCTGGACTGATTGAAAACACACACGAGCCTGTAAAGACTTTCATCTCCGTGACTCAGAGGTCTGTCGGAACACACACCATCTGTGTTTCAGTGTCGTCTGTGTGGAAGGGGGAGAAATGCAGCATCGTTTTCTGCTCTGACCTGATCTGGCTGCTGGCCAGTGGCAGGATGTTGTACGGCTCCTGAGAGTTCACACTGCTGCTTCGCAGGACAAAGTTCTTCTCTGATCCTGTGAGCAGGCCCAGCAGCACCTAAAACACAATCAGCACCAAATTATCCTGAGCAGTAAGCAGCCAGATCCCCACGTAGAACCGATAGATTCCCGGAGACTCCCCAGAGGCATGCTGAGAGCAGGTGGACGCACCGATGTCCTCTGGGACATCCGATTCAGGTTCACGCTCAGAGGAGGAGTGAAGACGTCCAGGTCAAAGGGGTCGATGAAGCTCTCCAGCCAATCACAGACCTCGTGGAATCTAGAAAACATTCATGTTGAGTGTTAACTATGTGAAAGACTGAGGCTCACACATGAAGTCAGAAATTAGAAACAGGTTTTTTTCCAATTATAGTTTTTATAAAATACGAGGAACTTGTTTTGATGATATTGGTGCAACACAGTAGAACAAACAAGGTAAAAAGTACAACAAGAAGCAAAAAAACAATGCAACCATAGTGAGTTAAGGTTCTGGTCCTGATGGGCCACAGAATCCTGCCAGAGGTGAGGGGTTGAAAGAGGTAGTGTCTATGGTGGGAGGAGTCAGCCACAATCGTGGCTGCACGCGTCGCAGTCCTGGAGGTGTACAGGTCCTGGAGGTGTACAGGTCCTGGTGGTGTACAGGTCCCGGTGGTGTACAAGTCCTGGTGGTGTACAGGTCCTGGAGGTGTACAGGTCCTGGAGGTGTACAGGTCCTGGTGGTGTACAAGTCCTGGAGGTGTACAGGTCCTGGAGGTGTACAGGTCCTGGTGGTGTACAGGTCCTGGTGGTGTACAGGTCCTGGAGGTGTACAGGTCCTGGAGGTGTACAGGTCCTGGAGGTGTACAGGT
Source organism: Lipophrys pholis (assembly GCF_963383615.2). Lineage (NCBI taxonomy): Eukaryota > Metazoa > Chordata > Actinopteri > Blenniiformes > Blenniidae > Lipophrys > Lipophrys pholis. Next base: position 25,873,707 of record NC_137647.1, on the reverse strand, counting down.
CCTGGAGGTGTACAGGTCCTGGTGGTGTACAGGTCCTGGTGGTGTACAAGTCCTGGAGGTGTACAGGTCCTGGAGGTGTACAGGTCCTGGTGGTGTACAGGTCCTGGTGGTGTACAGGTCCTGGTGGTGTACAAGTCCTGGAGGTGTACAGGTCCTGGAGGTGTACAAGTCCTGGTGGTGTACAGGTCCTGGAGGTGTACAGGTCCTGGTGGTGTACAGGTCCTGGAGGTGTACAGGTCCTGGTGGTGTACAGGTCCTGGAGGTGTACAGGTCCTGGTGGTGTACAGGTCCTGGAGGTGTACAGGTCCTGGTGGTGTACAGGTCCTGGAGGTGTACAGGTCCTGGTGGTGTACAGGTCCTGAAGGGAAGGCAGATTGCAGCCGAGGACCTTCTCAGTCGAGCGGATGATGCACGGCAGCCTGTCCTTGTCCTTGTCCATAGCTGCAGCGTACCAGACGGTGATGGAGGAGGTGAGAATAGACTTGATGATGAAGGTGTAGAAATGCACCATCATCTTCACTGGCAGGAAGAACATCTTCTGCTGGGCTTTTTTGATGAGGGAGCTGATGTTTAGCTCCCACTTGAGGTCCCGAGTGACGGTGGTTCCCAGGAAGGACTCCACAGTGTCCACTGGTGAGCCACCCAGGGTGATGGGGGTGAAGTGAATGCAGAGCTGAAATCCACAAACAGTATCCTGGCGAGGATCCTGGGGAGTCCAGGTGTTGGATTATGTAGTGCAGTACCACGTTTACCGCGTCGTCTACAGAAACGAACAGCAGGCAGTCCAGGTGGGGGGGTCAGTGATGTCTTTTATGTATGAGAGCATGAGGTGCTCAAATGACTTCATGACCACAGAGGTCTGAGCCAGGGTCGGCAACCCGCGGCTCCGGAGCCACATGTGGCTCTTTCGTCCCTCTGCTGCGGCTCCTTGAGCCTCGGTCCCACTGCAGTTCATCCTGGAGCGGGCCGGGGCGGGCCGGGCCGGGGCGGGCCAGGCCGGGGCAGAACGGAAAGGCAAAGCGCACCCAGAACTCTGTATGTGAAGATTGCGGGCGCCATTTCTTCCCGATTCATGTTAGGCATTCTGGTCAATGACGCGCAGCGTCTTCCCAGGAAAAAGAAAAATTGCGTCACGTAATTCCTCGGGATTCCCTCGAATGACGTAGTCAGGAAACTCCTTGTCCTCCGCCATTTTGAATTTCTCACTTCCGTCAACATTCAGATCGTCTCCAGAACGTGTTAAAAACTCACTCGACTTCAACACATAAAAACAACTTCAAGGGATTAAGTGACGCTTTTGAAAGGTAAAACTACATATTTGTGATTATTTTGACTGACGTCATCCTGAAGTTTCAAAACTTTTTATGGTTCAGAAAAAAAGTTGACTGAGCAGGAAGAGGAGGAGGAGGAGGAGGAGGAGGAGGAAGAGGAGGGACAGGATTTGATTTGTTATTGACCAATATAATCAAAATACAAATCAAACAAACTTTGAACATATCAGGGAAGATGGTCAGTTACAAAAAAGCAAATTGGAAGAGAAAGGTCCATCCGGGATTTTTTAAAGTATAAGTGGTACAAGACTAATTGTTAGGCCCCATATAATATCTAGCAATAAATTCAAAAAAAAAAATCACAACACATCACTGGACACTCCCAAAAGCTTCCCGATGTCCGTACGGTCTCCAGCACCTCGCTTCCCCTCCAGAGGAATTAACCTTTTGTTTTGGTGTAATAAAGAAACACACTTCCACCCAAACTCTGGACACACATGAGAGTTGGTACATTTCCACTAGAATTGGCAAATGTCAAGCCAATCCTCTTCAGATATTAAAAGATTACCCTCCCTCTCCCATTTCTCCTGAACAGATCCTGTGCAGTAGGTCTTTTTAGACCCGGCCTTTGTAATTTTTAGAGATGACACCCTCACTGGATGGGAAGGATGGGTTGCATAAATTAACAATGCAATGGTTCTAGGCTGGGCTGCATAATAATAATCCTTAAAATTAGGAAGTGCCATTCCCCCCTGTTCTTCTGGAAGTTGTAATGTTCTAAATCTAACCCTGGGTTAGATTTAGGGTTAGACCCTAAATCTAACCCTGGGTTAGATTTAGGGTTAGACCCTAACCCCATGGTCAGCCGCACAGGCCAATTCACTCTCTCTTACACAGGATTGGGTTTTTATTTAATAATAATAATAATAATAAGAAGAAAACAACCAAATAAAATTTTACAATAAATTGAATGTTTAAAAATCATCCTCTTGTCTCCCGTGTCCATGAAGATGTTCACTCTTTCTGTGAGTTGTAACAGTGTGCAGCACCCACGTTTGCAGAGTTGCACAAGCGCACCTGCGTGTTTCCCTGTCGGCGCGTCACTGCAGCCAAAACAAGTGCGGCTTTGGCCAGAAGTCCAGTATCTCCACAGAAGAAGCGAGGAATATGAGAAGTAAGCCTCAGAGGTTGTTCCTCAGCTCTTCTCTGGTGTAAAAGCTCCCAGAAATCTGACAAAACACTGATTTAACGTGAAAAACAAGACAAAACAGTGCTCACCAGCACACTGCAGCGGCCATCCCTGGCATCATCTTGGATGCAATCCTGAGCGTAGAGTTTCAAACTTTTTGAACCTAGAGTTACTTCGTGGTAACCCGGTAATATGAACTTATGCAAGAGAAGAATGAAGGATTTTTTTTCTTATGTTGTGAACATTTGTGAAGCACCCTCCTACTTATGCGTGGGCTCATACCTGGGATCCTGCTGGGGCCTGGAACTCTTGGTGTCCTCCAGCTTGCTGCTCAGTGTGGTGTTGAGGTAGCGAAGGTCAAAGAGCATCTGCAGGGCTCGGTTCTGAGTCATGGGGAAAACTCCGTCCTGCAGCAAGAAACAGACAGGAAACCAACATCAAACTGAGCTGAAGATTGCTGCTTCAAATACCAAGATTTCATATGAGATTGGAGCTTCCATCATGACGTTAGTCTGAAGAGTTTTCCAGGTAAGTCATCATGAAGAATATAGAGAAACCAAATCATGATCAACAGTAGTGATTAACATTTCTCACTTTCTGGTATGTTTAATTTGTCAATACTTCACCCCTCTCCCCCACAACTTCATCCAAATCTACTGGGGGACCTCAAAGTGCCCCAGACCACATAATAGATAAAACCTCTCCAGGAGGGTCTAGGTCGAGCTCGGGGTCTGGTTCAAGTAGTTGTCAGAGTGAGACGCCTGAACTAGAGACTGCTCTGTGAAGGATTAGTGATGCTCACAGCAAAACTACTCAGGTCGATTCTCAATTTTCAATTATTGATTCATTATTAATGTTTCATTGTCCTGGTGGAGGAAATCAGTGAGTGTGTGTGGGGTTTACCCTATTGTGGTTCTGCTGTGTCAGGCTGTGGTAGTGCTGCAGGGCCTGATCCAGGCAGGTGTGGAGTAGCTCCTGCAGGGTGGACTGGGGCAGGGCATGGCCCCCGACTCTGTTCACCTCCACACATAGCTGAAACAGCAGCGACTGCACAAACCAGGATGGCTACAGGACACACACACACGCACACACACAATGAAGGAAAGGAAGAGATCAAGAGCCACTGTGGTGTGAGGATCTGAGCAGACTACCTGCACCGGGATGCGAATCTTGGACATGACAGCAGTCCCGGACTCGGACTCCTCCTGGATTTCTAAATCCTCCCAGTTGGTTGCAGTGGTGAGGACGGCCCCCATGGAGTCTGCATGCAGCGTTGACCTGAACGCTTTCAGCAGCTCCTATCATAGCGCACACACACACACACACACACACACACACACACACACACACACACACACACACACACACACACACACACACACACACACACACACACACACACACACACACACACACACACACACACACACACACACACACACACACACACACACACACACACACACACACACACACACACACACACACACACACACACCAGATTCACCACGGCTCTTCAAAACAACCAGTACTAAGACACTATGGCTAAATTCTTTGTCAGGAATCACCAAATGGCAGACTGCGGTCCGGGTCTGGACCCAGACGATGTCTCATCCGGACCCGGACCAACATCCAAACAGAAGTTTAGCGACAGGGCGCTTCTTTTTTTAACTGGCGCAGCTATTGTAGTCTTTACGGTAATAGGAAACCGGAAGGGGTTCTTCTATTTGAATCAGTGCAGCTTTTACAGTGTTTACGGTAATAGCTTCGCAGATGAGGAAACAGACCGATTGCATGCGAGTTAAGCTTTCACACGTGAAACCACACAGCCAATCAAATATGTGTATTTTAGGGGCAAAACTTTGACAGAAGGAGAAAATTAACAAAGGACAAAGTGAGATAAAAAGACAGAATAAAAGAGAGAAAAAATGGATGAGACAGAGAAAGTTTAGGAAAAACCGAGCCCAGATGGCACCCTCCAAAGAAAGAAGTGTTGACAGTGAAAATCGCGCATTTAATCCAGAATAGAGTCATTTCTGTTCATTCTTCCCACTGGCAGCACTAAACCTGTGAGTCTCATTTGCTCTTATTAAAAATGTCAATGTAAAGCAGCATTATGAGACAAAACGTAAAGGCTTTGAACAGACTAACCCAGTAAGACCAGTCCCACAGCATCCTAAACCTATGACTTCTTTGACTGCACTGCTGCATTATTGACGGCCTAAATTGGCTGAAATGCTTTTGAAAATTTGCACGTGTGTCAGAAGTGGTGATAAATGTCATATTTAATGGTGATTTTATGTGATAGCGCCCCTTTCATTGTTTTCACATTTGTAATATCTACTACGAGCAATACGTTCAACACATTCCACCTACGTCCAAGAAATATGGTTTTTCGGTACTTCAGGATGGAAACTGATGTGCTTCTATCTCAGCTGCACATGATCCAATTAACCCCAAACTTCAAATGCTCGACACCAGGCATCTGCACTTATACATTTTGAAACTGTAATAAGGTCTTCTAATGGTAAAAGGAAGTTTGCGGAATTACATTTTCACATACCATGGCCCGAGCCTTTGAGATATCATCCTTGCAATTGGTTGGAATATGAAGCTCACGGGGACACCCAGAAATGTCACCAGCACCTATACTCTAAACCAGAGGTGTCCAATTCCCGTCCTCAATGGCCCCGTCCTGCATGTTTTAGTTCCTCCCTGCTTCAGCATACCTGAATCTAATATTGATGTCATCATCAAGCTTGTGAAAAAGTCAGATAGCGAGCCCCTCATCGCTATCAGTTGTGCTGGAAATGGAGAAACCTAAAACAAGCCGGACGGTGGCCCTCAGGGACCGAGCTTGGACACCCCTGCTCTAAACCCAACAGAAAGTCCACCATTTGACGATAACTGTAAAATTCTTGTGTTGAACTCCTCCTACACTGTAAGTCCAAGAGACCTCAAATCTTTCCTGTAAATACAACAAGCCTTTCTGATGAAAACGTCAAGGGGTGGGGCCATAGCAGCCTGCCGGGAATCTGTTGGTTCGGCACGAAACAGGAAGTGATGCGTCACTGCTCTGCATGCTGCAATATGCCTGAAACTTCAGTCGCAGCGCCACCTGGGGGGCAAAATTCCACAAACAATCGTGCAGTCCCAGTGAAAGGGCCACCTGGTGCACAGACAGGAAGTGCTGCATAACGAGCCTGATCCAGTCAGCCTGAAACTTTACATGTATGATCACAGTCAGATCTCATCACATCCACAGGCCAAATACACTGTTAGTCACAGCAACACCTGGAGGACATGCGTCCAATCGCTGACCAGCTAAGATTCACGGTTAGATCACCATGTATGAAATAAACAATGTTAATTGATTAAAAGCTATTTGCAGTTATTTAACAACGATTAATGGTCATGTTCTTCCATATTAAAAAATATGTCATTTTAAATTTGCACAACAAATTCTCATTGCTTGAAAATATAATTTATTGCAGGTCAGTCAGTTTCTTGTGATATTTATGTTGATACATTAACAATGTGCAGCTCAAATAAAAACTGATCCGAATCAACACACACACACACACACACACACACACACACACACACACACACACACACACACACACACACACACACACACACACACACACACACACACACACACACACACACACACACACACACACACACACACACACACACACACACACACACACACACACACACACACACACACACACACACACACACACACACACACACACCAACCTACCTTCGAGCGGGCTGAGCTCCAGATGCGGTAGGCTTCCATGCTGCAGGTGAGCAAATCCTCCTTTAGCTCCGCCCACATGGCCTGGGCGGGGCTTACCTCTGCGGCCACCCCATGGGCCCTGCCCAGCTTCTTGGCCGGTCTGGGGGTCCCTTTGGCCACGGCCTCCACCCCGTTCTGTTTACCCAGGATGCAGAGCTTCAGGTTGGGGCAGAGCTCGCTGATGGACTGACATAACCTGGCCATGAACAGGACGGAGCCAAGGGGGGCGGAGCCAGGGTCCAGTGCCACTGCAGCCAGCTTCGAGCGCACACAGCTCAGGATGTGGCGAACGCAGTCCACACAGCCGGCTCGTAAAGCCTCCTCCACCGCAGGGGTATCCATGAAGCGGTTAAAGGAGGTGGAGGAGGAGGGGGCTGTGGATGACCCTGCAGAGGACACAGTATCACTCAACAGTCCTCAGTGTTCACTGGAGACAAAACATTCACAGCAAATTTAAAGCTGCACCTGCGAGCAGCATAGCCAGAGGTCAAAGGTTAGGGTGAGCGGCTGCTTCAATGGATCCAACACGGAGAAGTCAATGAGTAAAGGTTGATTTTCTTTTAGGACCCCTTCAGAACAACTGTGTGCAATTTACCAAATTTAAAACTACTGCAAGACAGTCTAATTCAGCCCCTGATCCACCTGGAAGCTTTTATTATTACTTATCTCTTAGTCATTAAAGTAGTAATGTCCAGCCTTCCATATTCTTTGGTTTTGAACAACTCTTGTCTATTTTATTGTCCCAATAAAAACTTTGAGATGTTTTCCTAAATGTTCAGTACGAAACAAATAAAATCTGTCTGATTAAAATTATCATTTTAATACCAGACTGATATTTTAATAAAAAGTTTTAACTTCATGGAAAAGTTTTTATTGATGTTTTTACTTCTTCTATTGTATTCAATTCTATTCTTCTCGTTTTAAATTTTTCATTTATACAAAAAGCTGGGCTTTTATACATAAATGAAAAGTATCAATAATATTACAAGGTGTGGAAGTTCTTACAGTCGTAAATAAGTTCTATAAACTAAATAAAATACCAAAGGGAAAGAAATCAACTCTCATCCTGCTGACGGGCAGTAATAGTAATGCAAGACAAACAGTTTCCATTCTGGTGCGGTGGTACCATCCCTATTAGTTCACTTAGAAAGTATACATTTATATGACGCAGTCTTTCCCAGTATTTACCCATTCTTTCTACTGGGCGGTTTTGGGGTGTTTAAGAATAATCCTAGCAGCCACTGAGACCCCAAGCATGATAACAGAGAATGTTCAGGACAGTGGCACAGTTCTTTCTAACAATCACTTAGTAGAACCATCCAGAAGCTTTTAATAATCGAACATTCCCACCGACAGTGTATCAGAGTACCGTTGTCATTTTGACATTTCCAACACAGTGGGTAATTCATAAAGCCTAATCTGTTCAGTTTGACAGGAGGCTAATATCTGTGTACAATCTTATATTGTGTAAATTTACCTTTAAATTCCCTGAGAAATTTTCCCCATTTTGAAATGATTTTCTTTCAGTACTCCGTCTCAAAAACAACCCTAAAGTCCTTTTCTCATTAAACCTTCAAACTGTTTGGAGTAGTACTGAGTGCCAAGTTCATGCTTCTGTAGAATATTGAGGCTCTGTGATGGCGACTCACTCACATCATTGTAAGACATAAACACTTCACCAAACTAGAAGTTATCCAGAGTACACATCCCATGGTTGAGCCAACTCTTCCAGTAGACTGGCGTTTCACCAACACACATTGCAGGAATTTGCCACAAAGACGAACATGACTGCTTACAATGAGATAATCCAAGCATTTGGAGCATCCTCATCCAAACTTCCTCAGAACGCAACATAATATGGTAAAAGATTTTATCAGAATTTTGAGAGGGGAGCTCTACGGGTATAAAAGCGAGGGATTAAGATTTTTCTTTAATGGCCTCGTCCAGGGGTTGGCAACCCGTGGCTCTTCCGTCCCTCTGCTGCGGCTCAATGAGCAGATTAAGCCTCTATTGTCTTTGTTCACCGCCCTACAAACAGGCAATGACAGGGTGAATTGAGGGTTTCACACGACTTCATGTTAGAGTTCCTCCTGACATCCTGGCAGCAAATCGTTAGAATTTCTGGACTGGAGATGGACTACAGATACTGAGGTGGTGTGCCTATGAGTCATATTTTACACCAAATATTCACGACAATAGATTCAAACTATTCAGACTATTATTATTAATTTGTACACGAGGGGACATTCCAGAGTTTTAAAAGCTTAAAAACTAAACATGGCTTGGGCACCTAAGATCTCTATAAATACCTGCAGGTCAGACATTATTTCAACCAAAACCTAAAAGAAGCTTTGGGAAAATGGGAGTCAGGATTTCTGCAGGTATTTTTTATCTTTACTGAAGAATGGGAGGTGCAACAAAATAATATGTAGTCTGTATAACAGCATCCATCAGTCTAAACAAGACAACACAGATTATATAAAGAGAAAATCTGAAAAAGAGGTAAATGTGGTGATTTCCGATGAGTTGGGGGAAGATGTCAATTACAATGGACCTTAACCGGGTCTAACTCATGTTGAGAGTCCTGTTGGAAAAATAGAGTTATATATTATATTTATAGTTATTATATTATATCATTTCTTGACACCAACTCAGAACAAACGTTGTAATCAAGGTTACAGTGATGGTTGTTGGAGACTGTGGGAATAATGAAGCGAACCACGTTCATGTATTCTGCAGGTCATCAGAAAGTATCGGGTACACAGGTCCATCACCATATTAATAATGTATCTGGTGCAAACATTGCTCTTCAGTGTGAAACCATTTATTTGGGCGATATAATCAGGAGGAAATGGTTGAAAGTAGAACCACCCAGCATTGAGGAACATACGAGGTGTACATTATGGAGAATTGTCTTTCTCACTCAGGGTGAAAAAGGAAAAGTTTTATTGGATTTGGACGAAATGGACCGAGTATGTGAAACCCGAACGGTCAGACTTTAATTGATACCATCTGTAATTACATGTCGTCGAGTCCCTTTATCTGTATTCTGTAATGTAGCTAGAATCACAAATGTTAAGCTCCTGTTGTTTGCTTGTTCTTCTGTGTTCATAAATGAGTGACTTGAAAAAAAAGAAGAGCGAATCAATGAAAGTTGTGATGTCTTGTTTTTACAAATAAAATGAAAATGAGGGAAAAAAAACCCAGTTATGTCAAAACTCTTCCAACTCTACACAATTTACTGGTTTTGTACCACAGTCCAGCTATTTTTGTTTGGGTGGTGGTGGTGGTGGTGGTGGTGCCAATATATCTTTTTAATAAAGTATATTACATAAAAGTGTAACATCTCTGCCGTTGTCTTATTGTTGCAGTGATTCAATGATGTTGTACTGTTGGTTCCCATTCTTTTATGTGAGAGCGAATTGGCCTGTGATTGGCGAAGGGGGAGAAGGGGGGCGGGTCAGGTGGGAGAAGGGGGGCGGGTCAGGTGGGAGAAGGGGGGTGGGTCAGGTGGGAGAAGGGGGGCGGGTCAGGTGGGAGAAGGGGGGCGGGTCAGGTGGGAGAAGGGGGGTGGGTCAGGTGGGAGAAGGGGGGTGGGTCAGGTGTTGAGGGGGGGGGGGGGGGGGGGGGGGGGTCAGGAGTGAGAAGGGGGGCGGGTCAGGTGTTGATTGAGGGGGGGGGGTTCAGGAGTTGGGGGGGGGGGGGGGGGGTCAGGAGTTGGGGGGGGGGGGTCAGGAGTTGAGAAGGGGGGCGGGTCAGGTGTGCGAGCTAAGGACACTACCTTTGTGCGTGCGTGCGCCCGGTTGGAGGAAAAGGAATGGAGGAGCAGCCCAGTTAATCTACGTCTGTTCAGTTCCGTGACACCGTGGCTTTATAGATGAGAAACTTGTCCTGTGGGACACTAACATAATAACTCACAGTGATTTGGATGAGTAACTTTAATCTGATTACGGACTTGGAAATAGTAATGCGCTGGATTACTCGTTACTGACAGAAATGCTGAGAAAGGTCTCCTTGCGGGCTCTCTTCAGCTGTCCTTTAGGTTTTTGTACACAAAATACAGACAGAATTACTCGCTCTGTTTTGACTCTGGTTGCTTCTTGTGCCAGTTTAGCATGAGCTGCCCCAACCAATATGGCGGCGATGCTGGATTACTCTCCAGCACGTAATAGGGCATCTACGTATATTATGTCTATGGTCGGCTCTTCCCGGGGACCTACGGGTGCCCTAGAGGGGACCTACGGGTGCCCTAGAGGGGACCTACCTGTGTCCTGTGAGGGGAGGTAGTGCTGCAGATCATCCAGACTGGCCTTCAGCTTTGCATCCATGGAAGAACAGAAGTTCTGGACACAGGGTGTCAGAGCCTGGGTCTTCATGGCCAGACCACTCCTCTGCTGCTGCTGCTGCTGCTGCCTCTGGCCCACGCTGACCCAGGCTGCGTCACTGAGCAGGTCCCCTGGAGACTCCGACCACACGAAGGAGGCCACGTTCACCTCGTACTGCACCAGGTGGCCGGAGCCGGTACCTGCAGAGGGGGAGCTCGTCTGTCCCTCCAGATCTCTTAATGCTGAGAACAGCAGCTGAACAGAGCTGGCAGAGACGGCTTCCGTCTCCTCTTTGGTGATGGTCTGGACACATTGGAGGAGGAATGTTTTAAATATATGCGAGAAAACCACCTGGAAACTGCTTTCAAGGTCTCAGGGAGCACGAACCTGCAAACGCTGGAGGAAGAGCTGCTGCAGGAAGTCATCCCAGACAGCCAGGGGGCGCTCTAGCAGATGCTGACACACAGTGCTCCAGTGCTGACTGATGGAGTCAGTGGACAGAAGGTCCCACACAGCATCTCTGATGGCTGCCAGGCCCTTCAGGCTTTTCACATAGACCAGGAGGCTGCCGACGCCCCGGCAGATATCCTCCTTACAACTGAGCGAGCAAACAGAAGAACTACCGGTCAGTCAGGAAGTATTGTCATTATTGTTTTAGTCGTTAGTTCTTATTCTTTATTTTAGTCTTTATTCATCGAGTTAATCCCACTCAGATAAAAGGTTAAAATGAGAGGTTAATAGTAATAATTACAATGTAATAAACACTTTAACCACAAAGGTAAAACCGTACGATTACAAACTGTAGAACAACGTGAACAAAGCAGAACACAAACATTCGTCTGATTCACCGCTTCAATCAATAAAAATACACCATTATGATAACATCAGTGCTGCCAGTTACCTTGAAAAAGTAATCCAATTACAGATTACGAGTTACTGCTTTTAAAAGTAACTTAGTTACTTTACTGATTAACTGTTTTTAAAAGTAACTAATTTAGATTACAAGTAACGTTTTAGTTACGTTCAGCAGCTGCCGACAACACGCCCCACTGATCTCAACATAGAAAGAAGCAGCTCTGGTCACTGCCTGGCCTCCTGCTGAGTCACATTTAACCTTTGACCTTCTTTCTTTCTTCCATTTATTTCTGACTCAGGTTTTTTTTTCCTTTTTATTTATTCAGAACCTTTTTCAGTCAGAACAGAACGGTGAAATGTGAAGCCAAGGACAGATACAGAGTAATCAAATACTACTAATTGAAAAAAAAAGGGGGGGGGGGATAAAAATTATAATAATTAAATAAAATAAAATAAAATAAAATCACACCTAAAAAGAATCAACAAACATCTAAATAGAGGAGGAGTCTAGGGCCCATTCAGTTTGATCAAATAGGTTCAGAATTTTCTCAAATTTTCCAAACTTCACTTTTAGCCGAGCTGTGATCTTTTCCTTGATGCACAACTTTAAGATTGTGTGTCTCCACTGTGGGGGGGGGGGGGGGGGGGGGGGGGGGGCTGAGAGAGAGTCTGTTTTCCTACCAAGAGCCTCACTCTCAGCAGGAAGCTGAAATCGTTATCAAACAGAGTTTCTGGTTGGATTTAACACACAAAGAGCTGGAAGGAAGAGGAGGTTCCACACCTACCAGTTTCTCTATTTCTCCAGAACTCCACTACCTTGAGGCAATCCCAGAATCTATGAGGAAAGTCCCCAACCACGCCACAGTTCCTCCAGCATAGATTAGATTAGTATTAGTGGTAGCTGGAGTAAGAAAAAAGTCCATTTTACCTTCCAATGGAATTCCCTCCATGATGGACTATTTGTTAGTTTGTGTCCTGAAGCGAAAGCGTCCTCCCAATCCTCGTCCGTTATTAGAATGTTCGCTTCAAGTTCCCATTTGTCTTTGATATCATTATTGTTTCCAGATCATTCTTTTTGTAGAGCTTTATAGATCTGTCTGCGTGTATCCTCTGTACACCACATGAATAGTTCTGCTACTTTGGTTGGTCCTTCACACATCGTTTCCCACTCTCTATGCTTCTGGAGAAAATGGCTCAATAGCAAATATTTGTAAAAGTCACTGTGTGGTGGGTTGAATTCCCGTTTGAGTTGTTGAAATCCCTGGTCTATCCTCCCTGCTACAAAATCTGGACTTTTAGCAATCTTAGTCGCTTTGCTCACTGAATTTGATATGTGCAATTCTTTTTGGACGACGGACTATATTTTGATTGTTTCTTTAATCCCTCCAATCTGAATCATGAGCTTTTGTCCTTCTGCTCCTGTCATGAGGGCCAGCGCTCCTCACTCCATCCTTGGGCAGGAGCTTCGCTCCATTTCCACCCATACTCTATCTTTGTCCTGAGTTAGCCATTATATAAGCGCTCTAAGTTATGCTGACAAGAAATAATTCCTCAGATTTGGCAGATTTAATCCTCCCTTGTTCTTTAGTGTTTATATTTAATTCTCACTTTTTGTTTTGCCATAAATACCTTGATATATTTCTGTCCCATATTCTAACGGAGGATTTGGGGATGTTAACAGGAAGTGACTGAAAAAGGAAGAGTCATCTTGGCAGGATGTTCATCCTAACTGTCTCCACCCTCCCACTAAGTGTTAAGTGGGAGGGTGGAGACAGTATAGGAGACCTATCCAAGTCTCTTTTCATTTCTTTCATTAATTTGCTGTAATTTTCATCCTATAACTTTGAGGTGTAATAACAACCCCCAAGTATCTAAAACCTTTGTCAGTCCATTTAAAATCACCTTTTTTCTCCGCTCCGTTTGACTCCCCCCGATATCATCACAGCAATCGATTTATCTTCATTAGTGACCTAACCTGTGATTGGCTGAGAGTGGAGAAGGGGGCGGGTCAGGTGACGAGCAGACTGCAGACATGCACTGTGTCTGGAGGAGCGGCTGGATTCTGTTTAATAAGAAAGCAGCTTTGCAGACGAGAAACTCGTCCTGCGGGAGGCTACAATAGAAACACACAGTGACTTGAAATATTTGGATAAGTAACTTTAATCTGATATTGGTTTAGAAATAGTAACGCATTAGATTACTGGTCATAACAGAGTAAAGCGTTACTAATTAACGCATCACTGGTTAACATGACGTTGATGTCTTTGTGCTTTCGGATTTGTACTTCCAAATAAAAGCACTCTCCCTCTTGTTTGACCAAGTTTTAAGCAGAAGAAACGGCACCGTGTTTCTTTTTATTTTTCACTGAAATGTTTCAGAAGTGGAGCAGTTCATTGAATTAGTTTGATTAACTTTCTTCTGACCTGTCGTCACGAGGTTTGATATAATGTGGAGAGAGTTGAGACTGCGATATGTCATGCCGGCCTAATTTTGTTGCCTCCTGACATCCTGAGTACTTTCTGTTATATGAAGCACTGCTTCCTGACAGTGGAGTCAATGCATGAGCGAGTGTCCTTACGTGGCGATCCACTGCTGCAGAGTGTCTCGAAGCTGCTTCCTCTGGATCGGCTGAGCCAGCGTTCGAAGAGCAGGCTGGAACTCTGTGATGGATGGAGGAAGATACTCAAACCAGCTGCCCGGACTCGACACCTCCTGCAACACCTTCCGGCCTTTAGCTGAGGACACAGAGGGTTGGTGGGGGACATCTTACAGCCCAGTCTGAAATGCAGAATGCAGAGAACTGCACACAACTTAAAGAGTGTTTACACAGCCTCAAAGTGCCATCCCTGTTTTATTTGTAGGTCAAGTTGTTTCATTATAAGGAAGATCCTCTAATACACTGAAAAATATTGCAACTGAAATAGATGTGAAAGTTTTAGGCCCATTGCAGCGTGTCGAGCAGAGCGACATCACTTCCTGTTTCACGGTGAACCGTCGTGTTTTCAGATGACTACCATGGCCACACCCTTTGACCCTGTTGTACAGAAAGACCACATTTTACATCTCGTGGACTTAAACGATTTGAGGGGATCAACACGAGAATTTCATAGTTGATGCCAAATGGCGGACTTCCTGTTGTGTTTAGAGTGCACGTGTCAGTCACATTTCTGGGTGTCCCCATGTGCCTCATATCCCTACTCATCTCAAGCAAGATATCAAAGTTTGTGGCCATGGTAAATAAAAATAAAATTCCTAAAACTTCCCCTTACCAATACTACTTCAACATTCCTGAGTGTGGTTGTCTTCAGACGTAGCCTGGTGTTCTGTAGTTGAACTTTGGGATTGATTGGATCGTGTGCAGCTGAGATATAAACACAAACAATTTCATGTTGGAATGGAGAAACTTTCCAAGTCACCATTTTCTTCATGATTCATCACGAAGACGTTAAGGTCGAGGTCGGGGGTTTTCATTTGGCCCACAGCAAATTCCAACAAGAGAATAACTTTACTTGTATAGAACTTTTGTAAACTTTGTTACAAAGAGCTTATACATTAAAAACCACAATAAATTTTACAATAATAAAATAGAGAGATCAGAAAAACAACAACAACAAAAGAACTTCAGTTTATAAAAGCCAAGCAATAAAAATAAGTTTTAAGTTTCTATTTTTTATTCAGGACAGTGAGTTTGCCTGTCTGAGCTCCTCTGGTAGGGAGTTCCAGAGCCGAGGCGCCTCTACAGCAGAGGCTCTGTCGCCCTTGGTAATGAGTAGTGTTGTGCCGATACCGATACCAGTATTGGGGGGGGGATACCACACTAAAAGCTGGTATCGGTATCGGCGGGTACGAACTATTAACTGGCCGATACGCAGCGCCGTGTGTTTTCCTCTCTGCCGACTCTCAGTCGCTGCTGCTCTGACTCCTGATCCATGTATGGTGACGTATTCAGTGCCAAGGAAAGCCTCATATCTAGATTATTTGTTATTCTAATTTAAATTTAACTGCGTTTGCACTATTGTTTTACATGTATTTACCGGTACATGGATATTACACTATTTTTTGGCATTTATGAGCGAAAACTCAGGTTTAAAAAAAGTTGATTCTTTTTTCAGTTCCACCCATACCAGGTAGGAAATAAAAAGGTTGTCCTACGTTTACTGTGTTGGTGTTTTTGTCCTTTTTCACAAAGGGTTAAGCAGCCAGATGAAGCCATGATAGTTTTACATTCAAAGCGGATGGGAACCGAAAACAAAATGTGTACTTTTTCCACACCAGATTATGTCGCCATATTTTCAGCAAGAGACTTGATTTAAATTTTAAAACGTTGCCGTTCTTGTCTTCTATTCAGAAGTGGAAACTTATTTTTCACATCTACGCCCAATGTTAATCTGTGAGCCTTCAAGTTTGATAAAAGTTTCAGCCATTTTTGGATGGGTGTGTTCTGGAAAAGCTAGAGTGGGGAGATTTTAGTTAAGAGTGGAGGAAGCTGTCGATTTTCCCCTCAAAAAAAAATGTCTCTCTCAAGTCGCCATGGCCACATTTCTTCCTCTTTCTCATAATATTATACATGAAAACGTAACTACAGGCCTCGTGCTTCTAACAAGGGGCCCCTTTTTTCTGGGAAATAAATGCTTCTCACTAGCGAATTAGCCGGGTCCTGCTAGGCTAGTTAGCTTAGCAGATTAGCATGTGAGATAAGACCAGATTCCAGGTCAGGGGCCCCTGGGGAGCAACCTGTGTGATTTTCAGGTAGATCAGAGGCATTAGCCTACAATGCTAGATAGCATGCTAACAAAGTTTGTTCAATTGAGTTGATATTTGGGGGGTGGCCTAAAGGGGGGACTAGGGTCAGGGGTCACTTGCTAATTAGCTGGGTCCCGCCCACTTTTGACCACACTCTAGGATTAGTAGGGGCTATCGGTCAGTGGCAGGAGGCAGGTAGATCAAAATTTCCTCTGGAATTTTCTAGTTATTATTATTATTTTTCTCTATGGCCACTCCGAGGCTCCGGACTACAACAAGACGGACGTGAAAAAACAACAATAGAGATACGAGGAGACTCAATGTTTTCTGGCTCTTTGGCCTGCATCTGAGGTTCAGGTCGGACTAGATGGAGCGACTCGGACCAACCCGATGAATATAGTCCATGTCCTCGTTCTTCTACGAGCGCTGTCAGTGCAAAATTGGTGAAATCAGTGACGTATTGCGTTCTGGAGTGACACAATGACGTGGCTCTCACTTAGCTCCGTTAACGGTGGACAAAGAACCGGTTCTTTGGCGGTGCTCATTTAAGAACCGGCCCTGAACTCGCTCCTAGTTCTTGTTGGTGGAAAAGCCCGAAACAGGGTGCGTTAAGGGTTAAAAACCTCTGTGGTCAACTATTTATCTACTCTTACAGGGTCTCTGGTCCAAGGTTCTACTGTACACATAAGTTAGACGGCTTTCAGCAAGTTGTGCGCTGTTTTTTCAGCCGTCTTTTTAGAAGATTGACTGTCCAAATGACGTCTGGTGGTGGATTTGTGTCAATTAAAATATTATTAAAAAAAGATTCAAGCTTTCACCCAGGTTTAAAAACAGATTTGGACTCGGTCGAGACAATTAGAATATGTTGCAAGTCCAATGGCCAGTCTAAGACAAGTCTGAGTCAAATAACAAGGAGTCCGAGACAAGTGTTGCCTTTACAGCTGTCCAGCCTCGAAGCATAGCTGGAGCGAGCTAATGACTTCCGCTCGTAGCAGGTAACTTGCTTCGAGTGGTCCAGGTTAACACGCCCAAGGACTTGACAACAAGGCAGAAGCTTCCAAAGCTGAACTCGGCATTATTTTCACTATTGCACTACAATTGCGAGGTACGAATCACTTTGAGCGGGCGAGCTCTGACAGGGTGGCTAAAACAACACACAGAACTATAGACATAGAGCTATAGACACAGAACTACTTCATAGAGCTACACACTAAAGTTTCTTCCATGAACACACCTCTCTCCTTTGTCACAGTTGCATGTTTTCCAACTCGTCACAAGAGGGCAGTATTCCAACACATGTCTGCGTGCGTGCGTGCGTGCGTGTTGAACAGAGAGAAAAGTAGCCTGCAGTTTGAGCGCGGGAGCCGCGTGTCGTATATCACACACGTTCTCTCATGGTGATTCTGCACGTCACGCCGTGCGTCAGGCAGAAATCAGCCTTGAAGGAGCGCGTGCAGAATGGAGGAGACGACGCCATCCAGCGTTCAGAACTTTAATGGTTAATTTAAAAAAAAGCTGGAAAGTCAGAACAAATATTGAGCAGCATCATGTCGTAGTATTTTGGAGGCGATACGACCCTCGCCCTCAGAGGAGCTTTAAACTGGGCGAGGAGGCGGATTCACTGTTCAAAACTCTGACGGCAAATAAAAACAGAACCGCTCTACGACTGAAAATGATATTCTGGATTATTGAGGAGGAGAGTCTCCTCTGTCATTTAATAGGTTTCTGAAGTCGATAGATATTCACGCACAGAGTAGCTCGCGTTTGCAAATCTTATTTTGAAAGGCAAACTGTGGACTTCCTGTCTGATTTAGGTCAGGGGTCCCAGCATGTGGTTTGTAGGGCTCCATGAGACCAACAATTCAGTTTTGGTTTGATCTCACTACGACATTCCTACAGGCCGTGGTCGCCGTTTAAGTGTTTTTGGTGGGCATGTAGTGTTTGTAGGTGGCGCTAGAGAGCACATTTTGGCTCTCTGGGTGTTCATTTGTACATTTTCTTATGATGTAATCCAGTGTTAATGAGCATGTCAAATCTGATGAGTCCTTTAGCATGTTTAGGGGGTCAAATGTATTCTCCTTCAGAGGTTGAGGGCTGTTTTTTGGTAGAAAATCGTACTTTGAAAGGCAAACTGTGGACTTCCTGTCTGATTTAGGTCTGGGGTACCAGCATGTGATTTTTAGGTCTCAATGAGACGAACAATTGAGTTTTGGTTTGATCTCGCTACGACATTCCTACGGGCTGTGGTCGCCGTTTTGGTTTTTCTAGGTGGCGCTAGAGAGACATTTTAGCACTCTGGGGTTAATCCTTACATTTCCTTAATTCTTTGGCCAGTCCTGATGAGCCAAATTTGATTCAACATTTTTGCGTGTTTAATGTTTAATGGGTCAAATTTGGCATCAAAGCTGCGGCTTCAGGGGTGAAAGGAAAAACAATCCAAAGAAAGACGGAATACAACAGGGCCCTGGCCAGCAGGACTTTTGCGCTCGGTCACTAGTAATAATAACAATAATTCTTCCTTGCATTTCAATAAGGTTCGCTCGTACCCTAATAACATAATAGTATTACAAAGTGTGTGTAGTACAGACAATAGGATACTGTTATATATACCTGGACCACACAGGTACCTATGACAATAGTGATTTCAGCAGAATGCAGCAGTTTACCTGCAGGCACGGTGGAGGTGACGTTCTCCAGGATGGAGAAGAGCATGCCGCAGCTTAGAGCCCCTTCCCCGGTCCTGGAGCCACCCTCCGGGGGCAGGTAGAAAACGGCATAGGCCTGAAACAGAGTGGTGACCAGCAGCTCCACTAAGCTGCAGACCTGGGCCTTGATCCCTGCTCCTGCAAACATGAAAACAGTAGTGCTGTCAAAATTAACATGTTCATTAGGCGATCAATTTAAAACGTCTAACTTGTTATAAAATAATGCACTTAACACAGTTTTGTTTACTTCCTGTTTGTTTTAGTCCTGCCGCACCGAGCCACCCTGGCTGCAGAGCAAAACGATGGGGAGGGAATATTAGACGGAACGTTTCACTATAAAAAGTTGCCCGGCGGCGCTTTGGAGAAAGCCAAAGACATCAGCACACACACCACAGAAGTAATTCTGCACAGCAAAATACTGTGTGTGTATTACAGTATATTATTCCAACTTTGCTGTTGAAATACGTTCACAACTTTGTTTCTAGAAATATTCAACGTATTCTCAAAGTAGTGGACCTGCACTTCAACATGCAAGTCTGGATTTTGTCATAGTATCTCTGTTAGTGAATTTAAGAAAAATATTTCTTTTTCTTTTTGCTAAACTATGTAGTAAAGTGTTCACTCAGTTTGATTTAAATATACTTGTGTTGAGTCTACATTAATAACTTGATTTTCAATAAATAAATATCCATTACAAGCGTCAATCTAATATAGAAAAAATGTGATTATCACAATTAATTACAGAAAATTGTGCAATTAATTAGTTGATTCTTTTAATCGAATGACAACACTAGAACAGACATGTTGTCAAGGGAAAACGGTTGGTTTGTCGACAGAATGATGGAAAGACGTCTCTCTCTTTAATTCACAGCTCTTAGAAATACTTTCACTATGGTTTAGGTTGTTAACTGCTCATTGTAAGAAGTGTTTCTATAGAAGTAATGTGAGTCTGAACAAAATCACTTATACAGTGACGATAAAATAAAAAAGTCAGTCCATGTCTTTCTCAGCCTGAATTGGTCCTAAAATGTGACTTTATCTGCATCTTGGTCACAATTATACACAAACATACCTGATCCAGCCAATAGATTGTAACCTGGTATGTCTCTGTTGAACACAGCCAATAGAAGGAATTGCTGGAAAAAGAAGTTCAGTGACATCTGACCTGAAGTCCAAATCACTGAAACTGGGCTGGACTCAAATTACTTTTAGTTAAAAATGCAACTTAAGACGGTTTTATACAAAATTCTCTGCAACATCTTCTCCACAGAGGACAGTGGAGGAAGCCTCTGCTGCCTCAGGGTTCCAGTGTGTCCGACAAGATCATGTCAGTGTGGCACAAGGACTCTAAATAGGATGGAAATAATCAACTGAAGAACTTTAAACACAGAAAATCCAGGTATTTTAGAATAGCCGGGTTCAGACCTGAATCCCACTGAAATGCTGTGGAACGAGCTCAGAGAGACCATCAGGCAGACATCCTGAGAAAAAGAGCTTATCAATTTATTGACTGGCTAATTTAAAGTTCAATCAACGAAATCAGATAGAGTAATGAAAAACTTCACCTTGTTTAGCTTTTTTTTTTATACAAAGGAGTGATTCTGGTCTCACAAAAGATCTCTACATATCTAACAAGGGGAGACCATTGAATACAGCGGTTTATCTACATAGATGGGAGCAGATCACATTTTATCACCATTTCTATGGGGGTATTATTGGAGCAACACCATTGGTCAAAGCGTATGGAGAGGGTGTGTCTGTCTTTCACTCCGTCTGTCCAAAGTCAGAGTTGTCAATGTGTTAAACAATTAGTCCAGATGAACCTGAATCTGCAGAAGTCGTCTTGTAGTTTGTCTGTAATTAGGTATTTAAGTGTGTAAAACAATCTGCTCATCTGTGTTTGTACATGTAATAAGATTTGTCAATCTTACAAAGACATTTATAATAGAAACGTCTGTTTCCAGCTTCAAATCCTGAAAATACAGACGACTCACCAGTTAGGAGTCCAGCAGTTTCTTGTTGGGTTTTTTGACACATGACTTTTGCCATGACAGGATTCAAAGCTGTAAAGCCTGGGTTTTGCTGCCCTGAGCTCAGGCTCACAGGCTCCGTCACTCTGGCGGCACACCGCTCTGCTGCCCTGTACCTCAGTAGGTGCAGGGAGGTGGTACAGGGCAGGTGGTGCAACGCCTCAGAGTTATTGAGCAGACGCCACATTGTGGAGCAGGGTGTAGACAAGCTGAGCCCACAGAAACAATCAGCACATATCTTAAAATAAACTTTGTTTGACACAGAACCAGTGACAGTATGTCAATGTGTGTCATGAGTGATAAGTAACACGTCCTCTTCAAAATGATACCACATTCACAAATAATCATTCTCGCCCCAATGCAGTGGTAACAGGTCTTTGGGTAAACCTGTCCCTTGGTATTACAGCCCACTGGATTTTTATTTTTATTACCTTGCTGCAATCATAGGAATGCTGTCGCCTCATAGCTGAAGTACGTTGCCATGAATGTATGCATACTGTGACTTTCATTGGAACCTTCCCAAGAGGCTTTTCCACCTGAAAGAACCAGGTGCCCATTCAGAGCCAGGGCCAGATTCAGCACCAGTTCTTTGTCTTTCCACTGCCAAAGCCCCGGCCTACCAGGGGCTAAACAGGTGCTAAGCTGACCCCACTTGGTTGCTGGGCCAGAGCGGGGCCTGACACATCATCAGCTGGGGGCAGAGTTATCACTATCTACGAGGCGGAAGAGATTCTGAACCAGCATTCTGAAATCTACAGCGAACATGGAGCGGTTATAGAGAAATAAAGAACACGTGGGAACAAGATCAGTCACTCCCTGAAGTGAATAATACAAGGGAACGAGAGGATTTAATCCACGATCGCGGAGCCATGGCTCTCTGTTGTGCTCCTGTGCTGTCACACAAAGTCAGCTACGTCGGATATATAATTTAGACGTTTTCCGCCATTTGTTTTCACCACATCATCGTAACTAACTTCCCCTCCAGGTCTTGTTTGGCGTTCTGACGGCAGGCTGAGGTCCTCATGAGGCAGCAGGGGGCGCTCCGCTAGGAGACGCTCCACAGAACTTCTTTCTAATGAAGCCAGACTTCTGGTTCCTCAGGAACTACTAAACAAACTACAAACTACTGGAAATGAAACTTGGGAGTTTTTAGAGCTAAAATGAGCCTTTTAATGGCTTCATGTGAAAGAGAACTTTAATCAGAGTGGTTACCTAGGTTACCATGGAAACGGCTGTAGAGCAGTTCTATCATTCTACACCTCCATTCCTCCATGTTGAAGCTTTTGATTCAGACACGTCCAGAAATAAAGTGAAAGGAGCAGAAATTGACAATATAATGCCAAAATGTTGAAAATAAGAGCCAAACTCATTCACACCTTATTTTTTCCCATTTCCGTGGTTCCATACTGAAGCAAGGACGACATTAAAAAACAACAATCCGAGGTTCAGGTCAAACTAGATGAAGTGACCCAGACTAAACCGATGTATACAGTCTGTTTCCTTGTACCTGTATGCCCGCTGCCAGCACTGCCTTGGTGAAATCAGAGACGTATCACGTTTTGGAGTGACGCAATGATGTGGATCTCACTTGGCTCCATTGACAATGGAAAAACAACCGGTTGTTTGGCGGTGCTCATTTAAGAACTGGTATAGAATAGCACCGGCCCTGAACCCACTCCTGGTTCTTTCAGGTGGAAAAGCCCCATCAGTGATGGAGCACTGCCAGAATGAAGGATCCTGTGAGCCTGAGCTCAGGGCAGCAAAACCCAGGCTTTACAGCTTTGAATCCTGTCATGGCAAAAGTCATGTGTCAAAAAACCCAACAAGAAACTGCTGGACTCCTAACTGGTGAGTCGTCTGTATTTTCAGGATTTGAAGCTGGAAACAGACTTTTCTATTATAAATGTCTTTGTAAGATTGACAAATCTTATTACATGTACAAATTCTAATACAGATGAGCAGATTCTTTTACACACTTAAATACCTAATTACAGACAAACTACAAGACGACTTCTGCAGATTCAGGTTCATCTGGACTAATTGTTTAACACATTGACAACTCTGACTTTGGACAGACGGAGTGAAAGACAGACACACCCTCTCCATACGCTTTGACCAATGGTGTTGCTCCAATAATACCCCCATACATTTCCTCTTAAAACGAGAACATTTTAAAGGATCAATCTGATTTTGTATAGGACGTCCATTACGTTCTGGTTGGACTTCTGATGTGCCGTCATACCGTGCTGCGGCTGGTTCAGCAGCTGATGGATGGAGGATTTGCGAGCTAACAGAAAATCAGCGAGGGCCTGTCGTGGCGAGCTGTCCTCCAGCAGCATGGTGGACACCAGAGCCTCAGCGATGGCCTGGTCTGACACAGCTCGGCCTCGCAGCAGAAACCTGCTGTCCAGCAGGATGGCCGACCTGCAGACAGAAAACCGGCTTATCACTCATCTTCCCCTCACCACTCCATCAAAGCAGGAACCAGGATAGAAACCGTCCTGTACTTAAAGTGTCCAGTGGTCGCGACCTGCCGCACTAGGATGGGGAAGCGGGTGAGGACAGGGCCGAAGTGCCCCCCTGTGGCTGCCTCCAGCTGGAGCAGGCTGTGCAGGTGGCAGCAGAGCAGGTAGAGCTGCGTGGCTTGGAGATACTGCGATGCCTCCATGGCGCTCCAGATACGCTCTGGGATGTCCAGAAGAAGTTTAATCTGAGAGGCCATGACGTAGAACTTCTCCTGCCACTGCCTGGAGGTCTGCAACAAAACACACAGACCATGACACAAACGGTAGCAGCATTCTGCTGTCACATGCAGTGGGTGACATTCCTGAATGTTTGAAGGTTCATAAGCCGGGTGAATATGGAACAGATTGATGCTTTCATTAAGAAGACACCATGTCGTGGACTGGAGCAAAGGAGACAGCTCTGAGAAAACCAATGCAATCTTTTCAATACAACAACACATTCTGTGGTAGTACGGCACATTGCTATGGTCACCCCCTCACCATGGTGGCGCTGTGGTGCTTCAGAAGGAAAGGGCAGCAATCATGGGTGTGACCATATTGGCCCCGGGCAGAGCAGACCCCCCCCCCAGTCCCAAAAACATTCATGTGGGTCCCTGAGCAGGACCCCTGGCCCTCCCCAGCTCCTCCCTGAGTGCTGCCCTGTGTGGCTGCTACCGATGGGTCATTTGGCCAAACATGCCCCAAGGGGTTCTAAACAGTTGTTAAAATAAATGTTTTGAAAATTGTGACTCTCACAATCAACTTGCTGAATCCACCCGAACATAATCCAATGGAAAAGGTTTTCATTATGGAAGAAAGCTACAGCAAGACTACAACTGGAACTCCAGACATGTGAGAGAAGGTGGAGACCAATAGATATAAACACCACCCCGTTTCTTTCTTTTTAAAAAATCTAATGTTTATTTGAATGTATTTTTTTCCACCAACACCTGTTTTAGTTTTGTAACTACGTCCATCTTTACTATTAGACGATGTGACAGAAGTCAGAATTCAGTGACTGTTTAAAGTATCAGTGTATATTATGCTTGATTCTGACTTATGATTAATATTTTTATGGATAGGGAGTAAGGCATGTATGTAGGATTATGGGATTTGAACCTAATTGACTAACAATTGAAACAGGTGTTGATGTACATCTTAATGTGCTTTGTTTATATGAAATAAATAAAAATCATGAATAACCACAATTCCATTACCTCCCAAACTCTTCAATAAAATATCTATAATTCTGAACTGGACTCATCAAACTTCAGAAATGTAACATAAGGTAATGTCTTGGGATGTAAAACAATATATTTCAGGTTCTAAAATTGTTTTGTGAATGTATTTCAATTTAAATTTATGGAAAGTGGAAAAAAAACGTGAAAGTTGCAGAGAGTAAAGCTCAGC
The DNA here is from genome assembly GCF_963383615.2 of Lipophrys pholis. NCBI lineage: Eukaryota > Metazoa > Chordata > Actinopteri > Blenniiformes > Blenniidae > Lipophrys > Lipophrys pholis. The sequence continues at coordinate 25,848,864 of NC_137647.1, read as the reverse complement.
AGGGCATTCTGTGTGCAAATATCTATTTATGTGTTTTTATTGAGTTTATTACACAATTTCACTGTACAATGCACAGCAACAATAATAATAACAATAATAACAATAATAATAATAATTAACTCTTAATTAGAACTTGAACTGTTTTTCCATACTATCTTAGGACTGTTCAATACATGTTAAATAAATGTTTTAATGGTTTAAGTGTCCCAGTAAGTCTATCCTGTGACTCTTTAGTTTTGTTGTGTTTTTCATGTGGAACAGCTCAGAAAAGAAGATTTCAGTTGACTTCGAGCTGCAGCTTCATTCAGCGAAACTGAAAGCTTTAATTGTGCAGCCATTGGTCTCAGCGGATTCTTCGTATTTTGATTTGGTTTAGAGATAAATGACTGGATCTTTAGGTGGAATTTGGTGCAGCTGGATGAAGCGGTCAGTGTGGAGCTCGAAGACTCACCTCCGGCCTGCCGCCGCCGCCGCCGCCGCCCCCGGCCCGGCCCTCCTGCTTCAGCCGCTGACAGTACTGCTGCATGTCCTGGATGGAGCAGACCACACTCTCCGAGCTCTGTCTCATCTCTCCGATGGTGTCTGCGGCGTCGATGAGGTCCCGGTACCGCTCTCCCACCATCTGCCGTAACTCCTCTTTCTTCTGCTCGATCTCCCCGCGGACTCTGCGCTCGATGCGGCGGATCTCCTCGGTATTGTAGCGCTCGAAGAGAGCCACCGGGTCCCTGATCTCCGCCACCCGGAGGGACAGCGCCGGGTCATCCCCCATCTTCCCTGCAAACTACACTGCCTCCGACGTCAAACCAGGGAGACTGGGAAAGACTCTTCCTACTTCCACGTCAGCGACAACGTAACGTCACGTAACGCTTCTGCTTCTTCTTCTTCTTCTTCTTCTTCTAGAGCTTCGTCTTCATTCGCTTCTTCTTCTGTTGTTTTATGGCAGTTGGCATACAAGGTTTTGCGCATTACCGCCACCTACTGAATGTGGAGCAGAATGTCTTTTAGTCTAAAGGTACGCCCGAATTGTCCTCGCTCACTCCTTAACTATCGACTTTACCTTAACCCCGTGGATGACGTCACGGGGTTAAGGAAAGGTGTTAGGAGGCTTCCCAAAGGAGTTAGTGAAAGGTGTTAGGAGACTTCCTAAAGGAGTTAGTGAAGGTGTTAGGAGGCTTCCTAAAGGAGTTAAGGAAAGGTGTTAGGAGGCTTCCTAAAGGAGTTAGTAAAGGTGTTAGGAGGCTTCCTAAAGGAGTTAAGGAAAGGTGTTAGGAGGCTTCATAAAGGAGTTAGTGAAAGGTGTTAGGAGGCTTCCTAAAGGAGTTAGTAAAGGTGTTAGGAGGCTTCCTAAAGGAGTTAAGGAAAGGTGTTAGGAGGCTTCCTAAAGGAGTTAGTGAAAGGTGTTAGGAGACTTCCTAAAGGAGTTAGTGAAGGTGTTAGGAGGCTTCCTAAAGGAGTTAGTAAAGGTGTTAGGAGGCTTCCCAAAGGAGTTAGTGAAAGGTGTTAGGAGGCTTCCTAAAGGAGTTAGTGAAAGGTGTTAGGAAGCTTCCTAAAGGAGTTAGGAAAGGTGTTAGGAGGCTTCCCAAAGGAGTTAGTGAAAGGTGTTAGGAGGCTTCCCAAAGGAGTTAGTGAAAGGTGTTAGGAGGCTTCCCAAAGGAGTTAGTGAAAGGTGTTAGGAGGCTTCCTAAAGGAGTTAAGGAAAGGTGTTAGGAGGCTTCCTAAAGGAGTTAAGGAAAGGTGTTAGGAGGCTTCCTAAAGGAGTTAAGGAAAGGTGTTAGGAGGCTTCCTAAAGGAGTTAAGGAAAGGTGTTAGGAGGCTTCCTAAAGGAGTTAAGGAAAGGAGTTAGGAGGCTTCCTAAAGGAGTTAGTGAAAGGTGTTAGGAGGCTTCCCAAAGGAGTTAGTGAAAGGTGTTAGGAGGCTTCCTAAAGGAGTTAAGGAAAGGTGTTAGGAGGCTTCCTAAAGGAGTTAGTGAAGGTGTTAGGAGGCTTCCCAAAGGAGTTAGTGAAAGGTGTTAGGAGGCTTCTTAAAGGAGTTAGTAAAGGTGTTAGGAGGCTTCCCAAAGGAGTTGGTGAAAGGTGTTAGGAGGCTTCCTAAAGGAGTTAGTAAAGGTGTTAGGAGGCTTCCTAAAGGAGTTAGTGAAGGTGTTAGGAGGCTTCCTAAAGGAGTTAGTAAAGGTGTTAGGAGGCTTCCCAAAGGAGTGGGTGAAAGGTGTTAGGAGGCTTCCTAAAGGAGTTAGTGAAAGGTGTTAGGAGGCTTCTTAAAGGAGTTAGTAAAGGTGTTAGGAGGCTTCCTAAAGGAGTTAAGGAAAGATGTTAGGAGGCTTCCTAAAGGAGTTAGTGAAAGGTGTTAGATGGCTTCCTAAAGGAGTTAGTGAAAGGTGTTAGGAGGCTTCCTAAAGGAGTTAAGGAAAGGTGTTAGGAGGCTTCCTAAAGGAGTTAGTGAAAGGTGTTAGGAGGCTTCCTAAAGGAGTTAAGGAAAGGTGTTAGGAGGCTTCTTAAAGGAGTTAGTAAAGGTGTTAGGAGGCTTCCTAAAGGAGTTAGTGAAGGTGTTAGGAGGCTTCCCAAAGGAGTTAGTGAAAGGTGTTAGGAGGCTTCCTAAAGGAGTTAAGGAAAGGTGTTAGGAGGCTTCTTAAAGGAGTTTGGAAAGGTGTTAGGAGGCTTCCTACAGGAGTTAAGGAAAGGTGTTAGGAGGCTTCCTGAAGGAGTTAAGGAAAGGTGTTAGGAGGCTTCCTAAAGGAGTTAGTGAAAGGTGTTAGGAGGCTTCTTAAAGGAGTTAGTAAAGGTGTTAGGAGGCTTCCTAAAGGAGTTAGTGGAAGGTGTTAGGAGGCTTCCTAAAGGAGTTAGTAAAGGTGTTAGGGACTTCCTAAAGGAGTTAGTGAAAGGTGTTAGGAGGCTTCCTAAAGGAGTAAGGAAAGGAGTTAGGAGGCTTCCTAAAGGAGTTAGTGAAAGGTGTTAGGAGGCTTCCTAAAGGAGTTAAGGAAAGGTGTTAGGAGGCTTCTTAAAGGAGTTAGTAAAGGTGTTAGGAGGCTTCCTAAAGGAGTTAGTGAAAGGTGTTAGGAGGCTTCCTAAAGGAGTTAAGGAAAGATGTTAGGAGGCTTCCTAAAGGAGTTAGTGAAAGGTGTTAGGAGGCTTCCTAAAGGAGTAAGGAAAGGAGTTAGGAGGCTTCCTAAAGGAGTTAGTGAAAGGTGTTAGGAGGCTTCCTAAAGGAGTTAAGGAAAGGTGTTAGGAGGCTTCTTAAAGGAGTTAGTAAAGGTGTTAGGAGGCTTCCTAAAGGAGTTAGTGAAAGGTGTTAGGAGGCTTCCTAAAGGAGTAAGGAAAGGAGTTAGGAGGCTTCCTAAAGGAGTTAGTGAAAGGTGTTAGGAGGCTTCCTAAAGGAGTTAAGGAAAGGTGTTAGGAGGCTTCTTAAAGGAGTTAGTAAAGGTGTTAGGAGGCTTCCTAAAGGAGTTAGTGAAAGGTGTTTGGAGGCTTCCTAAAGGAGTTAGTGAAAGGTGTTAGGAGGCTTCCTAAAGGAGTTAGTGAAAGGTGTTATCAGTAACGTCTGCGGACAGACATTACTGATGTGTCCATGAGGTTTACATGAGACGGACAAGAGGACATGTTGAGAAGGAACTGGAGACGTTTCAGGGGCTCTCAGGACAAGCCGTAAGACGTGTCCTGCTATTTGTCTCTGTCCTGGAGAGCTCTGCGGAGGACCTGGACGAGCCTCTGCTTGTTGTTGACGATGTTGTAGGACGTGAGGTGGAGGAGAGCCGTCGCTGCTCACATCCACCTTCCCCGCCTGAATCTCCTCCTCCGTCAGCCGCTGCACACCTGGAGGACACACCGTCACTTTGGTTAGAACATGAGATCTCTAGTCCTGCTGGAGGACGTGAACAGGGGACAGGATGGAGGAAGACAGTGTGGACCAGATGGACACTGGAGGTCCAAGGTCTTCCTCCTTCAGTCTGCTGAACACCTCCTGGTCCAGGTCCTCCTCCTGGTCCAGGTCGTCCTCCAGGTCGTCCTCCTGGTCCTCCTCCTGGTCCTCCTCCTGGTCCAGGTCCTCCTCCTGGTCCTCCTCCTGGTCCTCCAAGACCACCGGTCCTCCTTATTGAAGCACCACAATCAATCTGGATGCTCTCTCTCTCTCTCTCTGTCTCTCTCTCTGTCCCCCCCCTCTCTCTCTCTCTCTCTCTGTCTCTCTCTCTGTCCCCCCCTCTCTCTCTCTCTCTCTCTGTCTCTCTCTCTGTCCCCCCCCTCTCTCTCTCTCTCTCTCTCTCTCTCTGTCTCTCTCTCTGTCCCCCCCCCCTCTCTCTCTCTCTCTCTGTCTCTCTCTCTGTCCCCCCTCTCTCTCTCTCTCTCCCTCTCTCTCTCTCTCTCTCTCTCTCTCTGCCCCCCCCCCCCCCCTCTCTCTCTCTCTCTCTCTCTCTCTCTCTCTCTCTCTCCGTCTCTGTCCTGGTTTTGTCCTGGAGTCTGTTGGGTTTCATCCTGCCTGTCAGTTAAAATTCACATGGAAACATTTATTATATTTTGATGTAATCATGAATCAGAATTTATTGTTTCCTTAGTGTTCATGATTGTGATTATTGAGATAAAGCAGGTACTCAGCTGGTACTAGTACTTGCTGGTACATGGACGATCTGCGCAGGACAAGAGCATCCTGCACAGATCCCCAGTTGTCAATGTACACATCAATAAACCTCATATATTACAGACTGGTTTTTAACCACAGGTAGATGCAGGGAAGATTCTACCTTGCTGACATGTTTCAGCTTCATCTGTAGTCTTCCTCAGAGCTTCATCTGGTGTGTGATGACATGTCGGTCTTTATCAGGTGACCGGCCAGATGAGGCTCTGAGGAAGACTACAGATGAAGCTGAAACATGTCAGCAAGGTAGAATCTTCCCTGCATCTACCTGTGGTTAAAAACCAGTCTGTAATATATGGGGCTTATTGATGTGTGGTGGCTCTGCAGGAGGAAGTATTAGAACGTGACACCACCAACGGCCCCAGCAGGAGGAAGTATTAGAACGTGACACCACTAACGGCCCCAGCAGGAGGAAGAATTAGAACGTGACACCATTGCTGCCGCCCACCAGAGCGGTGTCTTTACAGGGCGGCCATCTTAGTCCGGTGGCGATCCTGCAGTGCATTACTTCTATAGAGGAATGATGTGCTTACACTATTAAAGTTGTCATGAATCACACAATTCTCAAGCAATTTTCACAAGTTTGTTTATTACGAGAAAGAGATATTCTGCTAGGTATAACGCTGGAAATTTCTTCCTCGATATGCTATGGTATCTGTTTCGCTGAAGAAATTCAGAATTTGATTGTACCCATTTCACAGGAATTAGAAAGACTGTCAATCAACTTCACATGAATGACTGTCCAGTAAAACACATTAACACACTAAACAAAGTGTATACTGCACATTAACACAGTAAACAAGGTGTATACTGCACATTAACACAGTAAACAAGGTGTATACTGCACATTAACACAGTAAACAAAGCAGATACATGTATGACGTTTTTAAAAAAATCAAACAGTTTGGAAATCGGTTCAAAATTCCACTTATATTTCTACTTATAGATTGAGGAGTACCTCTTTCCATCTTCGATGTTCATTCACCCCTGCCTCCACCACCACCGGTCCAAGATGGCGGCGCTCTTGACATGTAGCTCCCCAGTCCATGAAGCGACTACTCTTCATTATGTTTATGGTTTAATCTCCCAGAAGAGGGTCGACTTCCTGGTTTTCCGGCAAATCAAACTTCTTTGTGGACAACCAATAGGAAGCCTTCATGTACATGCTGGCCACACCTCCTCATTAGCATGTCATGTTGTCATTGTAGTAGTCGTTGGTGCTACTAGTGGCACAAGTAGCAGTAGTGGTAGTAGTGCTACTAGTGGTAGTAGTAGTAGTACTGCTACTAGTAACACTAGTGGCACGAGTCGCAGTAGCAGTACTAGTAGTAGTAGTAGCACTTGTGGCACTTTGACTACTAATTGTCTTACTAGTGAGGACAAAGAGCTTACTTGTACATGGACTTTAACTTTGATATTAAGGATATCAAATAAATGCTCAAATGGCGCTTACCATATTTCCAGTCAGGCATCTTTGTTGAACAGCCCAGTGAAGCCTTGGGGTCCTAGTAACACATCTGTGTGTGATTGAGTTATTGTCATTAGTAATAGACGATAATAGACCGCTGTTTCACAGAGAATGCTTTAGTAAAGAAGTAAAATATGAATAGTTCACCAAGCATGTTGGCCGGTGTCTAAAGGGGGATATGTGTTGCATACATTTATTTATATGTTAGGAACCATGGGGGATTTGTGAGCAGCCCTCCCTTTGTTGCTGTGTTTATTCAGTTCAGTTGGAAATGAAGCTAATGCTAATTGGTTAGCAGTGTTGCTATATGTATGACGCCAGAGGATTTGATCCTGCTTTATTGATGATTATTATCTGCTACTTATTTGTATATTTCTTATTCTGTTTCCAGAAATCAATCCTATCATTCATCCATTCTATCTATCATCTATCTGACTTGTTTTACGATTATTGATGTAAACAACAATGAAAGCTTTATAGGGTTACATTTTGGCTGGGATGAATTATTTGTGGACAACCAATAGGAAGCCTTCATGCACATGCTGTCCACACCTCCTCATTAGCTTTTAATTCCAGTAGTTCTACTCGTGAATACTTGGACCCTTACTAGCACTACTAGTACGGCCAAAATGCCCACTAGTAGTAGTAGTAAGGCATTTTTACCCTCTTTTACCCTCACTAGTACTACTAGTGTGTGCAAAAATGTTCCACTACTGCTACTAGTAGGGTATGTTTAATCTTACTAGTATTACTAGTAACATCAAGGATGCGCACTAGTACTACTAGTGAGGCACAAAATATCCACTAGTAGCTCGAGTAGACATTTTGGGCCTCACTAGTAGCACTAATAAGGTGCTTCGGACCTCACTAGTGCTACTAGTGGACATTTTGCACCTCACTAGTAGGGCTAGTGGGCACACTTGTAGTTACTAGTAAGATAAAACACACCCTACTAGTACTACTCATGGACATTTTGGCACTCACTTGTAGTACTAGTGAGATAAAACACACCCTACTAGTACTACTCATGGACATTTTGGCACTCACTAGTAGTACTAGTAAGATAAAACACACCCTACTAGATCTACTCATGGACATTTTGGCACTCACTTGTAGTACTAGTGAGATTTTAAAAAATGCCTTACTAGTGCTACTAGTGGACATTTTGGGCCTCACTAGTAGGGCTAGTGGGCACACTTTTAGTTACTAGTAGTACTAGTAAGATGAAACATAACCTACTAGTACTACTAGTGGACATTTTGGCACTCACTAGTAGTACTAGTAAGATAAAACACACCCTACTAGTACTACTCATGGTCATCAAACTATAGAGAAACTTCACATGTCACTATGATCTCATATTAGCATATTACCCATTGGGATGTGTTTGTGAGTGTTGGGCAGCACTGTTGTCTCACTGTAACCTTCCTTGTTGAATCAAGCAGATGTTTCTGTGTGACCTTTCTTTATTCTGTGTATTGTGGCTTTTTCCTCCCATCCAAAGACATACTTACAAAGTTGATAGCACTGAATTTCAATGTGAAGGTGTGTTTCTAGTGTGTATGAGGTGTTGACAGGTGAACCGCTTGCACAATTCAGTTTAGTTCTGTAAAGAATGGACTTTTACAGCATTCCATTGGAAATGACTTCAGATGTGTTTACATTTCTTGTGAAATTGGTTGAACAGAATGAAGGTTTTTCCTATTGAATAATGTAGAAAAGCAGTGCCACAGTCTTTAGATGTGGACATGTTTTTGATTTCATTTGTATTTTGGTGGTTTGGGTGAGTGGGGGTGTCAGCCGGGCGTATTAGAGCCCAATATGTTAGGAGGAGCCAGAATGAAAAAACCAGCTGAATTGTTCTAACAGTAGATTTGAGAAGAATTGGGGTGGTTGTCACATGTTGGCTGCTTGTTCCATCCTGGACTCTAACAAGACTCATCATGCAGCAGTATTGACTGTTGTTAACAGCTTTTATTTTCTTAACAACACACTCCGTTGCTCTGGTGGGGGAGGGCTGGGGGTGTGGTCTCAGGTTCTTGACAAGATCTTTTCTCTGTTGTCTTCTTTTTTCTTCTCCTCACCCTCTTCCTCCTTTCAGCTCTCTCTTCTTCTGCTCCTCCCTCTGCTCCTTCTCTTCCTGCTCTATCTCCTTCTCCTGCTACTTCTTTCTGCTCTCTCTCCTCCTGCTCCTCCTCCTTTCTACTCTCTCTTCTGCTGCTCCTTCCCCTCCTTCCCCTCCTTCCTGCTATCTCTCTCTCCTCTTGCTCCTCCTCCTTTCTGCTCTCTCTTATCACACTCCTCCCCCTCCTCTTCCTGCTCCTTCCTCTGCTCCTTCTCCTTTCTGCTATCTCTTCTCCTGCTCCTCCCCTTACTGCTCTATCTCCTGCTTCTCCTCCATTCTGCTCTCTCTTCTCCTGCTCCTCCTGCAGCTGCCTCTCCTCCAGCTGCTCCTCCTCCAGCTGCCTCTCCTCCAACTGCTCCTCCTCCAGCTGCCTCTCCTCCAGCTGCTCCTCCAGCTGCTTTTTCTCCAGCTGCTCCTCCTCCAGCTCCTCCTCCAGCTGCTCCTTCTTCAGCTGCTCCATCAGCTCCTCCTCCAGCTGCTTTTTCTCCAGCTGCACCTCCTCCAGCTGCTTCTCCTCCAGTTGCTCCTCCTCCAGCTCTTCCTCCAGCTGCTCCTTCTTCAGCTGCTCCATCAGCTCCTCCTCCAGCTGCTTCTTGTCGAGCTGCTCCTCCTCCAGCTGCTTCTCCTGCAGCTGCTCCTCCTCCAGCTGCTCCTCCTTCAGCTGCTCCACCAGCTCCTCCTCCAGCTGCTCCTTCTCCTGCAGCTCCTCCTCCAGCTGCTCCTCCAGCTGCTTCTCCTGCAGCTGCTCCTCCTCCAGGTGCTCCTCCAGCTGCTCCTCCTGCGGCTGTGCCAAAAGCTCCTCCTCCAGCTGCTCCTCCTCCAGCGTCTCCTCCAGCTGCTCCTCCAGCAGCTTCTCCACCAGCTCCTCCTCCAGCTGCTTCTCCAGCTGCTCCTCCTCCAGCTGCTTCTCCAGCTGCTCCTCCTCCTCCAGCTCCTCCTCCAGCTGCTTCTCCAGCTGCTCCTCCAGCTGCTCCTCCAGCTCCTCCTCCAGCTCCTCCTCTTCAAGATGCTCCTCCAGCTGCTCCTCCAACTGCTCCTCCTCAAGGTGCTCCTCCAGCTCCCTCTCCAGCTGCTCCTCCAGCTGCTCCTCTTCAAGCTGCTCCTCCTCCAGCTGCTCCTCCTCCAGGTGCTCCTCCTCAAGGTGCTCCTCCAGCTGCTTCTCCAGCTGCTCCTCCAGCTGCTCCTCCAGCTGCTCCTCCTCAAGCTGCTCCTCCAGCTGCTCCTCCTCCTGCTCTTTATCAGAGGTGCACACCACCTCCATGTTTTTGTCAGAAGAGTTGAGTTTGACATTTTCTTCTCCTTCATTTAAGGCTTTCAGCTCCTTTTCTAGAGCTGTGATTTTCTCCTTGTTGTTCTTTAGATGATTCAAAGTCTTGGTGGCGACTCCCATGACTTGGGTCGCCACAATTTGTCGGTCCAATGTTGGAGCAGCACAAATATACTGTAAAACCCAAGCAAAGACAATCTCAGTTTGATTTGTACAGTACCTTAGTAAATGTTACTGTGGTCTTCAATCTCCCTCTCATTTCTTTCACATCCAAAATGACATGGTTCTTCTGGAAGTACTTCTGACTTATAGAATGTATTTAACAACAACTTACATTCAGAATCTGGAGCACGTCATGGAGGAGTTGACCCTCGTCAGTGTCCATTTCCGGAAGTAACGGAAGAAATGGCAGGTTTTCCATTTGGTCACTACAATCTGCAGCAAATATTTTTAATAATATTTTGTCAACCTTTCACAGAAAATCACCAACACACTCATAGTAATTCTGCACTGATAATGATCTTTTTTTATCCCCAAAAAAATGCTTTTCACGAGTCATCAAGTTGACCAAATGTACTTTCTTTTCATTCTACTCACATTGTTGAGGTGAATCAATGGAGCTTGGGAGTAATCCCTTGAGAACAATCTCAGCGGGGATGGAGTCTCTCACCACCGCTGGCAGGTGAACTGACTGTCAATCTGAAATAAAGTCAAACTAGAGGTTTGCATCCAGGAGGAAATGTAGATGTGACTGTCACAGCTGAACCTGGCTGATTCTAACTGAAAGGCCCAAGTGGTTGGATCTGCTAACTCTGTTTGGGGATGTTATAGTGAAGTCCTAAAAGCTCATGAAAGAAGTGGAAAAGAGCAAAACACCTCCATGAGGTTCCTCTCCCAGACGCTCTGAACGGGACGTTTGTCACTTTGAAACTAAATACTACATTTATAGGAAAAATGTTCAACCTTAAACTGCAGTTCAATGGAAACTTTGCTTGAGAAGGAAATGTTAGTATTTGTAAACTTCAATATTACACCAAACTCTACATTTGAAAAAATAAACATTGATTAATCTTCTTTAAAAAACTAAATGAATAAGCACTGCCTTTCATGAGTCATGTAATTTCACCAAATGTATTGTTTTTCATTCTACTCACAGTATTGATGTGACTAAATAAAGTTCTCTGGAAGCAATCTGATGGTGGATACAGTCTCTGTGAAAAGATCTGTCTCTCGGTCAAATGCTCTCTCTCTCGGTCAAATGCTCTCTCTCTCGGTCGAATGCTCTCTCTCTCGGTCAAATGCTCTGTCTCTCGGTCAAATGCTCTCTCTCTCGGTCAAATGCTCTCTCTCTCGATGGGTCAGACGAGTCTCACAACCGCTGGCAGGTGAACTGAGCATTTAAAGGAACTAAAGATCAAAGGTTGCCTTTGATATACAATTGGGACATCATATTCTTTGTTCACCAAACATGACATCATAAAGCCATAAAGAGGAAATGGCTTAATTAATTCAATTCAATTCAATTCAACTTTATTTATATAGTACCAAATACAACACAGTCATTTCTGGGTGCTTTTAACAGAGAAAACCCCCAACGAATCCCTTCTCCTCCCACTTCAATTACAAAAAAGATTCTCTTTAAATTTGAATATAAATGGAATCACTCTTTTGATATAAATGGAATCACTCAAAAAAGTATTGTGACCAAAGGTGTGCCCTAGATAGCATCAATTAAAGAGTAAATACATAAATACACACATGGCTTACACTGTCGAGTAAAGAAAGATAACTTGCGGTAACTTTAACATCAAGATAACGCCTCGGTTACATGTATTTAACATCTGGTTAAACGATAACCGAGTTTTGAACAACCGGCTCCTGGATGACGTCACAGGGTTAAGGAAAGGTGTTAGGAGGCTTCCTAAAGGAGTTAGTGAAAGGTGTTAGGAGGCTTCCTAAAGGAGTTAAGGAAAGTTTTAGGAGGCTTCCTAAAGGAGTTAGTGAAAGGTGTTAGGAAGCTTCCTGAAGGAGTTAGTGAAAGATGTTAGGAGGCTTCCTAAAGGAGTTAGTGAAAGGTGTTGGGAGGCTTCCTATAGGAGATAAGGAAAGGTGTTAGGAGGCTTCCTAAAGGAGTTAAGGAAAGGTGTTAGGAGGCTTCCTAAAGGAGTTAGTAAAGGTGTTAGGAGGCTTCCTAAAGGAATTAAGGAAAGGTGTTAGGAGGCTTCCTAAAGGAGTTAGTAAAGGTGTTAGGAGGCTTCCTAAAGGAATTAAGGAAAGGTGTTAGGAGGCTTCCTAAAGGAGTTAAGGAAAGGTGTTAGGAGGCTTCCTAAAGGAGTTAGTAAAGGTGTTAGGAGGCTTCCTAAAGGAGTTAAGGAAAGGTGTTAGGAGGCTTCCTAAAGGAGTTAGTAAAGGTGTTAGGAGGCTTCCTAAAGGAGTTAAGGAAAGGTGTTAGGAGGCTTCCTAAAGGAGTTAGTAAAGGTGTTAGGAGGCCTCCTAAAGGAGTTAGTAAAGGTGTTAGGAGGCTTCCTAAAGGAGTTAAGGAAAGGTGTTAGGAGGCCTCCTAAAGGAGTTAGTAAAGGTGTTAGGAGGCTTCCTAAAGGAATTAAGGAAAGGTGTCAGGAGGCTTCCTAAAGGAGTTAGTAAAGGTGTTAGGAGGCCTCCTAAAGGAGTTAGTGAAATGAGTTAGGAGGCTTCCTAAAGGAGTTAGTAAAGGAGATCACGGTGGTGAGGCAGTCAGACTTTCACTTAGTGACGTCATAATAATGCGACGGCGGCTCTAGTTAGTGACGTCTGCCACAGTGGGGAAAGAACTACAAGTTTCTGAAAATGGACTAGAAAAAGTTCCTCTGGGTTCTAGATGATTTCAAGTTGTTCTAGGCAGATTATTGCTTTGGTAACTTACATGATCTGCTCCTTTTTCAGTCATCCTGAGTTTCCCTGAACGCTCCGATGAGCGGGTTCCTTTAAATGTTGTCGCCGCAAGGAATTGTGGGGGAACATGAGCTGGTCTCCTTTGGTAAAGGAACCATCAGTGGTTCCTAGGCTAAAGGAGGTTCTAAAGGACGCATCAGTAGTTCCTAGGCTAAAGGAGGTTCTAAAGGAAGCATCAGTGGTTCCTAGGCTAAAGGAGGTTCTAAAGGAAGCATCAGTGGTTCCTAGACTAAAGGAGGTTCTAAATGAAGCATCAGTGGTTCCTAGGCTAAAGGAGGTTCTAAAGGAAGCATCAGTGGTTCCTAGGCTAAAGGAGGTTCTAAAGGAAGCATCAGTGGTTCCTAGACTAAAGGAGGTTCTAAAGGAAGCATCAGTGGTTCCTAGGCTAAAGGAGGTTCTAAAGGAAGCATCAGTGGTTCCTAGGCTAAAGGAGGTTCTAAAGGATGCATCAGTGGTTCCTAGGCTAAAGGAGGTTCTAAAAGAAGTATCAGTGGTTCCTAGGCTAAAGGAGGTTCTAAAGGAAGTATCAGTGGTTCCTAGGCTAAAGGAGGTTCTAAAGGAAGCATCAGTGGTTCCTAGGCTAAAGGAGGTTCTAAAGGACACATCAGTGGTTCCTAGGCTAAAGGATGTTCTAAAGGAAGCATCACTGGTTCCTAGGCTAAAGGAGGTTCTAAAGGACGCATCAGTGGTTCCTAGGCTAAAGGAGGTTCTAAAGGAAGCATCAGTGGTTCCTAGGCTAAAGGAGGTTCTAAAGGAAGCATCAGTGGTTCCTAGGCTAAAGGAGGTTCTAAAGGAAGCAATAAGCCTTCTTTCCTTTGCTTATTGAGAATTCAGACAGTCCTCATCATGGCCGCCACACAGAACCCTTCCGGGGTTCAGGAGAAGTCGATAGTTCAGGGGATCAGAGGGACAATTTGGACGGACCTCCATTGTTGTTTTTCAGCTTGTTGCCACTTCTTTTCCATTTCTATCTTTACAATGCTCTTTATTTCTGCTTTACTGTACCCTACACTCATTCCTAGACCTTCTTTCAGGGTGTCCGCGGGGTCTTATAAAGTATTAAAAGTTGATAAATCAATTGTGGGAGAATTAAGGCCCTTAAAAGTATTAAAAAAGTCTTAATCGTGATTCTGTCAGGTATTAAATTTTATACGCTTTGACTGGGTTGCGTTCTTGCAGCTAGATGACCTCGGGGCGGCCCGGGTACGGGTGAGACGTCATCACGCCACAGAGAATATTCCTTTTTTTTCTGTGTGAAACTATTTTTTTACTGTCTGACTTGAACCTGAATTTTAGTAGATGAATATTATTTGTGATATGAACACATTGAAAGCAAATTATTTAGCAATTTCTTTTTAGTGCAAAATACCAACATTAACAGAATGAAATCTGTATTTTTCTTAAATAGAAACCTTCATAGAATAAAAATATATGTTTCTTTCACAGAACTTTGTCTGGCTTAAATGACAACAGAATAAATAAAAATGTACTTAAAATTGCATAAATGACTAGAAAACAACAGAAAGCAGAACATTCCTGTAATAATGCACATTTAGTCAATAAGAACAGTTCCAACAGAAAGTCTGTGGAAAAGTTCTAAACATAGAATATTTGTTCCTCCAGGTGAACGACAGCCGGCTGCAGATGAAGTAAAAAAGAAACAAAGATTAAACTCCTGAACTCTAAAGCTCAACGCTCCATCATGGAAAGACAGAATATTGTTCCGTTGGTATTTCTGTTGAGGTATTACTGCAGTGAGGACGTGTTTGTCTTTCAGTGTTCCAGAGTAAATCTGATCAAGACATTTCATCATTTAGACTGACAACAAGCTCATTTCTAACTAGTTCAGCAGAACGTTTGTTCCTCACATCAGTCCACTTCTTCTTCATGGAAGAAGGAATCCTCTCTGAGGGCCTGGATGGAGGAGGAACTGGAACCTCTCTGCTGTTCTCTTGAGCCGCGGTTCCATCACACTTTCTGTGCCGGAGCGTCGCGGGGCGGGACGGGTTCTCGTGTGGTCTGACTGAAAAAGTTGTGGATGGTACGGAAAGAACCCGCAACAGCCGGCTACCCCTCCATTGAGGTACCTAGCACCGAGGAACGGGTCTGTGAGGAGGAGCGACAACGCAGCCGTCTGCTGATTGGTAGTGAAGATGGTTACTCTCTACTTCCCCACAATATTTATATGTTCAACCTCCGTTGTTGTTTCCATACGCTGCTTTGTGTGCTCACTGGTTGATTTGTTAACTGGTTCATTGAAACATCGGAACGACACAACATAGCGTCTTTTAACGAGGAGGAGGAGCTTCAGCAGAAGCTCCTCCTCCCAGGAACAGGAGGAGGAGCTTCAGCAGGAGCTGGACGCTGCTGTTCACAATAAGTTTGTGCTGTGCCACATAGAACACAGAGAACTCGGATAGCCGCACAATTGTGGCCGCTGCCGGCCGCTTCCGTGTTCTTCACTCGACGCGTCCCTGAGTCGTTCACAACCCCGCCTACATTTTATCCGTACTTTCTGTGGTGGGACCGCGAGACAGAGTTGGACCTGGCTGCACTTTGCCGTACCGTAACCTCCCACTCCTGCACGTATTGAGCAGTGGAACCGCGGCTTTGGACTGCCATGTTTCCTTCTCCTGAGGTTCTTTAGTGAGCTACTGCAGGGAGGTTCTGCAATGAGGTACTGAAGTGAGGTACTGTAGTGAGCTTCTGCAGGGAGATTCTGTAGTGAGGTTCTGCAATGAGGTACTGTAGTGAGGTTCTCTAGTGAGGTACTGTAGTGAGGTTCTGCAGTGAGGTACTGTAGTGAGGTTCTGCAGTGAGATTCTGTAGTGAGGTACTATAGTGAGGTTAGGGACTGTAGTGAGGTTCTGTAGTGAGGTTCTGTTGTGAGATACTGTAGTGAGCTTCTGTAGTGAGCTTCTGTAGTGAGCTTCTGCAGCGAGATATTGTAGTGAGGTTAGGTACTGTAGTGAGGTTCTCTAGTGAGGTACTGTAGTGAGGTTCTGCAGTGAGGTACTTTAGTGAGGTACTGTAGGGAGGTTTTGTAGTGAGGTTCTGTAGTGAGGTTCTACAGTGAGGTACTTTAGTGATGTACTGCAGTGAGCTACTGTAGTGAGGGTTCTGTAGTGAGGTTCTGTAGTGAGGTTCTGCAGTGAGGTTCTGGAATGAGGTTCTGTAGTGAGGTTCTGCAGTGATGTTCTGGAATGAGGTACTGCAGTGAGGTACTGTAGTGATGTTCTGTAGTGAGGTACTGCATTGAGGTACTGTAGTGAGGTTCTGGAGTGAGCTTCTGTAGTGAGCTTCTGCAGTGAGGGTTCTGCAGTGAGGGTTCTGTAGTGAGGTACTGTAGTGAGGTACTGTAGTGAGGTTCTGCAGTGAGGTTCTGCAGTGAGGTACTGTAGTGAGGTACTGTAGTGAGGTACTGTAGTGAGGTTCTGCAGTGAGGTACTGTAGTGAGGTACTGTAGTGAGGTTCTGTAGTGAGGTTCTGCAGTGAGGTACTGTAGTGAGGTACTGTAGTGAGGTACTGCAGTGAGGTACAACATGGCCACGGTCAACATGAAGGTGAAAGGAGGGGCGGGGCTTACTGACCAGGAAGTCTTCAGACAGAAACAGTTTATGGTGAAAGCCAAACAAGACCTCCGGGACCAGAAGGAGCCACTGTGATTGTGTCTTTAAAATGGACATATTGGAACGTCTTAACCTGAAAGACCTGGTCCTGTTTTATCACACTCTTTTAAATTCAATGTTTTAAATGGTTTTATTGATCCTGCTGCTGGTGGAACCTCCTGTTGGGGGGCGGGTCTGGACCTCCTGTTGGGGGGGCGGGTCTGGACCTCCTGTTGGGGGGCGGGTCTGGACCTCCTGTTGGGGGGGCGGGTCTGGACCTCCCAGACTGTTGACACCAGGACTCCACCTCACACGGTCACCACCAGTACCGTTACACCTGAGACCCTGGTTCACATCAAGAATCCTGATCCACACAGTTGGAGGGCTTTAAAAGACTGTGGTGCTGCTGCTGATCTCCTCAGACCGAGGGGGGTCCTCCTGGTCCTCCCGGTCTTCCTGGACCACCTGATCCTCCTGGACCACCTCGTCCACCACGCAGAACGTCTTTATTGGGGAAATGGATGGAGAGACTGTGTGAGGACCAAACTGTGGAGTAGGTGCAGTGTGGGGGAGGAAACCCCAGATCCAGAGGACTCTTTCCTGGTTCTAATGATCTGCCAAGGTCTGGAAGACTGTTCTGGACTGGTCCTGACCCGGGTGGAGGACTGTTCTGGACTGGTCCTGACCCGGTGGAGTCAGGGTCTTTTGGACTGTGTCCACTGGAGGAAGACACTGTACTGAAGCAGCATGGAGGTCTGAACCAGACTGAGCTGAACAGCAGGACGGATTGTTGGTAGAACCCAATAGAACATGTGAGAATATAGAACTGGTCTTTAGTCCACCTCAAATCCAACGTGTCAATGTTTCTGTTAACATAGTGACGGAATATGGAATGTAGATAAAAGTGGTTTTAAAGGTCAAGGTCTGTCTGTCTGTCTGTCTGTCTGTCTGTCTGTCTGTCTGTCTGTCTGTCTGTCTGTCTGTCTGTCTGTCTCTCTCTCTCTCTCTCTCTCTCTCTCTCTCTCTCTCTCTCTCTCTCTCTCTCTCTCTCTCTCTCTCTCTCTCTCTCTCTCTCTCTCCCTCTCTCTAATAAATAATTAGCCTTAAATAAAAGCCCTGCTGAAGGATGACACCAGTAATCTCCTGGGATTACGGCTCTTTTCCAGCCTCCTGGATGTGCCCTCTGGCCTGAGCAGAAGCCGACTGACGTCCGTCACTTTCGACCAGGTTTGATTCCTCCATGTTTTATCCAGCTGTTCTGGCTTCCAGTGGCTGGAAATAGTTCAAGTTCTCAACATTGTTGAAGTTAATGAAAGACGCTGATTCTGATGATTTTTAGGTCACGTTATCTTATTTGCGCTGGGATTGATTTTGGTAACTGGAGTCCACTTATTCTACAGCATTTACTCATTGAATTAAAAACTCATCAGCTGCTGTGCGGCCAGGTCGTCTCTCAGGAAAACAGCAAGGGGTTAAAGAGAAGGGCGGGAGGGAGGGAGGGGGGGGGGGGGGGGGGGGTGTAATTTAGTTTAGTTTTAAATTGTTTTGCATGTCGTCCTCATACCGGTCATTTGGGATGTAAATAATGAAATATATTAGGCCTCCACGGATTAAAAGTCCACATTTTTATTACTAACCAGGGCGCGAAGATGCCAGAGGCTCATTTTGCAGTTTGTGTAGCTTATGGTTGATTTACTGCACTCTGGTTGGTTGCAATTTGGAAAAACCTTTTTATCATTTCTATGTGGTTATTTGATGCAGATATGAAGCTCTGGCTGTGTTTTCTTTTGCATGTGTTTTGATTTTGCGGGTTTGCACGGGTGTCTGACAACTTCGTGGTTTGGGCTGGTTCTTATTGGAATGGGCGGGTTCTAAGATGTGATTGGGCTGGAAACTGTCAATCTGATCTGGCAACACTGTCCTCCGGTACCGAGTGCTGTGGCTATATAAGGGTTATCAGGCACTTTTTCCTCCAGATGTTGACTTCTTCTCATTCCGCCTGTATTCCTGCAGCCTTTTTGATGTTTGACCGGAGGAGCATTGCTGGTCGAAGGTGTAATATCCAAATCTGTCACCATGCTGCTTTGTAGGCTCGTCTGTTGTCTTCTGGTATCTTGTTCGCGAGCAACTGTACCTCAACCGTTGGGATAAGCAGGATTCTGTATTGACGTACTCGTGTGTGAGTATGCTGTCAGCTCATTGTTAACAGAGCAGGAGAGGCGGTGGAATAAGTTTCCCGTAAGTTTTGATATAAAGCGCCCTGCTGGTCATAAATTCCATTGACAGTCTACAGACTATTTTTGATTCTCACGGGACGGGACGCATACTTTTGTTTGCAAATGCGGTACGATTCCGATTCCGGCCTCCATATAATCCAATCCTCTCTCTTATAGTGGAATTTTAGTGCAGCCTGTAGTGGGAAAGTGAACAGCGCAGTTGAAGCCTATCATTGCTTGCTTATTGTGTGTGTATGTTTGTGAATTGTTTGTAGAGCTCTGAGATTATGAGGCGTTCTTTCAGGAAATGTGTGTAAACAACCAAGAAAAAGTGTAAAGGACTAAGCTAAATTATGTCCGACATTTCCGGCGGCTCTTGAACGCAGCACGTGATGACGTAGGGCCCTGATATCCCAGCATCCCTCGGTGCGACGTCCTCTTTCCTCCTGCAGCCATGTCGAAGAGAGG
Source organism: Lipophrys pholis (assembly GCF_963383615.2). Classification (NCBI taxonomy): domain Eukaryota; kingdom Metazoa; phylum Chordata; class Actinopteri; order Blenniiformes; family Blenniidae; genus Lipophrys; species Lipophrys pholis. The sequence goes on along the minus strand of NC_137647.1, from coordinate 25,830,158 downwards.
TACGAACTCTCCCACAATCCTGCTCCATCCACACGTTTAGCGGCTCTCTGCGGGCCACGACCCGGCCTGGGCGTTAGAATCGGACTTAATCCGCATGTTGTGTGGAAGAGTTTGAAGTTTTACGAAAGGATGACGGTGATTTGGGATGTTAATGTTGTAGCGAGCTCGTTGTTGCTAAATTGTTAGCCATGTTTGCATCCACGGAGTGAGCCGGGTTCGGAGGCCGGAGCCGAGTTCGGAGGCCGGTACCGAGACCAGAGCCGAATCCCGGTGTGTTAGAGGATGCGCGTTTACCTAGGCGGTGCTGGAACTCCGAGGCGGAGCGGTGAACCGAGCCGGTTCGTGGTGAGCTAGCCGCGGGGCTAACGTGTGGACGGAAGCGCGTGAAGCCTGAAGGAACCGTGGAAGAGCTGAAGACATTAAAGTCTTCATGTCGTCCTGTAGCCGGCCGCACGACTCCACTTAATCCCTTGTCCGTGTTCACGAGTCATTTTTACATTATGGTTCACCAGGTATGTAGATTGAGAGGGATTCTAATGACTTGCTGGACAAAAGGCAGCAACACACAAACAATCGTGAGCTAAAGTCGCGTTTAGAGGAGATAATAAGAAACCAGTTCATTGAAGCTCATAGTTCAGTGATCCTGCAGTTTTGGTTTGTGTCTAAAATGTAGAGTCTGAAGGTGAAATGAGCTTCAACTGAAGGCGGATTTGGCTTTAATTGTGACTGAATCTGATCAACGGCACCGACCAATCTACTTTTATTGAGAACTGTTTTGAATATTGAAGGGGCTGTGGATGCAGAGGGGTTTGCTCTGCCTCATGATCTAAAACTGCTTGTTGAATCGTTAAAAACAGTTTGGATTCAGAAGTTACTGCACACATGGAATCTGTCTATATAAAGTTATTGATCAGAGCCATGTGCAGTCCCTCGGGGTAAGGGAATTTATTTTACAGGCAGTGGCTTAGAACAACGTTCAGGAAGTGGATGTGTGGTGAAATGAATGGGCACGTTTGTACATTTGAAGGTGTGATCTGTGAACCATGATGATGTGTGTCTCTTCTGGCAGGACGTGGTGGTTCATCTGGAGCCAAGTTCCGCATCTCGCTGGGTCTCCCGGTGGGAGCGGTCATCAACTGTGCCGATAACACAGGTACACGCCGTCGCAGCCTCCAGTATCATGAACCAATCAACTTCCAGGGCAGAAGGGACTGAGACTACGCTGTCCTGTGGCTGCAGGGGGACATTTCAGCTCGTGTTCTTCTCATGCAGAGTATTGACTAGGAGCATGTTATTTCTATGTGTGGTGGAAGTGTTGGTGTCTGCATACTTAAGTTTTCTGAAACTTTAAGGAGCTAAAGATGTAGCTGAGCTGTGTGAACCGTGTCCTCTGTCCTGCTTCTTCCTAAAGCACTTTCCGTGTAGCCCCGCCCCCTTCCTAAAGCACTCGCTGTGTCCACTCAGTGACTCTGTGAGCCGTCAGCGAAGGGAACAGAAAGTTCATCTCTGTGGGTGAGACGGCAGCCTGAACACCATGGCTGACTGATCTCAATCAGGGATGAGACAGACCCATCAAGTACGCCTCTCCTCCCTGACCGTTCGCTCTGCTTTCCTCCAGGTGCCAAGAATTTGTACATCATCTCTGTGAAAGGCATCAAGGGTCGTCTGAACCGTCTGCCTGCTGCAGGAGTGGGTGACATGGTGATGGCCACGGTGAAGAAAGGCAAGCCGGAGCTCAGGAAGAAGGGTGAGAGAAACTGGACAAAACCAAACGTCTCGGCTGAAATGTTTCCTCTGAGCAGGCTCAATTTCACTATTGGTGCCATTTCAAGGTTTTATTCCTCAATCCATCACTGTAGTAGGTTCTGTCACAGCTGCTCCTGCCGCAGAGCAAACGGGAAACCTGGTTTTCCTTTTTAGCCATGTTGCTATAAACGGTTAAAGGGTATTAGTAATAGTCTCCATAATTCACAGTTGGGCTGATGTCAGTAACTTGACACTCACTTTACAAATGTAAAGGAAAACCAGCGAGCTCAATGTCTTTTAGGGTCACGTTCACATTTCCTGGTTTGATCCCGACCAGATTCTCTTACAGCACTCTCTGGGAAAATCTGCTTCTTTTGGCCGTCTAAAGCAGACGCAGAAAGAAAAAGTTTAAAAATATCTTGTGGGCAGACGTGAACTAGTGAGGAAGACTCTTTGATATGTGGTCTGAAGACTATATATCATAGTAGTTTGTGGCTACCCTCTAGCCTGATTAACCGAGCCACCATCGGCAGGATTTCCTCTTTCAGTCCCGGCCAATCAATGAGCCGTGTTTCCCTCTCTGGTCAGTGAACTGAGTCCGGACCATCCAGATGTGATGGGGCCCTATAATGATCAAAACCATCTGTATTAGAACTCTAGGACACAACAGCACCTCCGTGTTTGTTTTACTGTATTTAAGTGAAGTCTGTCTGGAAGCTCGGAGATGCTGAAAACACAACTTGTCTGGAACAGCTACTAAGGTGGAACTTATAAAACACTCCGTCTCCATGGAAACGAGAAACGCTAGTCTTTCGTCACTACGTCTTTGGTAACTAGTCGTTCCACACATGCTCAGTAAAGCCAATCAGAACCAAGTTTCCTCCATCATGCCATGACTCCCAGTCCAGATTCTCCTGGGACTTTAGAGCAGACTTTAATAATCCCACATGGGGGAGTCCGGTCGTCACAGCAGCAGTTTCACTGCACAGGGTAGATACACAGACAGACTGTGTAAATATCAATATGGGAAAATAAACGCAGTAGCAGTAATATATACAATATTTACAGTATTCAGTGTTAAACTGTGCCGATGTCCGATAAAGTGACCCACTCCCATTAAGTCACGGACAACGTGACCTATGTCTCAACACCTTAATGCATAAAAATGTACCTCTCATATTTATATTAAATATCTACATTAGAACATTGTTAAGAGCAAAATGTAAAAATGTATATTCAGGGTCAAAATTCTATGGGGTGGACAATTTTTTCCAAACTTGAACAGTGACCCGCCGTTCACAATTCTATATAGAAAAGTGACCCGGGGGTCACTTTATCATGGGGTCAGAATTATATAAGGTACCGGGGTGGTGGGATTTACACGTTCAGTTTGTGCTGTTGAACAAACTCACAGCAGAAGGTATGAATGACCTGGTAGCTCCTTCTGGATGGTGGCTGCAGCCGTCTGCTACTGAAAGACTTGGTAGTTTTATTTTGACAGTCACTGTAATAATGATCCAACTTGGTAGTTTTATTTTGACAGTCACCGTAATACCGATCCAACTTGGCGGTCTGTCTACTACTACGTCTGTTCTCCCAGTGTTCATGTTTAGAGCTCATTGTTCTGGTGTGTTCGTGTGTTCATTCCAAAAACAGACCAACTAGTGGCTCAACATGAGAACTGCATGGTTTTCAGTGTTTCTGCAGTTTCCATGGGAACGGCCATTATTTTTTAAACCATGTTTTCTCTTGAACTGTGGTGGTGTAAAGAAGCCGGAGTGATTCAGTGTCCCTCTGTCCTCTGCAGTTCATCCTGCGGTGGTGATACGGCAGCGGAAGTCGTATCGGCGAAAAGACGGCGTATTTCTTTACTTTGAAGACAACGCTGGCGTCATCGTCAACAACAAAGGAGAAATGAAAGGTGGGTCTGCTTTAGGAAGCAGGATGTCTGGAGGTCGTCCAGATGTTTTCATTGTTTCTATAAACCACCATCCTGAAGTCGCGCCGCCATCCTCAGTCCAACCACGTGTTATAGTCACGCCTCCTTCCTACCACTGGGTGTGGTGGTGTGCCATGTTTGGTATTTATCCAAGTCGATGCAGAGCCAGTGTCACTGATACTTCTTATTACTTGAGGATAAGGCATCAAAGTGCTGAATCTGGAAGAATTTCCATGACATTAAGTGTTTTAATTTTTCCATTAGTTGAACCTAGAACAGAATTTGGGAAATGTTTATTGGTAAACAGAAAATATTTATCATAATTATGTTCAGACAAATGTTCTTCCATACATTATCATGTCTGGATTCCTTTTCTTAAAGAAATTGTACAAAACAATCACTCTAGAACAAAATCTAAAAATATTATTTCAGGTAGAGTTCAAGATAGAGCAGCAGGCGATCCAGGTGATCATCAGAACCATGTGGCTCCACTCACTGGTGGCTCCTGTCTGCTGGGGACTAAAGCTCTGTCCATTCTCATATGGAGGGTGGGAGGTGGAGGAGGTTGTAGAATTGTGGCTGTTTATTCCTCTTCACACTCACCAGACATTCCACACACCTGCAGTGTGACACCATGGCACAGCAGGACAACAAAGACTACACTTCCCACAATGCACTTGTCATTTGAAGTGACAGGCTCAGCATGCAGCGCAGCAGAGAAACTAAAATTAGATATTGACCTCAGTTCACTAATAGCTATCGATAATGTAGGTATTTATATTGCTAGATCAAGCCGCCCACGCTCTGTTTAGCCCCGCCCCTTTCTAAAGTGTTATCTGTTTAGCTCCACCCCCTTCCTAAAGCACTCGCTGTGTCCACTCAGTGACTCTGTGAGCCGTCAGCGAAGGGAACAGAAAGTTCATCTCTGTGGGTGAGACGGCAGCCTGAACACCGTGGCTGACTGATCTCAATCAGGGATGAGACACTGGAGACGAGTGTGTCCTCTCAACTAACCTGACTGTTCTGTGTGTGTGTGTGTGTGCAGGCTCAGCCATCACAGGACCCGTGGCTAAAGAGTGTGCTGACCTGTGGCCTAGGATTGCTTCCAACGCCGGCAGCATCGCCTGAGCTCCACCTTTGTTTTCAATAAAACTGTTTATCCAGTTGCAGGCCTGTGTGTTTTCATTGGCAGGGTGGAACTGAGGAACCAAAGACGTGAGTCACAGCTTCTAGATACTCTTTAATATCCACAAGCAGCAGTTTCACACTTCAACATGGCTTCATGCTGCTGTGATACATGGTGTCATTTTAGTGCCTAAGAACTAATGGTGCAGTTTGACCACTTTCTGCTCTCGCTGTCTCGGACCGTACGCTCACAGTGAATTCTGTCATCTCTGCAGGGTGAGGTTGGGTTTTGGCACTTTGCATAGTTGCCTTGTTGTCCCCCTCCTTTCTGATTGGTCACTTTAAATGTCACTTGTTCCCGGTCAGAGGGCTTTTCCACCAAAAAGAACCAGGTTCTAGTTGTGTCTTAATGAGCAGCTCCATCGTCATGGAGCCAGTAGAGTCACTCCAGAACGTGGTACGTCACTGGTTCCACCAATGTAGCGCCGGCAGGATCCTGGAACCAGGAGACGGACTGTACCAGTGGTTTGGTCCGGATCGCTCCATCTAGTCTGACCTGAACCTCGGATGAAAACATTGAGCCTCCTCGTCGCTCTATTGCTGGGTTTTAATGTCCGTCTTGTTTTAGTCCAGAGCTCCAGAGTGGACATAGAGGGACAAATAACAAATGAGTTTGGCTCTTATTTTCCACCATTCCAACATTCCATAGGGACTTTCTGCTCCTTTCACTTTATTTCTGGACGTGTCTGAATCAAAAGCTTCAACATGGAGGAATGGAGGTGTAGAATGATAGAACTGCTCTACAGCCGTTTCCATGGTAACCTAGGTAACCACTCTGATTAAAGTTCTCTTTCACATGAAGCCATTAAAAGGCTCATTTTAGCTCTAAAAACTCCAAGTTTCATTTCCAGTAGTTTGTAGTTTGTTTAGTAGTTCCTGAGGAACCAGAAGTCTGGCTTCATTAGAAAGAAGTTCTGTAGAGCGTCTCATAGCGGAGCGCCCCCTGCTGCCTCATGAGGACCTCAGTCTGCGGTCAGAACGCCAAACAAGACCTGGACGTGACATTAGTTCAGTGACGTGCGGTGTGGTGAGGTTCATGGCTGGTGAGGCACTGACTTCATCACAGTCAGATTTACTAACATATGAACCCTAAAGAGGATCTTATTCACCATTTGATTGGCAGCAGTTAACGGGTTCTGTTTAAAAGCTCATACCAGCATTCTTTACATATACAAACTGGAGCACACAAAAAAGCACATTTAATAAAAATAAAAAAACCGTTATGGTCTTACCTTTACTTAGAAATGAAGTCCATGCGCCGCTCCTTCTGAACAAAAGTTTATAAAACTGTTTTATTTTAGTTATGTAATCCTCCATGTTAACAGTAAATCCAGTTTATTTTAGATCTGTAATCCTCCATGTTAACAGGAAGTCCAGGCGAGAGGAAAAAATAAACGATCGCTGCCGCTGCACTTGACTTGCTAACTGTCGCTTGTTGTCACTTATTCTGCAGCCGAGGAGTCGCAAGAAGGATCCCTGGGATCACTAGCGCCCTCTACCATGAGGCAGGAGAACTGCGTGCCTCACCCAGCCGCTCAGCACAAGAAACACATTACACACATACAGTTGTTGACAAAACACACTGTACATTATATACCTCAGTTAACTAAACTATGGAAATTTATAATATAATTCATATAGCAAAAGTGTTTGAACATTTTAACAGCGACATCCAGAGAGATAGCAATACGGTCTCACTGCACAGCAGGCCGGCAGTTAGCCCAGTCATTACACAATCCATGGTGAGGCTCAGCTGGCTGCTGCCTCACCGCAAGTCTCTTCTCAGTATTTGAACGGTAAATGTGAAAATTCAGTGATTTTGAATAAAAATAATCTAAAACTGGTGAAGTTAAATGGAAAATAACTTTATAGTATAATCACTGGATACATATAACAATTTAATAAATTTTTTTTCTTTCCATGATGGCAGGTGAGGCACTGCCTCACTTGCCTCCCCTGACTGCACGTCACTGCATTAGTTATAATAATGTCACCATGAAAAGTGTGAATAATAAACCACAATGGGAAACTGCTTCTAAATTATATCCGACGTAGCTGACTGACAGGTGGAGCTCTGCAGAATCCAGAGCCGCGGCTCCGCGAACGCGGATTAAATAATCCCGTTCCCTCATTAACTTCAGGGAACGATTTATTATATCATTCCCACGCATATTTTTTAATTTTTTTCTCTATAACCACTCTGGGGCTCCGTGTTCGCTGGAGTTTTCAGAAAAGCGGTTCAGCCTGTAAGGTCAGTAATTCGGCTCATATGATAATCCTGCGTACTTCGCATAGAGAGGTGGGTTCAGGTGGACCTACTCCGGTGTAAAGGAGCACAACAGCAGATGGAGGAAAGTAATGAATAGTTCCACATTGCTGCTTACACTCCATATTTACATATGCAAATATTAAATAAAGTAAAAAAATATTGTTATAATTGCAAGTATAGTCAGTCTGTCATTAATTATATTTCTACTAAACTATCAATAGAATTAATGAATAGGGTTTTAATATTACTTTTAACAAAAGATTTACTCTTCTGCAATCAACTCAGTTTAAGGATAATTAGGCGTTGACCAGAGGTCAGTTTAGCTGGCACAGTAAAACTAATTTAAATCAAAAGCCTCGCTCCATACGTTGGTCCCAGCATAAGATCAAAAGAAATCCTCAAGATAACTGTGTAAGACTTATTTGCTCAGCCATGATAGCCCCATAAAAACATAAAAACAGCCGCTGGCTTTCCACTGTGATGACCCGCCCTACTGTACCTCTGATTGGCTCTGAGCCAGAACCAGTGACGTTTAAAGTGACCACTCAGAAGGGAGGGGCTCGTTTGCTCCAGAGAGCCTTACCTGCTTCTGGGATTACGTGTTTGATGCTCCACACGTCTCTGGGACTTGGAGGATGGAAAGTACCAGAACAGCATGTTGTGCACGTTGTGGTGCCGGCAGAGCCAGATCTGATTGGTCACTGAGGTTTCACATCCGAACGTGAACCCTAGCGCACCGTGGCTGATTATTTCCTGAGAGGTCATGTGACCTGGTCAGCTGCTGTGGGTTCACCAGGCTTTAGTTCACTGAAACAATAAAGTGGATGGTTGCTGGTTTGACGCTCTGCGTTCACACTGCGGGGGTTAATTCTCCACTGTTCCTGCTCCCATCCTAGTCATTTGCTTAATGGTTCACTGCAGTGTGAACGTTCTCCACCCCCAGAGTGCATGCACAGGACAGTCTCACTGGGCGTACTGTTTACAGAGAAAAATATGGATGGCACACCAGGGTTGCCAGATCTGACTCACCGTTTCACAACAAACAAAACTGAAACCTCCCACCTCAAAGAAGCCCAAATCCCAACCGGAGTAGAAACCATGTCCTATTTTGTGACGGTAAAAACACACTCGCTCCTTTTTACGCAGCGTCGGAGCCAGAGGTCTACCACTGCTTTGAGCGACAGGAGCAGAACGGGGTTTATCAGTGACAGGAGAGGAGTAGGTAACCTTGTGAGTAAGCACAAACTCATCCCACAACACAGCTGCACTAGACAATGATTTCACTTTCTGCTCATTTAAATACACCACCATGCGCTCTGGCAAACATTTTTTGTAATCTTCCTGCAGCATAAGCTCACGTAGGGAAGAAAAGTCCTGCACCTCACAAGCAGTACACCATTTATCAAATCGGCTTCCCTTATCCCGAGCAAACTCCACATAGGTCTGAGCTGGAGATTCACGGTGGCCTCTAAATGTTTGACGGTAGGCCTCTGGAACCAGCTCATAGGCCCGTAAAATGGATGCCTTAACCGTTTTGTAGCACAAACTATCCTGTCGAGGAAGTACCGAAACCACCTCTTGGGCCTTGCCATTAATCTTACATTGCAATAACAAAGGCTACACATCTGAAGGCCACTGCAGAGCCAAAGCGATGCGCTCAAACGCACAAAAATCGGAGTCCACTCCAGATTCTCGGAACTGTGGCACTAAAGCAATATGCTTATTTCTATCAAAGGCCGATACAGTGGGAATAAGGCTTGATTTTTCCACAGAAGAGGCTGCTTCACTGCTGTCTCCACCTCAATCTCCAGCTTTTTGATCTGCAACCGGGACTCAAACTCACAGTTTCTTACCTTCTCATCAGCCTCGTTACGAGTCCCCTCAGAAGATCCAGGTGAGAGAGGATCGTACTTGGGGAGAGTGAGTGAGGATTTAATCCAATCCACTCCCTCGTCGTCTCCTCCACCCTCTGCCTGCTCCATAATATCTACCGTGGCATCGGGGTCTCCTTCCCCACGGCTGCCCCGAGGCGGGGTGCCACCAACCTGCACTGTGGATGCTGGAGACGGCGCAGCAACAATCAAGCCCAACTCCACTAATTTACCAACCACAAGAGCCTTAAGCTCCTTTTTAACCAGCTGCCTAGAAGCCGAAACACTGAAGTGGCCTGCAATCTGCAGCAAATCATCCTTCCTACACTCGTCAAGCAAATCGAGGGAGGGAGTCCGCAAAAATCTCTCGAGATTGAACGCCATCTGTGGCTCAGAGACAGACCAATCAATCAATCAATCAACAAACAGAGTGACAAGCAGACAACCTCGCAAAATGAATTAACCACAGGCAGTTCCCGGATGAGCCCCTATTTCTGTTACAACCCAGTGTATGTCTAGGGGTCAGGGAAGAAACATAAAACCAAACAAAGAACATAAGGTGAATAAGGCACGTAGCAGTTTATTTATAGCAAAAAATAATGAAACAATATAATCCACGCTTTTGTCAAAAAGCGGCACAGAACAGAAAAACACGCTCGCAGGCTCCAACACCATCCAGAAATCGGGCTTCACGAAGGGAGCCTCGGCGGTAAATTACCTTTAAAGGAAGGGCTGCGGGTGACGGCAAACCAAACAATTAAAACAAAACTCTGCCCTGTCACCAACACAATAATCCCCCCAACTAACGAAGAGGTGGTGGAAGGCCACCCAGAAGAACAAAAACCAAACTATCACTCAAACCGCCACCCATAAACAAGAGGTTTATTCAATCAATCAATCTATGAGTGTGTGACCAAGCTAAATCCTCGTGCCCAAAGACTGTCAAATATCATCCGATAACAAAACAGGAGAAAACCCCCCCAGGGGGCGAGGCGGACTGCTCAGACTAAATCACAGCTGCCTTTGCTCTTAACTCTGGCAGCGATGATGACAGTGAGGGGGTCGGCCAACCAGCCAGCAGGGGAACACTGAGCAGCAGTAGAGGAGGGGGGGCTGGAGGCGGGGTCTGCTGGGGATTCCCCCCAGAAGAGCAGACAATCAACTGATTGGCAAGTGCAGGTGGAATAACTCCCATACTGACACAGCACAGCACAGCACACACAGGAAATAACTGTACTGCGGTCCAGAGCCCGGAACACTAGCACATCAGACACGGTGATCCGCGTTGATGAGACTGACAGTGGCAAGACTTGACCAAAGGTCTCCTCAATAAACACTGGGCTCTCTACCAGCTGGAGCACCTGAGCCTCTCTGCTGAGGAAAACAAACACAGCCTGATTCATTCGCCATGCAGAGATGATGTTGTCATGTCCTACCTGGTCCTCAAATCCAGCAGGACATCCTCAACCGTAACACTACTATCCGGCGGTACTATCTAGAGGTGTAAATCACTGAGTTTGTATTGTTGACTGAAGCTGAAGAGGTTCCAGATACTTGTTCTGACTGATACCAGATGGTTCTATTAGCTCATTAAATGGAATCAAAGAGTTACTGGAGGAAAGTTCTTCTAAGGTTCTTCTTCCTTTATTTTGCCATCTTGGGAAGTTTCTTGGTTTCTTTCTTTGCAGGATGTCAGGATTGTTCCAGAGGGGGTGAAGAACCTCCCAGCAAGCTGTCAGAGACCTGGTTCTATTGATGCTTTTAAAGCAGCTGGGTTCTTTGATGAAGGACTGAAGAAGGGAAGATCTCTGGTCTGGAGATCTTCACACAAGGTTTTCTCAATGTCTAGCCAGCCTTCATCTAAGGCTTTCTGATTCATCCATTTTACTACATGAAGTACTTTATTGGCCAGATAATAAGTATAAAGTTTGGGGGTTCTAAGCCACCTTGGTCCTTGGTGTTCTGGAGTGTTTTTAAACTTCTACCTGATGGTTGGTTTTTCCATCAGAATGTTGAGACGTGAGAATCCAGAGTGTTAAAGCAGCTTTTTGGTGGTTTTGTTGGGATCATTGAGAAGATGGCGTTCATTTTAGGCAGGACCATCGTTTTGATTGTTGCTCCTCTCCCCAGAAGTGAAATAGGGAGTGTCCTCCATCGGGTGAGGTCCTCCTCCAATGTTTTAATAAGGGGGGGTAGTTTAAGTTCACCAAGTCTGAGAGTTTGGCTGAGATGTTAATGCTGAGGTATTTGATGTTCCCTGGTTTTAGTGGGGTGTTCGGTGTGTGCTGAAATGTAGAGTTGATAAGCAAGACGACTGATTTGTTCCAATTGATAGAATATTCTGAGATTGAGGAGAACCTGTCTATTAACCCTTTTGTTTCTGGAAGAGACGTCTGTGTGTTCTGCAGGAAAAGTATCACATCATCTGCATAGAGACATATTTTATGTCTTACATTTACTGATGGTATTCCTTTTATGTTATTGTTCTGTCTGATGGCTGCTGCTAGTGGTTCCATAGAAATAGCAAAGAGAGATGGTGAGAGTGGACACCCCTGTCTGGTGCCTCTCTCAAGAGTGAACCTTGAGGACATTTGGTCATTGGTTTTAACACAGGCACTGGGTGAGGTGGACAGGATCTTTATCCAGGAGAGGTACTTTTCTCTAAATCCACATAGTGTCGTGAGTAGAAGTTTCCAATTTACCCTATCAAAGGCTTTTTCTGTATCTAAGGAGGTGATAATGGCCTTTTGTTTATTGTGGTGGCAGTGGTCTATAAGATTAATTAATCTACGTGTATTGTTAGTGGAATGGTCTATAAGATTAATTAATCTACGTGTATTGTTAGTGGAGTGGTCTATAAGATTAATTAATCTACGTGTATTGTTAGTGGAGTGGTCTATAAGGTTAATTAATCTACGTGTATTGTTAGTGGAGTGGTCCATAAGATTAATTAATCTACGTGTATTGTTAGTGGAGTGGTCTATAAGGTTAATTAATCTACGTGTATTGTTAGTGGAGTGGTCTATAAGATTAATTAATCTATGTATATTGTTAGTGGAGTGGTCTATAAGATTAATTAATCTACGTATATTGTTAGTGGAGTGGTCTATAAGGTTAATTAATCTACGTGTATTGTTAGTGGAGTGGTCTATAAGATTAATTAATCTACGTGTATTGTTAGTGGAGTGGTCTATAAGATTAATTAATCTTTGTGTATTGTTAGTGGAGTGGTCTATAAGATTAATTAATCTATGTGTATTGTTAGTGGAGTGGTCTATAAGGTTAATTAATCTACGTGTATTGTTAGTGGAGTGGTCTATAAGATTAATTAATCTTTGTGTATTGTTAGTGGAGTGGTCTATAAGGTTAATTAATCTACGTGTATTGTTAGTGGAGTGGTCCATAAGATTAATTAATCTACGTGTATTGTTAGTGGAGTGGTCTATAAGGTTAATTAATCTACGTGTATTGTTAGTGGAGTGGTCTATAAGATTAATTAATCTATGTATATTGTTAGTGGAGTGGTCTATAAGGTTAATTAATCTACGTGTATTGTTAGTGGAGTGGTCTATAAGATTAATTAATCTATGTGTATTGTTAGTGGAGTGGTCTATAAGGTTAATTAATCTACGTGTATTGTTAGTGGAGTGGTCTATAAGATTAATTAATCTTTGTGTATTGTTAGTGGAGTGGTCTATAAGATTAATTAATCTATGTGTATTGTTAGTGGAGTGGTCTATAAGGTTAATTAATCTACGTGTATTGTTAGTGGAGTGGTCTATAAGATTAATTAATCTTTGTGTATTGTTAGTGGAGTGGTCTATAAGGTTAATTAATCTACGTGTATTGTTAGTGGAGTGGTCTATAAGATTAATTAATCTTTGTGTATTGTTAGTGGAGTGGTCTATAAGGTTAATTAATCTACGTGTATTGTTAGTGGAGTGGTCTATAAGATTAATTAATCTTTGTGTATTGTTAGTGGAATGGTCTATAAGATTAATTAATCTACGTGTATTGTTAGTGGAGTGTCGTCCTTTAATGAACCCAATTTGATCTGGGTGTATGATGTGGGGTGTGATTTTTTCCAGTCTGCTTGCTAATGTTTAACTAATTATTTTAAGATCTACATTGATTAGTGATATCAGGCGATAGCTAGATGGTAGTGTGGGATCTTTATCTGGTTTTAGAAGAAGACTGATATTTGCATAGTTCATATGTTGGGGGAGAGTTGAAGATTCTTTCATTTCCTCAATCATTCTAAACAAAATAGGTGAGAGTAAAGACCATAATTCTTTGTAAAATTCAGTGGGGTATCCATCAGGTCGTGGAGCTTCACCATCAGGTCCTGGAGCTATACCACCAGGTTATGGAGCTATACCATCAGGTCCTGGAGCTATACCACCAGGTCCTGGAGCTATACCACCAGGTTATGGAGCTTTACCATCAGGTCCTGGAGCTATACCACCAGGTTATGGAGCTATACCATCAGGTCCTGGAGCTATACCACCAGGTCCTGGAGCTATACCACCAGGTTATGGCGCTTTACCATCAGGTCCTGGAGCTTTACCATCAGGTCATGGAGCTATACCACCAGGTTATGGAGCTATACCATCAGGTCCTGGAGCTATACCACCAGGTTATGGAGCTATACCATCAGGTCCTGGAGCTTTACCATCAGCCATGTGCTGGAGAGCTTCCTGCAGTTCTTCTACTGAGATGGAAGCTTCTCAGGCCTTGGATCTGTTGGTCTTTTTATTTTGGTAGGTCAACTGTGCTCAGAAAGTGGATAACATATAATACCTTTGTTGTGCTACATATATTATTTGCAGTTATCACACTGATCCAAATACTTTACAACTGTTATTAGATTAACCAGCCTGAGCAGCTCTATCTAGACAGTAAGATGATTTCTTAGATTAACCAGCCTGAGCAGCTCTATCTAGACAGTAAGATGATTTCTTAGATTAACCAGCCTGAGCAGCTCTATCTAGACAGTAAGATGATTTCTTAGATTAACCAGCCTGAGCAGCTCTATCTAGACAGTAAGATGATTTCCCAGATTAAACCAGCCTGAGCAGCTCTATCGAGACAGTAAGATGATTTCTTAGATTAACCAGCCTGAGCAGCTCTATCTAGACAGTAAGATGATTTCCCAGATTAAACCAGCCCGAGCAGCTCTATCGAGACAGTAAGATGATTTCTTAGATTAACCAGCCTGAGCAGCTCTATCTGGACAGTAAGATGATTTCTTGGATTAACCAGCCTGAGCAGCTCTATCTAGACAGTAAGATGATTTCTTAGATTAACCAGCCTGAGCAGCTCTATCTAGACAGTAAGATGATTTCCTAGATTAACCAGCCTGAGCAGCTCTATCTAGACAGTAAGAACTCAGGATTATTATATATAGGGTTAAAAACACAAGTCACCTACCGCCTGCCCTCCAGTTTTCTTAAGGATCACCATGCCATGACTGTAGTAATACTAATAGGATGAGAGCAAGCCTACTTTATAGATTTGACTTTTTTAAGAAACAATAATGTTGTCGGAGGGCAATTAGAGCAGGAGCTTTCTATGTCCGTCCAAAGTGACGTAGGACTGCTCTGCACCCATTCAAGCTATAACGCGTGAACGAGCACTCCATTGGTAGTTTCTAGTATCTGACAGATCTAGGCCTCCTCCTGCTGATGGGCGACACCGCATGCTCATGTTGAGGGAACTGGGAACATCTGCAATGGACAGAGCAACCTGGGAAGAATATTCATTTTCAATAGTGCAATTCAGCCCATCCAGGGAACCGGGAGGCTGTTCCATCTCTCCAGATCAAGCCCAATACGGTCCAATTAAGGAGGGAGGTTGGTTTTATACATCTGCTCGAATTTGGGCGTGATATGTATCCCCAAATAAACGAAGCCCTCTGCTGACTGCTTAAAAGGAAAAGGACACATAGGAACTTCTTTTAGTGAACCCAGGGACATTGCTTCAGATTTATTCAAATTTATTTTGTAGCCTGAAAAATAGCTGAATGTATTTATTGTTTTGATAAGACCTGGTATAGGCCTCTCGGGCTGCGTCATAGTTATTAGGACATCATCGGCGTACAGTGTAATCTTATGTTCCCTGTCTGCAACTACAAGTCTGCTAAAGGAGTTATCTGTTCTGATGGCCTCAGCCAGGGGTTCCAGCGCCAAGCCAAACAGCAGGGGTGATAACGGACGTCCCTGCCGAGTTCCCCTAAAGATTGTTAAGTAAGGAGATCGGAGACCATTTGTGATCACGAGGATTTATATACAAGATGTTAATCCAGCTAATGAAGGTTCCACCTAGACCAAATGTTTCTGGGGTATCAAATAGAAATAAGAGCTCTATGCGGTCAAATGCTTTCTCTGCATCGAAAGAAAGCACAAGACCGCTTTTAGAGTGTTGATGAAAATATTGGACTGTGTTGAGTAATCGTCGTATTTGATTATGAGAATTTCAACCTTTGAAGAATCCAGTTGGTCATCATTGATTAAAATTGGTAGCAGTTTCTCCAATCGGCTTGGCCAGAACCTTAGACAGAATCTTTCGGTCCACATTTGAAAGCGAGCTAGGCCAGTATGAGGCACAACCTTCAGGGGGTTTGTCTTTTTTAAACTCTGGGAAATATTAGCTTCTGTCAAAGGCTGAGGCTGAGGCAGTGTTCAGGGTTCTTCATTCACTGAGGAGTGAATGGTTCTCCATGTTCAGAGGACCGACCAGCACATCATTCTACACTCAACCCATCTGGGCCGGGGGACTGGCCCGATTGTAACCCTTTAATGGCATCGATAGCCTCTTTCTGGAATCGGAGCATCCAGACATGTCCTCTGCTCCTCTGACGAACATGGCAGATTCAAAGAAGAAAAAAAGCAACTCCATTTTCTCCAGGTCGTCGGGTCCAAGTCCTCACAAGGCTTCTGGGTGTATTGTTAATATTCAAGGTGTCAAACGTTTGTGTACCTTGTTTGTCTATCACTGAAGAAATATACTGTGAATCTGCTTTTATTTTGTTAAATATGCCAAATGCTTTCCCGCTTTGTCTCCGTGTTCATACAGCTTCTATTTTGCAAATCGTATCTGCGTTTCAGCTTCCTCTGTCAGAAGTGCTTCTAGAGCACATCTGAGTGCAGATCCTTCTTTATTTGTTAGTGCAGATCTTTCTTTATTTGTTAGTGCAGATCTTTCTTTATTTGTTAGTGCAGATCCTTCTTTATTTGTAGTGCAGATCTTTCTTTATTTGTTAGTGCAGATCTTTCTTTATTTGTTAGTGCAGATCTTTCTTTATTTGTTAGTGCAGATCTTTCTTTATTTGTTAGTGCAGATGTGCATTGGACACGTCCATTCTCAGCATGTTTCAATCTCCACTGAAGAACCTTCCTGTGTTCACCCTGCCTTGGCTCTTTAGCTGATGGATACGATTTGACGAGGCCACCAGAAAAGGCTTGAGATGTTTCCCACAATGATGACGAGTCACTAGTGGAATTTGAATTAGTAGTTAAAAACTGAAATTTGTCTTTAAAATGGGAAAGAACCTTGTGTTAATATAATGGGTCTAAAGCGATTAGCTGGGTTGTGAATGTGAAGAAAGTCAAAAACAGAAGAAGCTTGTGCAGCACCTTAATCCTTTATTGTCTGGTGGAATGCTACCTCAGCATTTTAGGGTTTTCACCATGAAGACAGAGATGCTGAGTCTGCATTTTCAAATTCATCCAATCTGCATTTCAAAAGTTCATTTCCAAATGTGCCGGCCAGACGTAAACCCTTCCCCATGTGGGCGGAGCTTCAGTTCTGTTGATAGATCTAGTTTTTCCTCGATGGAGTTTGATTGAAGCTGAAGTGAGCTGACACTTCCTGATACTTGGTGGAGCGTGATTGGCTTCGTCTTCATAAGGGTTTGATTGCTTAGTGTAGAGAAAAGTCTGGTTCTGTCCTGGTCCTGGTTCTGCCCAGGTCCTGGTTCTGCCCTGGTCCTGTCTTGGTCCTCTTTCTGTCCTGGTCCTGCTTCTGTCCTGGTCCTGGTTCCTTCTTGATCCTGTCCTAGTCCTTGTTCTGTCCTGGTCCTGTTTCTGTCCTGGCCCTTGTTCTGTCCTGGCCCTTGTTCTGTCCTGGCCCTTGTTCTGTCCTGGTCCTGTTTCTGTCCTGGTCCTGCCTCTGTCTTGATCCTGTCCTGGCCCTTGTTCTGTCCTGGTCCTGGTTCTGTCCTGGTCTGGAGACACCAACCCAGCTGGTTCTGAGTGGGTGGGTGAGCTCGGCGATGTCCGAGTCGAAGCTGCTACTCTAACAACTGGTGAGTTTAAGATGTCCCTGATAGCGGCTCGGCCACCATGAGACATCTGAGAGTTCATGGTATCAAGTCCAGCCGGGGGACAAACGGTCTGTCCCCGGGCGGCTGGGTGGGGGGGCTCGGTGGCAGGCTGGGCAGGGGGCGCTGTTCGCAGCTGGCCTGAGGCCGGGTGTGCCAGGTCCCGTCTCGGTAGCTGCAGTAACAGACGGTGCGCTCGTCAATGTTCACGCGTTCTCCAGCCGGGATCAGCCGGTTCCCTGCAAAGCAGTTTGGACCTGCAGGGAAATGAAAAGGACTTCCTGGTGAATTCAGTTCAAAATGCTTCATAACCTCTCCTCTGTAACCTCTCCTCTGTAACCTCTCCTCCATAACCTCTCCTCTGTAACCTCTCCTCCATAACCTCTCCTCCGTAACCTCTCCTCTGTAACCTCTCCTCTGTAACCTCTCCTCCATAACCTCTCCTCTGTAACCTCTCCTCCATAACCTCTCCTCCGTAACCTCTCCTCTGTAACCTCTCCTCTGTAACCTCTCCTTCATAACCTCTCCTCTGTAACCTCTCCTCTGTAACCTCTCCTCCATAACCTCTCCTCCGTAACCTCTCCTCTGTAACCTCTCCTCCATAACGTCTCCTCCGTAACCTCTCCTCTATAACCTCTCCTCCAATAACCTCTCCTCCGTAACTTCTCCTCTGTCACCTCTCCTCCATAACCTCTCCTCTGTAATCTCTCCTCTGTAACCTCTCCTCCGTAACCTCTCCTCCATAACCTCTCCTCCGTAACCTCTCCTCTATAACCTCTCCTCCATAACCTCTCCTCTGTAACCTCTCCTCCATAACATCTTTCTCTATAACCTCTCTCCTCTATAACCTCTCTTCCATAACCTCTCTCCTCCATAACCTCTCTTCTGTAACCTCTCCTTCATAACCTCTCCTCTGTAACCTCTCCTCCATAACCTCTCCTCTGTAACCTCTCCTCTGTAACCTCTCCTCCATAACCTCTCCTCTGTAACCTCTCCTCCATAACCTCTCCTCTGTAACCTCTCCTCCATAACCTCTCCTCTGTAACCTCTCCTCCATAACCTCTCCTCTGTAACCTCTCCTCTGTAATCTCTCCTCTGTAACCTCTCCTCCATAACCTCTCCTCTGTAACCTCTCCTCTGTAACCTCTCCTCTGTAATCTCTCCTCTGTAACCTCTCCTCCGTAACCTCTCCTCCGTAACCTCTCCTCTGTAACCTCTCCTCCATAACCTCTCCTCCATAACCTCTCCTCTGTAACCTCTCCTCCATAACCTCTCCTCTGTAACCTCTCCTCTGTAATCTCTCCTCTGTAACCTCTCCTCCATAACCTCTCCTCTGTAACCTCTCCTTTATAACCTCTCTTCTATAACCTCTCTCCTCTATAACTTCTCCTCCATAACCTCCCTCCTCTATAACCTCTCTCCTCTGTAACCTCTCCTCCATAACCTCTCTCCTCTATAACCTCTCCTCTATAACCTCTCATCTTTAACCTCTCTCCTCTATAACCTCTCCTCCATAACCTCTCTCCTCTATAACCTCTCATCTTTAACCTCTCTCCTCTATAACCTCTCCTCCATAACATCTTTCTCTATAACCTCTCTCCTCTATAACCTCTCCTCTGTAACCTCTCCTCCATAACCTCTCCTCCATAACCTCTCCTCTGTAAACTCTCCTCCATAACCTCTCCTCTGTAACCTCTCCTCTGTAACCTCTCCTCCATAACCTCTCCTCTGTAACCTCTCCTCTGTAATCTCTCTTCTGTAATCTCTCCTCCATAACCTCTCCTCCATAACCTCTCCTCTGTAACCTCTCCTCTGTAACCTCTCCTCCATAACCTCTCCTCCATAACCTCTCCTCTGTAACCTCTCCTCCATAACCTCTCCTCCATAACCTCTCCTCTGTAACCTCTCCTCCATAACATCTTTCTCTATAACCTCTCTCCTCTATAACCTCTCATCTTTAACCTCTCCTCTGTAACCTCTCCTCCATAACATCTTTCTCTATAACCTCTCTCCTCTATAACCTCTCCTCCATAACCTCTCCTCTGTAACCTCTCCTCCATAACATCTTTCTCTATAACCTCTCCTCCATAACCTCTCTCCTCTATAACCCCTCCTCCATAACCTCTCTCCTCTATAACCTCTCATCTTTAACCTCTCTCCTCTATAACCTCTCATCTTTAACCTCTCTCCTCCATAACCTCTCTCCTCTATAACCTCTCATCTTTAACCTCTCTCCTCTATAACCTCTCCTCCATAACCTCTCTCCTCTATAACCTCTCATCTTTAACCTCTCTCCTCTATAACCTCTCCTCCATAACATCTTTCTCTATAACCTCTCATCGTTAACCTCTCTCCTCCATAACCTCTCTCCTCTATAACCTCTCCTCTATAACCTCTCTCCTCTATAACCTCACCTCTATAACCTATCTTCTATAACCTCTCTCCTCTATAACCTCTCTCCTCTATAACCTCTCCTCTATAACCTCTCTCCTCTATAACCTCTCTCCTCTATAACCTCTCCTCTATAACCTCTCTCCTCTATAACCTCTCTCCTCTATAACCTCTCTCCTCTATAACCTCTCTCCTCTATAACCTCTCTCCTCTATAACCTCTCCTCTATAACCTCTCTCCTCTATAACCTCTCTCCTCTATAACCTCTCCTCTATAACCTCTCTCCTCTATAACCTCTCTCCTCTATAACCTCTCCTCTATAACCTCTCCTCTATAGCGTCTCTCCTCCAGAACACATGATGGATGGATTGATGGATTCAGTCTTTGTTAATCAAGCTAGATCCACTGAATAGACCAAAGTGTTCCACAGCTCAGACGGAGGACTGCAGGCTGTGGAAGCGACTAATGTGAGTTCATTTGTTTGTCTTTTGTTTGGAGGTGCTGAGACCAACGTCTGCAAGCTTCATATATCAGAAAGGGGCAGTTTGTTGTGTTTCGGTGCCACCATGCTGTATTACTGCAGTACGTTGAATTAAATCAGCAGTGAGCACAGATCTCACATTTAGAGATCTGCAGAAGAACCTGGACATCTCCCACCTGAGGTTGGACTCAGTCTTTCAAAGCAAAGTCTCTTTACCCCACTCTTTATTATAGGTTTTGCCATTTCTGTCCCACTTTTTCCTCACACATCGTCACATTCCTCACACTCTCTCGCTCTGACAGAGTCTCTTGTGTTTTTGTGCTTGAGTGTGAGCGCAGGTGGTGTGTGTGTGTGTGTGTGTGTGTGTGTGTGTGTGTGTGTGTGTGTGTGTGTGTGTGTGTGTGTGTGTGTGTGTGTGTGTGTGTGTGTGTGTGTGTGGGGGGGGGGGGGGTTAACCAGGAAATGGGCGAGCGGACCTGGAAAAGGACAACCCAACGTGTTTTGCTTTATTGCGGGGAACTGGGCAAAAGATCTGAAACACAAGCCCAAAGTCGCTTATAATAAGCAGACTTGGCAACTGGAACCACCTCAAGTATACTGGAGACGGAGTGGACTGTGCTTCATTTATCCATCCATCCATCCTCCATCCTGCTTATCCTGTTCAGGGTTTTGTGGGCGAGAACAGGATTCACCTGGACAGGTGAGGGCAGGATTCACCTGGACAGGTGAGGGCAGGATTCACCTGGACAGGTGAGGGCAGGATTCACCTGGACAGGTGAGGGCAGGATTCACCTGGACAGGTGAGGGCAGGATTCACCTGGACAGGCCGCCAGTCTCTCACAGGGCAAACACATGTAGACAGACACCTTCATTTTTAATTAAAGCACATTGTTAATGAAATAATGAAATACAGGCCAAGCCTGCTTCTGGTCATTGACTGCATTGTAGTTCTGACTCTTAACACTAGGTGGAGCTTCTCAACAGAACAGAGCTAATCCAGAAATATGCTGCTGCCTGCTGACAGCAGAACCAAACAAAAGCAGGAAAGTCCATAGAGAGTATTTAAGTCATTGACTTCTCTTGTAGCTGGTCTTACTTCTCTGGATGATACACGTTTGGATAAACCTGATGTCAGTAATCCCAAAGTAACTACTTACTCATCAAAACAACATCAAAGATTTCAGACTGTAAATGCTGCTGGTCTCAGTGTTGGTGTGTATTCACAGAAGCCTTGAGCATTAATTCCTCAAACGCTCGCTGAACTGCTTCCTGTCATTGTCATCAGCTGAAACATCCACATTGTAGAGCAGATGTGACGCCAGCTGAAGTCAAGCTGGATTAACCAGATTAACTCTGCATCACTCGTCCACACAGTCATGCCCGAGGGGGAAAGTAACTATCACAGTAACTCCACTACTTTTCAATGAAATAGCAAATGCAATCACTCTTTCTGCAACCTATTCACACCTTGTATCTTATGAAGGACCTGCACAATATTTTCAGTCCAAATGATATATTTCTGGGCCGTGGCTGTCTGGAAAACAGTCTCCAGAGGAGCCTGCAGGACAACATGTAAATCGTGTGTGCTCTATATGGTCCCGTCCCTCTGTCAGGGACGGAGGTTCATCCCGTTGGCTGCCACCTGTCAACCATTTACCAAGAGCAGTCAGCGGGAGCGCAGGAAGTACAGTTCATCTCAAGCCAGATCCCGCCGCTTCCCATAATGCACAGCTGACGTGAGCGAAAACAGAAGGTGACGCAACCAACAGAGCCATCTGGCCCACTGAGGGTCCAGCAGAACCAATCTGCCACCAAACAGCGAGCGCCAGCCGAGTGGGAGGCGGAGAGCGTTTCAATTAAAGTCTGTACTGTGGCGGCTCTCACTTTATTCTTCAACACATAACACAGAGGTCATCACACACACACACACACACACACACACACACACACACACACACACACACACACACACACACACACACACACACACACACACACACACACACACACACACACACACACACACACACACACACACACACACTTGAGCTTAGAGGGATATTCTTATGTCATGCATCATTCAGCATGCTTCATGCTTTCACGCTCACTGTCATTAGAGTGTGTGTGTGTGTGTGTGTGTGTGTGTGTGTGTGTGTGTGTGTGTGTGTGTGTGTGTGTGTGTGTGTGTGTGTGTGTGTGTGTGTGTGTGTGTGTGTGTGTGTGTGTGTGTGTGTGTGTGTGTGTGTGATGGCGCCTGTAGCGATGGTGAGGTCAGGAGGTGACGCTGTGTGTTCAGCAGAGGAGGAGGTGGTTGTTTATTCCTACAGTAACTCAGAGGAGCTCTGATTGACTTGTTTAGGTTAAAACGTGTTTTTTTCTTCTATTGTAAATTCTACTAATGAATGTGGTTCCTGGTTTCCTTCAGTTCTCCAAACCAACAGGAACCACATTCTACTAATGAATGTGGTTCCTGGTTTCCTTCAGTTCTCCAAACCAACAGGAACCTTTCTTCCAATCTGAGCTAAGACACCCAGACTCTCCACCACTGCAACCTCCATTATACAGTTGGATAAAAACATTGTTTATATGTATACAACATGAGAACTACATGCTCCTTTCAGTGTGTTGCTCAGAAAGATTGAACCTGCAACCTTCTGATTGGGAGAAAAGACGTTCACCACCTGAAATGTGTCTGATCCCGTCAGAACGCAGGGAGTTAAGCTCCTGTCCAGCAGTGGACCATAAACACTGTCCATGTTCACCATTGGAGATCAGCTCAGTACATCTCTGATCCTCATCTGGCTGCCTGTCTTAAGGTGGAGGCCTCAGACTTAGGCTCAGACTGAGGCTCAGGCTCAGGCTCAGGCTCAGGCTCAGGCTCAGGCTCAGGCTCAGGCTCAGGCTCAGACTCAGGCTCAGACTCAGGCTCAGACTTAGGCTCAGGCTCAGGCTCAGGCTCAGGCTCAGGCTCAGGCTCAGACTCAGACTTAGGCTCAGACTTAGGCTCAGACCTAGGCTCAGGCTCAGGCTCAGGCTCAGGCTCAGGCTCAGGCTCAGACTCAGACTTAGGCTCAGACTTAGGCTCAGACCTAGGCTCAGGCTCAGGTTTAGGCTCAGGTTTAGGCTCAGGCTCAGACTTAGGCTCAGACTTAGGCTCAGGCTCAGGCTCAGACTTAGGCTTAGGCTCAGGCTGAGGCTTAGGCTCAGGCTCAGACTTAAGCTGAGACTTAGGCTCAGACTCAGGCTCAGACCTAGGCTCAGGCTTAGACTTAGGCTCAGGCTCAGGCTCAGACTCAGGCTCAGACTCAGACTTAGGCTCAGACTTAGGCTCAGACTTAGGCTCAGGCTCAGGTTTAGGCTCAGGTTTAGGCTCAGGCTCAGACTTAGGCTCAGACTTAGGCTCAGGCTGAGGCTCAGGCTCAGACTTAGGCTCAGGTTCAGGCTCAGGCTGAGGCTCAGGCTCAGGCTCAGACTTAGGCTCAGGCTCAGGCTCAGGCTCAGGCTCAGGCTCAGGCTCAGGTTTAGGCTCAGGCTGAGGCTGAGGCTCAGGCTCAGGCTCAGGCTCAGGTTTAGGCTCAGGCTGAGGCTGAGGCTCAGGCTCAGGCTCAGGCTCAGGTTTAGGCTCAGGCTGAGGCTCAGGCTCAGGCTCAGACCTAGGCTCAGGTTCAGGCTCAGGCTGAGGCTCAGGCTCAGGCTCAGGTTTAGGCTGAGGCTCAGGCTCAGGCTCAGGCTCAGGCTCAGGTTTAGGCTGAGGCTGAGGCTCAGGCTCAGGTTTAGGCTCAGGCTGAGGCTCAGGCTCAGGCTCAGACCTAGGCTCAGGTTCAGGCTCAGGCTGAGGCTCAGGCTCAGGCTCAGGTTTAGGCTGAGGCTGAGGCTGAGGCTCAGGCTCAGGCTCAGGCTGAGGCTCAGGCTCAGGTTTAGGCTGAGGCTGAGGCTCAGGCTCAGGTTTAGGCTCAGGCTGAGGCTGACCCTCACACAGTAAAAGCTTGACCTCTTCCTGTATAAATAAGAGCCATTAATAATCAAGCCTTGCCCTTGAGGAATGTTTCTCTAGTCTTTCACTTGTTCCAAGTGTTTCGCTCCACTTTGGTTGCATGTGAAATAATAAGGTTCCTAATAATGGTCCCTCATGGCCGAACTGCAGAAACATGGATTTATGGAACACACAACTAGTCGTGTTATCACAGTGAGGATTTAATATTCCAACACAAAATGTTCCATCGGGGCCTCAAAAGAATTCAATAGAAAATATAAATGAAAGGAACGACGTCCTGTTATATAGTCCCCCTGTGTTCTGCAATAGTGAAGCTTTCAATAGACGAACTGACGGAGCGCTTCAGCTGACAACAGCCCCGGAGGGCTTTACATAGCTCATCACATTCACACACCATTGGAAGCTGCAGCTGTGCAAGGCACTTTCACTCCGCCACTTCAGTGTCTTGCCCAAGGACACTTCGGCATGTAGAGATGGGAATTGAACCTGCAATCTTCCGATTGGGCGACAACCACTGTACCAACCGAACTATGCTGCCCAATTCTGTATGTTGTGTGTTTGCTGTGTTTCCAGAAGGTCCTCCAAGGATTGAAAAAGTATTTGTGATTGTGACTGATGACCAATCTGCTCCCAGTTCAGAAGAAAGAACAGCCACCCTTCTTTATAAAGAACTTATCTGGCGGTTCTGTGTGGACAAGAACGTCCATCCATCCATTTTCTCCTGCTTATCCATTTCTGGATCACATTGACTGATTAAGAACCTTCCTGCAGGTGGAGAGCCCACGGGAAGGTGGAGAGCCCACAGGAAGGTGGAGAGCCCACAGGAAGGTGGAGAGCCCACAGGAAGGTGGAGAGCCCACAGGAAGGTGGAGAGCCCACAGGAAGGTGGAGAGCCCACAGGAAGGTGGAGAGCCCACAGGAAGGTGGCGCCCGGCCATGAACCCTCTACTGGTTGAGAGTCTCATGCTCTACTTACTGAGCTGGCTAGGGGACATGAACCCTCTACCTTGAGGTTGAGATTCTCATGCTCTATCTACTGAGCTCGCCGGGGGACATGACCCCTCTACCTTGAGGTTGAGAGTCTCATGCTCTACCTACTGAGCTGGCCGGGGGACATGACCCCTCTACCTTGAGGTTGAGAGTCTCAAGCTCTACCTACTGAGCTCGCCGGGGGGACATGACCCCTCTACCTTGAGGTTGAGAGTCTCAAGCTCTACCTACTGAGCTCGCCGGGGGGACATGACCCCTCTACCTTGAGGTTGAGAGTCTCATGCTCTACCTACTGAGCTGGCCGGGGGACATGAACCCTCTACCTTGAGGTTGAGAGTCTCAAGCTCTACCTACTGAGCTCGCCGGGGGGACATGACCCCTCTACCTTGAGGTTGAGAGTCTCATGCTCTACCTACTGAGCTGGACGGGGGACATGAACCCTCTACCTTGAGGTTGAGACTGCTCTACCTACTGAGCTCGCCGGGGGACATGAACCCTCTACCTTGAGGTTGAGACTGCTCTACCTACTGAGCTGGACGGGGGACATGAACCCTCTACCTTGAGGTAGGAGGACGAGAATGTTTCAACTGAAAATGCTTGTTGTGTTTTTCTGCATTTTTTAATGACAATGACACTTTGGAGGTTCTCTGCTCTCCACCTCCATGTAAACAAGGTAAACACAGCTTTTCTGAAACGATGAGGAACAATCAGCAGTGTGAGAACAGAGAAATGTCCATGGTCGTTCATACAGTCAGACAGGAACTGTGAGAGGCGGAGTTTAAAATGATCGGTGGACTCTGCTGCCACATTTAAATCTGAACCGGAGGAACAAGCTTCTAGAGCTCCGGTGGTGAGCATAAGGACCATGGAGCCGGGGCAGGATGGACGTGTCCTTGAGGACCGAGAGGTCTGGACCAGGTCTTACCGGTCTTGCAGATGGGGCAGCAGTAGCTGGGTTCGTAGGAGGGGTTGACACAGTGGGGGGCCGGACAGTCGGAGATACTGCAGTACACTTCTCTGTTGGCCTGGCAGCGACAGCGCTCACACCTGGACAGCTGGAACACAAACCACCGCAGCCTGAGTCCTCCAGGACTGGACTTGGACCAGGACTGGACCAGGACCGGACCAGGACTCTGGACAAGGACTCTGGACCAGGACTGGACCAAGATCGGACCAGTACTCTGGACCAGGACTCTAGATCAGGACTGGACCAGGACCGGACCAGGACTCTGGACCCGGACTGTGGACCAGGACGGACCAGGATTCAACCGGGACTCTGGACCAGGACTCTGGACCAGGACCAGGACCGGGCCAGGACTCTGGGTTCCTTCTGGAGCCGTCAGTCACCAACTCTTCTCCTCCCTGCTCTTCTCATGTTGTGGTTTTAGATCAAATACTGAAGGCGACTCTGAGAGACCGCGCTGCAGACTAACTCATGAAGACCAAGTCATGAAGACTAACTCATGAAGACCGACTGATGAAGACTAACTCATGAAGACTAACATATGAAAACTAACTCACGAAGACTAACTCATGAAGACTAACACATAAAAACTAACTCATGAAAACCGACTGATGAAGACTAACTCATGAAGACTAACTCACGAAGACTAACACATGAAAACTAACTCATGAAGACTAACTCATGAAGACAAACCCACGAAGGCTAACTCATGAAAACCAACTCATGAAGATTAACTCATGAAGACTAACACATGAAGGCTAACTCATGAAAACCAACTTATGAAGACTAACTCATGATGACTAACTCAAAAAGACTAACTCATGAAGACTAAATCATGAAGACTAACCCATGAAGACTAACTCATAAATACTAACTCATGAAGACTAACTCAGGAGGACAAACTCATGAAGACTAACACACGAAGACTAACTCATGAAGACTAACTCATGAAGACCAACACATGAAGACTAACTCATGAAGACTAACACATGAAGACTAACTCATAAATACTAACTCATGAAGACTAACTCAGGAGGACAAACTCATGAAGACTAACACATGAAGACTAACTCATGAAGACTAACTCATGAAGACCAACCCATGAAGACTAACTCATGAAGACTAACTCATGAGGACAAACTCATAAAGACTAACACATGAAGACTAACTCATGAAGACTAACTCATAAATACTAACTCATGAAGACTAACTCATGAAGACTAACTCATGAGGACTAACTCATGAGGACAAACTCATGAAGACTAACACATGAAGACTAACACATGAAGACTAAAACATGAAGACTAACTCATGAAGACTAACTCATGAGGACAAACTCATGAAGACTAAAACATGAAGACTAACTCATGCTGAAAACTTGTTTTTAAAAAAAATACTTATTGATCAATGAAGATTTTTCTTGTATTGAAGGGTTTTTGAAAGTACAGGAGTAACTCTCCAATACTGCTATTTAAGACTAATATTTAAATATTGCTGCCAGTCTTTTCTTATTCCATATTCAAAGTTCTTTTCTATGTATTCTGTGTAGAGCGATCCTTAAAGGAATTTGTCTCTGAGATAAATAAAGTATTTCTATTCTATTCTATCCTATTCTATTCTATCCTATTCTATTCTATTCTATCCTATTCTATTCTATCCTATTCTATTCTATTCTATGCTATGCTATTCTATTCTATTCTATTCTATTCTATTCTATTCTATTCTATTCTATTCTATCCTATTCTATTATATCCTATTCTATTCTATTCTATCCTATCCTATTCTATTCTATTCTATTCTATTCTATTCTATTCTATCCTATCCTATTCTATCCTATTCTATTCTATCCTATCCTATCCTATCCTATTCTATTCTATTCTATCCTATTCTATCCTATCCTATCCTATTCTATCCTATTCTATTCTATTCTATTCTATTCTATTCTATTCTATCCAGGACCTGTGGATCTTCTCACCCTGAACTCCTCCAGCAGCCGGTACGTTTTGCCTCCGTAGACACACACCCTGGCCATCGCCTCGCACACCGGACAGCACGCCCTGTACCTGATGCGCGTGCACCGGGGGTGGATGCGCGGACACTTGGGTCGGACGCACACCGGACCGTCCGCGGTGCACGTGCACGGACACGCCGAGGGGCTCGGGTAGTAAAGCTCTCCGATCCCGTACACGAAGCCGTGGTCGTCGATGCACCACTTCCCCCGGTAGTCTCCGAAGTCGTAGTCCGGGTCGGTTTTGGAGGAGTACTCAGCGGCCACCGGGACCGGCACCGGGACCCGGTCCGCATCGAGGAGCGGTAGCAGCATCAGTAGGGAGAGCGCGCGGGGCAGCATGTTGGAGCCGGTGGAAGAGAGCTGGATGTGACGCTTCTCCTCCACCGCCACCTCCACTAGGTGTGTGTGTGTGTGTGTGTGTGTGTGTGTGTGTGTGTGTGTGTGTGTGTGTGTGTGTGTGTGTGTGTGTGTGTGTGTGTGTGTGTGTGTGTGTGCTCAAACTATATCACTTCTTTCAGGGGAGCTGGGGGGGGGGGGGGGGGTAAGTAGTTTATGTTTCACTTCAGGAGTTCTGAGCCTCTGGATCTTTATTTGCTTTTAAATTGTGTTCCGACGAGCAGACGGAGGATCTCCTCACACCAGAACCCCGCAGCTCTGGAGACGGAGCAGTCGGGGTGCACTGGTCGCACCATCACATAATTTGTCAGAGTGATGGACCTCAGAGGTACGGAGCGGTGGAGGGTAGAGGGTCTTCGCGATTGACCTCAGAGGGTTGGAGCGGTGGACCTCAGAGGGTTGGAGCGGTGGAGGGTAGAAGGTCGTAGCGATGGACCTCAGAGGGTCGGAGTGATGGAGGGTAGAGGGTTGGAGCGGTGGACCTCAGAGGGTCGGAGCGGTGGAGGGTAGAAGGTCGCAGCGATGGACCTCAAATGGTCGGAGTGATGGAGGGTAGAGGGTTGGAGCGGTGGACCTCAGAGGGTCGGAGTGGTGGAGGGTAGAAGGTCGCAGCGGTGGACCTCAGAGGGTCGGAGCGGTGGAGGGTAGAGGGTTGGAGCGATGGACCTCAGAGGGTTGGAGCGGTGGAGGGTAGAGGGTCGGAGCGATGGACCTCAAATGGTCGGAGTGATGGAGGGTAGATGGTTGGAGCGATGGACCTCAGAGGGTCGGAGTGGTGGAGGGTAGAAGGTCGCAGCGGTGGACCTCAGAGGGTCGGAGCGGTGGAGGGTAGAGGGTTGGAGCGATGGACCTCAGAGGGTTGGAGCGGTGGAGGGTAGAAGGTCGCAGCGGTGGACCTCAGAGGGTCGGAGCGGTGGAGGGTAGAGGGTCGGAGCGATGGACCTCAAATGGTCGGAGTGATGGAGGGTAGAGGGTTGGAGCGATGGACCTCAGAGGGTTGGAGCGGTGGAGGGTAGAAGGTCGCAGCGGTGGACCTCAGAGGGTCGGAGCGGTGGAGGGTAGAGGGTCGGAGCGATGGACCTCAAATGGTCGGAGTGATGGAGGGTAGAGGGTTGGAGCGATGGACCTCAGAGGGTTGGAGCGGTGGAGGGTAGAAGGTCGCAGCGGTGGACCTCAGAGGGTCGGAGCGGTGGAGGGTAGAGGGTCGGAACGGTGGAGGGTAGAGGTTCATCCTTCACCTCACTAGTAAACTCTGATCAGCTCTCCTGTCTTCATTTCTCCTCTTTTAGAGTTTAAAGTAGTGTTTACTGCAAACTACATGTCTTTTCAAAGGAACCGTGTCTCCTGTCTTTTTAGTAAAGGAACCTGTGTCCTTGGTCAAACCAGTCCTGGTGTTTAACCTGTGGGTGAAATTCTCAGGGTGGTGTTGTCTGTCTTCTGGGATGGAGAGTTTACATATTATCACTCTAACCTACATACGGCGCCTCCTTTCTTCATCCCACACACAGATCACCGATCAATACAGGAGCGTTTTGGCTTGTTTCTGTTGTGTCATTGGGGTTCTGGTGCCACCTTGGGGTTTTTAGGAACGTTATGAGGGACATGGTGTTTTCAGGCTTTGGGGAACATCCACAGAAACTAATGCTGCTTAATTGGAAGGAAATCCTAGTTAAACTACGTACTTCCCACTCTGATTAAAACAGTGAACAATATTTTGAGTAGAATGCAACTGACTGTGTGATCAATCAATCCTGGGATGGTTTGAAAAGGAACGGAGGAGGATAGACAAAGCTCTGCTTCAGGAAACACACTTCTTAAAGAAATACTCAGCTGCCATGGCTCATAAATACTATCACACCATAGTGTGCAGATTCTAAAAGCAGAAGCGTGGCCATGGTTTGTAGGCGCACTGTGAAAATGTCTTGGACACATGGACAGACAATAATGGGAGGATGATGATTGCTAACATAGAAATATACGGGAGGAAGATCGCAATTATCTCAGCCTACGCCCCCAACAACTCTAAGAAGGAATTTTATAGTACCTCCACCTCCACCTCCACCTCCACCCAGGAAATGCTGCAACTGACTGAATAATCATTTCTTGTCGGAGCTGACATGAACGCTGTCTGGCAGGCGTCTGAAGGTGTGATTGCTGATAAAGACCAGGAGATGGCGACAGCGGCTTTCCAGGCCTGGGGGATAAAGTCCAGGCTTAAAACCTCCTCCTGGATAGATTTTCTTTTCTCTTCACCTCCGCTGTTTCAGAATATTTATGATGTCACTCTTCTTCCTTTGGTGCTTTCGGACCATAAAGGGCTCTTTGGTAATGTGTTTATTGGTGCGCTATCTAAAAAAGCAGCTCAATGGCGCTAAAATTCCTTATTATCGTAGAATGAGGCTTTTAAAACAGTTTAACGCTCAGTTGCAGGATTTCTAGATATTAATGTGGGCTCAGTAGAAGATCCCTGAGTTCTCTGGAATGCTGTTCTGGGATTCATCAGGAGGAACGCCACACGCTTTTCTTCAAACATGCAGAAGGCCAGAGCTGCTCCATGACAAACGCAGAAGCAGACTTTACTAGACTGGATTTGATACTGCAAACAAATGAATCCAAACAGGTGGGAACACAGCGTGATATTGTTAAGAAGGGAATAAACAACAGTCAGAGTTCTTGATACATAGTACTAGACAGAAGTATTACCTCCATGACTCAAGGCTCAGAATCAGAACCAGTGAGTCGTTTGCTATATTCCATCTATCAGGTCGTGTACCTGTAATATCACAACTGACCCTTTTATGCTACGCTATATCAGTCAGAGATTGAAGCGGATAGTGATAGGTACGCT
The DNA here is from genome assembly GCF_963383615.2 of Lipophrys pholis. NCBI lineage: Eukaryota > Metazoa > Chordata > Actinopteri > Blenniiformes > Blenniidae > Lipophrys > Lipophrys pholis. The sequence continues at coordinate 25,798,753 of NC_137647.1, read as the reverse complement.
AACTTCCTGGATCAGATGGACGTCCCGAAGCTCACAGAAGGCGTCGGTGCAAATCTGGATGCTCCAATTTCTTTACAAGAATTGAAGGATGCAGCAGCCGCTATGCAAAGGAATACATCTCTGGGCTTTGATGGGATCCCTCCTGAGCATGTGTAATACATCTGGAACTTTCTGGGACAAACTTGGTCCATTAATGTTGGATATGAGGAGGACATCAGTAGACAAAGGAGGTTTCTAAAGAGACGTTGGCACTAGTCTCTTTATTGTTGAAGGAAAATAAGGACCCAGATGACTGCGGCAGCAATCGACCTCTTCGTCTGCTGATCCCCCGGCTGCCCCGGCTGCCCCGGCTGCCCCGGCTGCCCCGGCAGTTGTGTGTTCGGTGGGGTCCGGACCGGGGGCTTTTCCCTGGACCATCAGTGGCTCGGTTTCTCACGGCACAGCGACGACACGCTTAGCAATGCCCAGACCAGGAGCACTACGACCTCCCAGGAGAAAGATCCGTGTTTCCTCCTCTTCCATCTGGGGCGTGGGGGTGCTGCCCGGCGGAGGGCTTTCCTGTCGCTGGTCCCCCACCAGTCCCCCAGAGTCGGCTGGCCCCTGTCTTCAGCTGCGGCCCGGTGAGGGTGCGCCCTGTGGAGCCGGTGCCGGGGGCCTCTCCAGGTACGGTGACAGCACCCTCAGTGGAGAAGAGCATCGGGCAGGACCACGGTCATCTGGACCGCCCCACCACCAACACAAACACTCAACCTCAACCAGTCCACAAAGTCACGCAGTACACAAACCCAGTTTTCAAAAAACATAGAAAATCTAAACTATTTGCTCCTCTTAACCATGCTGGGATTGTGAGAAGTGGCTTACTTGGAGGGCATTTAGATATACATAGTCTGATATTAAACAGGGAGAGCACCTGATATGTATTTTCTTTGGTTTGTCTGAGACGTGGCTAAATAGTGTTTCCCCAGACTCAGCATTAACGTTACCAGGTTTTAATACATTTAGAAAAGACAGGGATCAGGGGAAAGGAGGTGGAGTTTTGTTATATGTTAAAAGATAAGTTCAAATGTAGTGAAACTGTATGGCCAGATAGGATCAGGTTGGGATGCGTTGGTGTGAAGACTTTTCTCTCTGCTGAAATGTCACTGACTGTAATTTGTCTTTATCTTTTAAAAAAGATTTAGAGCTCCTAAATACATGCAATGATAAGAAAGAAATCATATTATTAGATTTCAACATAAACTGGGATGACAAAAGGACAGGAAAAATCTGAAATTAATAACCGCTCAATTTAATCTTACTCAATTAATTGAAAATTCAACCAGAATCACTATTCAGCATCTAGAATAGAGCTGCTTTTCACCAATAAGCCAGAAAGGATTACTAAAACATATAATCTATTAGCTGGTCTTTCAGACCACAATGCTGTTCTGTGCACAAGAAAATGAACTAACCAGCGCTTCGATCACTCTTCTCCCAACCATCCAGGGAAACCTCAAAATACTAAAGTAAGTACCCGAGAACCAACAACAACATTTTGGGAAAGCTTGAAACGATCTGACCTGGGAAAATGTAATCTCATGTGATGACACTGAAACATGAAATATTTCTAAAGGAAATTCAGGAAGTTCAGAGGTCTTTCACAAAAACAACAAGTTATAGAAGGAAAAAATGTAATTCTGTTCCATGGTTAATTTCTAATTGTTTGAAACTAATAAAAAGAGATCAACTCCTAAAGATTTCAATAAAATCTGGGTTGACCACAGACAGACAGAAATATCATCAATGAGAATAGAGTTACATCACAAACACGAAGCGCAAAAGCTATTTTTTTATTAACATTATGGAAAATGCCAATGGAAACAAACCTGGCACAATATTAATTAATACACTTCTAGCGCGGCAGACAAAGAACGGTATAAAGACTTGGAATTGAAAATGAACAATCAGTTCACGCTCCCTCGGGCATGGCGCTCGTGGGGGGGCTGGGGCGCGGTGCTCCTTCTCCATTTGCTGTTGGATTAGTGGAGGTTGGGACACCGCTGTGGCCGGGTGGGGGCCCGGCCGGCGGCCTGGGGGGGCGAGAGTCATCACTCCCCCACCGTCCCGAGTGTGTGTGTGTGTGTGTGTGTGTGTGTGTGTGCGTCTGCGTCTGCGTCAGGGGTGGGTGTCTGTGGGGGGTGGGTCAGGGGTTGGGTATTTCAATTAAAACTGGGGGGGAGGGTCATGGGGCGGGTGGGATATGAGGCTCCTGGGGGTGTAGAGTTGACTGTCCTCCGACCGGGGCCTGCGCCGGCCTTCGCTTTCCTGGGTCTGGGGGCGGGGCTGGTCCGGGGCGCGGCGGCTGGGGCCGTCTCTGCCTTGCCGGGTTGGGGGGGGGGCGGTGGGTGGGCCTGTTCCCGGGGGTGCGGCGGGACTCGCCGCCGGGGTTGGGGGGGCTCTCGACCCGCTCGGCCCGGGGGCCCTGCTCCGGCCTTTTCTCGGCTTGGCGGCTTGGGTCAGGACCTGGGGCCCTGTGCCCTTTATCCTTCTCTTGTGGGCCCCTCTTGCCTGGGGGGGATTCCTCTCTGCATTCTCCGTCGGGTGCTTTTTGGGCGGGGACGTGGCTCTCTGGGGTGGTTCGCTGGGGTCTCCCCGGGTCTGGGGGGCTTCCGTCTGCCGGGGTGGCGGTGTCCGGGCCCGATGGCCTCGGACCCCGGGGTGTCGCTACGGGTCCCCCCACAACAGTTCCGGTCCCACCCAGTGGACAAACCACACGCACACACACACACACACACACACACACACACACACACACACACACACACACACACACACACACACACACACACACACACACACACACACACACACACACACACACACCTAGTGGAAGTTGCTTGTTCTCTATCATCATTTGCTCAAACTCTAAAAATCATGTTCCTCTTTTGTTGTTTCCTCTTTGTTAATTCATGTTCCTGCTTCACGTTACTGTCTAGATAGAGCTGCTCAGGCTGGTTAATCTAAGAAATCATTTTACTGTCTAGATAGAGCTGCTCAGGCTGGTTAATCTAAGAAATCATTTTACTGTCTAGATAGAGCTGCTCAGGCTGGTTAATCTAAGAAATCATTTTACTGTCTAGATAGAGCTGCTCAGGCTGGTTAATCTAAGAAATCATCTTACTGTCTAGATAGAGCTGCTCAGGCTGGTTAATCTAAGAAATCATCTTACTGTCTAGATAGAGCTGCTCAGGCTGGTTAATCTAAGAAATCATCTTACTGTCTAGATAGAGCTGCTCAGGCTGGTTAATCTAAGAAATCATCTTACTGTCTAGATAGAGCTGCTCAGGCTGGTTAATCTAAGAAATCATCTTACTGTCTAGATAGAGCAGCTCAGGCTGGTTTAATCCAAAAACAGTTGGAAAATATTTGGATCAGTGTGATAACTGCAAATAATATATGGAGCACAACAAGGATATTGTATGTTATCCCCCCCCTCCTCCCTCCTCCCTCAACCTTTTTCTCTCTCTTCTCTTCGCTCTCTCTTTGAGCGTTCCCCCCCGGTCGTGTACGGCAGCCATGCCATCTTCTGACGGAGAAGGCAACAGGAGGAGACTCCAGGTCTCTCCCTGTTGCAAGACCAAAAACTGTCTAACTAAACTCCTAACACCTTTCCTTAACTCCTTTAGGAAGCCTCCTAACACCTTTCACTAACTCCTTTAGGAAGCCTCCTAACACCTTTCCTTAACTCCTTTAGGAAGCCTCCTAACACCTTTCACTAACTCCTTTAGGAAGCCTCCTGACACCTTTCACTAACTCCTTTAGGAAGCCTCCTAACACCTTTCACTAACTCCTTTAGGAAGCCTCCTAACACCTTTCACTAACTCCTTTAGGAAGCCTCCTGACACCTTTACTAACTCCTTTAGGAAGCCTCCTAACACATTTCCTAACTCCTTTAGGAAGCCTCCTAACACCTTTCACTAACCCCATGATGTCATCCAGGAGTTAAAGGAGACATATCATGCTTTTAAATCCTTCCTTTTTACATATAAATCATACAGTTGTGGTCTATACAACGCGAAACTGCAATGCTTGGGTCTGAATTCCTCATTATTATAGCTCCACAGGCCCCTTTTCAACCCCTTTTCTGATGTGCTTCTGAGAGCAACTCGTTTTGGGGCGATCTCTTCAAATGCAAATGAGACACTTCATACCCCGCCTCCTCTCCAGGTTGCAGAGGTGACACTCGGTTCAACGTCACCCTGTTCGGCCATCTTTGTAGTTTGATAGAACAGATACAATTATCTAGCGGCGCAGAAACTTTATATTCACACATTATTTACAAAATGTCAACAAGGGAAGATTTGTCCATCCAGCCATACATGTTGGAGCCAGAGTCGGACCCGGCGGAGCCAGATGAAAATGACGATGATGCACCTACAGAACAACGTCTTCATATGGATGTAACACAATGGTGTGTTACTATATTTACACTAACTTCTCCATCCATGCCCACTACTACAATACTGCCTGTATTACAACGACTATTTAACACAGAAGTTACATTATAATCTAAAACGAGCACACAGCGCTAACATATGAAGACGGTGCAACTGCTAATGCTAACAAAACAATGACAGGGACGTCTTATCATCACACTTTTTAGCGTTATATACAGCTTACCGAAGTGCTCTGTTCGTCGTCTCCATAGATAGAAGGAACTGACCGCTCAATCAGACCAAGTCTTTCGGCAAATCCTTCTTTATACTGGCGGAGGTTGCTGAAGCAGTCATCCTTAAAGTGATTCGCTCACACAAAAATGACCTTACCCACAGATGTGGGTACATTTCTGTGAAAAATAAAACTCAACCAGGCACTTCGAAAAGGTTCTGATGCTGGGAGACGGTGTAACGAAACTTGTGGGTGACTACATCCAACAACCGAACATTTCGACTTATCCTCTCGTAACTTCGGTTGGACTACAAAATCGCAGCGAGAAACAAAAATGGCGGATTGCTCGAAATGTCGATGTCCTAATTTGGCAGTTCCGCTGAGAATACTGTGACGTCATTGTTCAAAAAACGTAATAGAGAATAGAAAAATCGAAACCGATCGCAAAATATGACCAAAACAGAATATAAAGATATCAACGGAGCACCTGAAGAGACTACTTTGAACTTTTCTGTACTTCTAAACACTCTAAATATACAACAAAATGCATTTAAGGGCTAAAAAAGTGGATTTAGCATGATATGTCCCCTTTAAGGCAAAGTCCATAGAGAAGGAGATAGGAGGGACTATTCGGATGTACCCTGAGAGTCTGGTTGGTTTCTCAGTCAGACCAGGAAGTGTGTGTGTGTGTGTGTGTGTGTGTGTGTGTGTGTGTGTGTGTGTGTGTGTGTGTGTGTGTGTGTGTGTGTGTGTGTGTGTGTGTGTGTGTGTGTGTTGTTGACCTCAGTAGAGAGCAGCTCTCTAGCGCCCCCACAGCTTCAGGATGATGTTTAAGGTGACCAATCAGAAAGGAAGGCGATTACATGTCCGTCTATGCAATACCCACCCCCAAAGTGCCCAAACTCAACATCACCACACGTTGAGAAATCACAGAAGTCACAGTGAGCACACAGGGAGAGGCGGCGCACACAGGGAGAGGCGACGCACAGGGAGAGGCGGTGCGCAGGGAGAGGCGGCGCACAGGGAGAGGCGACGCGCACAGGGAGAGGCGACGCGCACAGGGAGAGGCGACGCACAGGGAGAGGCGGTGCGCAGGGAGAGGCGGTGCTCACAGGGAGAGGCGGCGCACACAGGGAGAGGCGACGCACAGGGAGAGGCGACGCGCACAGGGAGAGGCGGCGCGCACAGGGAGAGGCGGTGCGCAGGGAGAGGCGGTGCGCACAGGGAGAGGCGGCGCACAGGGAGAGGCGGCGCACAGGGAGAGGCGACGCGCACAGGGAGAGGCGACGCACAGGGAGAGGCGACGCGCACACGGAGAGGCGACGCGCACACGGAGAGGCGGCGCGCACAGGGAGAGGCGACGCGCACAGGGAGAGGCGGTGCGCAGGGAGAGGCGGCGCGCACAGGGAGAGGCGGTGCGCACAGGGAGAGGCGGCACAGAGAGCGATCTAACTGTATACAATTACAGTTTTTATGCTCTGGTGATTTTAGCACTGAATTGACGTCATACTCCTGGTGCAACGTGAGGAAGCTCATACAGCAGGAGATCTGCTGTATGAGTTCATCTTGAAGCTGTGGGGGCGCTAGAGAGCTGCTCTCTACTCAGGTCAACAAAAGACATGAGTGGGGGGCTGAGGGACGTCATCATCTTATAAACTCTTATATCTTAAAAACTAAAGCAGCACAAACCAGCATTAACGATTGGGACTATTTTCGCTGAGTTTTGCCTGGGGGCTGGGGGGAAGCTTCATGTAGGTGTCTGTCCTCCAGTCGGTCCTCCAATCTGTTCTCCAGTTTGTCCACCAGTTTGTCCACCAATCTGTCCTCCAGTTTGTACATCAGTCTGTCCTCCAGTTTATCTTCCTGTCTGTCCACCACTTTGTGCAACAGTCTGTCCTCCAGTCTGTCCTCCAGTTTTTTCACCAATTTGTCCACCAATTTGTCCACCAATTTGTCCTCCAGTTTGTCCACCAGTCTGTCCTCCAGTTTGTCCACCAGTTCGTCAACCATTTTGTCCCAGGCCAGTTCTTCACCACGGGGTGAGACTGGGACTAGGACTAGAACTAGGACTGGGACTATGATGGAGGACTTCATCGTGTCTCTCATGGATGGATGATGGATGGATGAATGTTCTCCAGTTTGTTCACCAGTCTGTCCACCAGTTTGTTCACCAGTCTGTCCTCCAGCTTATCTTCCAGTCTGTTCTCCAGTTTGTCCACCAGTTTGTCCTCCAGTTTGTCCACCAGTTTGTCCTCCAGTTTGTCCTCCAGTTTTTCCACCAATCTGTCCTCCAGTTTGTCCACCAGTTCGTCAACCATTTTGTCCCCGGACCAGTTCTTCACCACGGGGTGAGACTGGGACTCGGACTAGAATTAGGACTGGGACTATGATGGAGGACTTCATCGTGTCTCTTGTTAATGGACTGATGGATGGATGATGAATTGGTGGATGGATGGACTGATGGATGGATGATGAATTGGTGGATGGATGGACTGATGGATGGATGATGAATTAGTGGATGGATGGACTGATGGATGGATGGAATACAGCAGACAGAAAGGGACTCTGGACAGGACTGCTTCTGATGCTGATGGTACCTTTGTGTTTTGGAACTTCTGTGGTTTTGTACCAGACTTTGTCATGAAATGTGAAGTAATTAATCTCAAGCTGAAGAAAAAAATAAACACACCTTTTTTTTTCAAATGTTTATCAACATTATATTTTGGTAAACTTTCAATCCCTGATCTCTTTAAATCTTAAAGCATTAATCTTTTGAAACAAGTGGTTTGAAGTTGGATGTTTTTCATGTTTTTACAGGATCTTTTTACAGTTTTTTAGCTGTATTTTAACATGTGTATTATACAGTGACCTTCAGAATCCTGAAAGTCGCTGACAAATAAAATGTATTATCTTTATTATTATTACACTTTTTAAAAAAATATATTTTTATTATTTTTGGGAGGTGGATTTTCTGGGTTTTTCAGCACCTGAGTAAACGTTCTTCAAATGACACACAGAGACGAAGTCCAAAAGTGAGTTCACATATAGAACAACTTAAGATAAAGGAATATGTCTGCCTTGTTAAGATTGGCGATAAATGTGTTTAGAACAAAAGACAAAGTTGACAGGATGTAATATCACTGTCAGTGCGGCTGTAAAAGACAGTCGACCAGCCGCTACGCAGGAAGTGACAATAAGACGTTCCAATAAGCTGACAGAAGTTTCCCTACAAACCAGTAGTTGTCATCGTATCGAGGGTTTCAGGACTGTCCTGCCCCTAACCCTTTTCCCTTTCTAAAGAATAAGATGCATTAGAGAAACTCATTAGGTCACGATTGTTGCAGGCGATATAGAAAGACTTATAGTAGAGTAGCTGTTGGGGGAAACACAACCGGGTCTGAAGGGGGCTCGGCCCACCACACTGTAAAACCAAACATCCTTTTGTGGTGTCTGACACCGTTTCTACCATGCAGACATTTCAGGTCTCACGGATTTCCACCTTCATTACAGGCTGGTAGGCGTCTGACATCGTCGCCTCAACCGTAACTCGTTTGCCTTTGTAATTCAAGACGGCGCCATTTGCTTGACCCCTGACGAAGGACTGGCTCGTTTCATAATACATCTCGCAGTACAGGTCGTAATCACACTCTTTGCTCTGGTCAACCACTCCCACTGCAAACCAGTTGGAGTACACGTTGAAGTCGTAGGGATTAGAGAACATTATAGCTATTTTTCCACTGGGTTGGTCGTCATCATCGTACACGAGGTCGTAGGTGACGACACCGACGGAGCCACAGGCCGTGTGAGGAGTCTTGATGAACAGAGCGCTGCCCGACGCGTTGGAGGGAACGGTGGGTGGTAAGGGTGAAGCGCAGCTTCCACTGTAGATGTACCACCTGTTTGGTGGGGAAAGGGTTAACGTGACAGTCTGATGATGGTTAGAGACTCAGTTTTGTTGAAATTCCGTCACCTGGAGTTGCAAAGAGTGTAGCTGCTGCATCCATTGGTTATGTACATGAGGCACTGCCGATGAGTGGGACTACCTTGGCTGATGGCTTGGCCCACGCTCGCCGCTGCAGCGCTGGCACTGAGAGCCGTTAGAGCCATGGACTCTGAGGTGCTCTGATGAGGTGGAACAACAGGAGTGTCATTAGGCCTGCCGCTCCAGGAGAGCTTTCCTCTCTGAAGTGCTCACAGTCATACTGAATATTGCAGTTTCCACCAGAATACTTACAATGAAAATGTTTGGGTTCAGCCAAGAAAAAGTGAATGAGCTTCACCAAGGTTTCCTTCTGTCGCTACGAGGCTCAGTGAACAGTCCTTCACAGAAGCAATCTCACCTGCACCTGTCGGTCACAGACTCATCGTCACAAACTATTATTGATTTTGAGGTTTGGGGTGAAGTTTCAGGATGAAGCTAAAATGTAGTCAGACCTTTCATTGTGACCTTCATGTGACCTTCATGTGACCTTCATTGTGACCTTCATGTGACCTTCATGTGACCTTCATTGTGACCTTCATGTGACCTTCATTGTGACCTTCATGTGACCTTCATGTGACCTTCATTGTGACCTTCATGTGACCTTCATGTGACCTTCATTGTGACCTTCATTGTGACCTTCATTGTGACCTTCATGTGACCTTCATGTGACCTTCATTGTGACCTTCATGTGACCTTCATTGTGACCTTCATGTGACCTTCATTGTGACCTTCATTGTGACCTTCATGTGACCTTCATGTGACCTTCATGTGACCTTCATGTGACCTTCATTGTGACCTTCATGTGACCTTCATGGTGACCTTCATTGTGACCTTCATGTGACCTTCATGTGACCTTCATGTGACCTTCATGTGACCTTCATGTGACCTTCATGTGACCTTCTCCAAACTGTTGAATGGTTTTTTGCACAACTTGCTGTTCTCTGACCCGGCGCTTAACGAAAACATTCACAACAGCTGTTTGATGAATGGATCAATAAATGTCCTCATCATTAGAATCGGTATTTTAACAGTCCTACTCATCCTGCTGTTCACATTCTGACCTCATGAGAGAGAGAGATCTGATGAGACAGAGACTAACCTGATGAGACTGAGACCTGATGAGACAGAGACTAACCCGATGAGACTGAGACCTGATGAGACAGAGACTAACCTGATGAGACTGAGACCTGATGAGACAGAGACTAACCTGATGAGACAGAGACCTGATGAGACAAAGACCAACCTGATGAGACAGAGACCAACCTGATGAGAAAGAGACAAACCTGATGAGACTGAGACTTGATGAGACAGAGACCAACCTGATGAGACAGAGACCAACCTGATTAGAAAGAGACAAACCTGATGAGACAGAGACCTGATGAGACAGAGACCTGATGAGACAGAGACCTGATGAGACAGAGACCTGATGAGACAGAGACCAACCTGATGAGACAGAGACCAACCTGATTAGAAAGAGACAAACCTGATGAGACAGAGACCTGATGAGACAGAGACCTGATGAGACAGAGACCTGATGAGACAGAGATCAGACCCAAAAACTGACTAACAGAACCTCGACATTGAAGCTTCAAACAGGAAGAACGAGTTTCTACTGAACTCAGACAGTTAATAATGCTGGAGGTCACATGACAGGTATTAATGCTGCATTCACGTGGTAGTTATTAATGCTGGATTCACGTGACAGGTATTAATGCTGGACTCACGTGGTAGTTATTAATGCTGGATTCACGTGACAGGTATTAATGCTGGAATCACGTGGTAGTTATTAATGCTGGATTCACATGACAGGTATTAATGCTGGAATCACGTGGTAGTTATTAATGCTGGATTCACATGACAGGTATTAATGCTGCATTCACGTGGTAGTTATTAATGCTGGATTCACGTGACAGGTATTAATGCTGGACTCACGTGGTAGTTATTAATGCTGGATTCACATGACAGGTATTAATGCTGGACTCACGTGGTAGTTATTAATGTTGGATTCACGTGACAGGTATTAATGCTGGACTAACGTGGTAGTTATTAATGTTGGATTCACGTGACAGGTATTAATGCTGGATTCACGTGACAGGTATTAATGCTGGAATCACATGGTAGTTATTAATGCTGGACATGGCTTGTTGTGGTCGACTGTCCACTGTTGCTGGATTCTGCTTTAATAAAGTGTTGCAGACGAGGAAAACACAACTGAAGCTTCTACTTAAATATCCTACATTCATGATAAAACATCACTGGAGCAGGAACTTCTTACCTTTTCTGTAAATATCAACCCAAAGCCAAATATCATGATCTTTTAGTGAGCAGCGAGTGTGTATAGTGTGAAGTATCCTACCTGTTCAATGAGTGGTCATCAGAAAGAGCTGCGAGCTTCAGCCGTCTGAACTGAAGACAAAGCAGAACAAGAGGGCATTTATAGTGTCTTTATCTCCATATCTCATGGTGTTTGTACGTGCAGAAGATAAGGAAAGCTGCCTGCTTCTCCTGCTCTGACACATGAAGAGATAAGTGGCATAGCGAGGAGCAGACCTCAGACACATGAGAAGTATGAGAAGTATGAGAAGTCCTGCACTGATGTCCAGTCCATGTGTTCTTCATCTGCTGCTGTGGTTTCTGAACTGTGGGACACTTGTTGGACAGTTGAGTATTTGATGAAAGTCACTTTCAATATTTCACTGAACGCACTCTGACAGAACCTTTACCAGTTTTGTGATTCTTGGATGATTTTATTGAAAAGGTTTGAAGTAATCATGAGCAATCCTGCAGCGACTCAGTAATACAACTGCTTTATACCATATGAAGGTGTTTAGTACCACACCTCCCCTCTAAACCAAACTGAGTGTGTGAATGCCTCTGTGACCTGATGTGTCAGTGCATACATCAGATTGCATATCAAAATATGTGTGATTTGTATCTGTGTGGAACACAGTGTGTTGCATGTGAGACATTTTAGAGATTGTTGATTACATACCACCTTCACTTTTGTGAAATACTGAAAGTCTCTGCAGCGTCTCTAACCACTGCACCACCTGACCCTCTGGCTGCTTGAAGCTGAGCGGCCAGGTGAGGGAGCCCTCCTCAGTCTGGAGGGTGAAGCCACTGCTCTGCAGGTACAGCCTTCAGCACCACACAGCCCGACCGCAGCCACCAGCTCCCACCAGCTCCCACCAGCTCCCACCGCGTCACGCCGTGTCACGCCGTTATTCCTCTGTGTGCGGCTCAGCTGGAGGCCAAGTGTGCCACCACGCTCCCCCCTCTGCTGCACCACCACGCTCCCCCCTCTGCTGCACCACCACGCTCCCCCCTCTGCTGCACCACCACGCTCCCCCCTCTGCTGCACCACCACGCTCCCCCCTCTGCTGCACCACCACGCTCCCCCCTCTGCTGCACCAGCACCGCTCCAGCTCCTGTGTTGCTGGGATCTGTGTCCAGGATGTCAGTCAGGGTCATCTTAAGATTGGCACTGCCACACCATACTACCATACTAATACATACTACATACTACCTACTACCACACCACATTCATTGTATTAGTCACTTTTTATCCATATACATGTTTTTTTAATAACCTGGTAAATGTGTGTCATGTATTTTATTATATTGGTCAATAACAAATCAAATCCTGTCCCTCCTCTTCCTCCTCCTCCTCCTCCTCCGTCAACTTTTTTTCTGAACCATAAAAAGTTATGAAACTTCAGGATTACAAAGTAAAAATAATTACAAATACGTAGTTTTACCTTTCAAAAGCGTCACTTAATCCCTTGAAGTTGTTTTTATGTGTTGAAGTCGAGTGAGTTTTTAACACGTTCTCGGCCGCGGTCTACACATACCTACAAGTGGTTATATTCACAAGCTGCTCTTACCAGATTTTTTATAACTGCAACTGGTATCATACCAGAATCCGTCACCGCCCATGAGGACACAGGACACATTCAATGTTGTTCCATCAACAACAGTGATGGTATTTACTCAATGTATTCCATCCATCCACCATCCATCCATCATCCATCATAAATCCTTGTGTATTGGGGTTATGAATTGAGGAGCTTTTCCACGTGAGGGTCTTAAAATAAGAGAGGACACAATTCCAACCAAGGCCTGTTTTTCATTTAAATACGTTCAGGTAAACCAGATTTTCCAACATTGACAGTTGAATGAGGCTCCTAACTGTAACCAGGTGTTCAGTTCATTCTCACCAACGGCTGTCTCTCATTATTCACCATCAGTTTATATTCATGAGGTTAACAAATTATCTGAAAATCGAAGGAGACAGAGTACTAAAATAATAAATGTTGATGGGAAAGAAAGAAAGAAAAAGAAAAATAGGAGACAGGGCACAGAATTATGAATATTATTCTCATTATCATGGAAACAGAAGTAATCGTTGTAAATCTCTTCTTCAACTATGAGTTTTCATCTGTCAGTCACCAGGTTTGAAGACCCGCCCACTTTTCTCCCCAAGTCCAGAATCTTCCTCAGTTGTTCATCGGATGTGTCTTCTGGAGATCTGCTTCCTGGTCTGACTGAGAAACCAGCCAGACTCTCAGTACCGTCCTCTCTCAGGGTCACGTGTGTGCATGCCGCCCACATGCAACGCTTCACCTGCTGTGATGAATGTCAGTTATGTTGCCCGGCGAGATGCAGACCTGCACAAACACTCTGGCATGTGGCCTGCTCACGCTTGTCTTGCACTCAATAAGTAGAAACACGTGCAGACTGAACCAGGAGGCCTTGTCAAGCCTGCGACACAGGAGGAGTGACTGAAAAGCAAAAGAAGCTGTTTGAGTTCCTTCATCCTGGTTCTCAAATATTATTTACAATACATTGCACAGGACCCTAACCCAAACTAAAAGTACATGTGCTCCCAAAAGATGAAAATATGTAATTGTGCCAAAAAGTATTTGGATTTATAAAACTGTGTGTACGAACATCAGCACACACTTTCCCTTTCCAGATCCAGTCCAGCTGGAAGGTTGTGCAGTTCACATCTCACCTCCACACACACGTTCTACCCTGAACCGTCAAGGCAAAGTACCTCAGGAATATTTTGGTGTAATAAGCCGATATGTGTCTTTTCATACACTTTATGTTTTCAGATCTTGGAGAAAATAGTTTTACATTTTTCTTGTTAAAAGGTACAGAACAAATGATTTCTTTCTATTTTTTTTAGAATTGATAACGGCAATCATTTCCGGTTGACTTTGGAAAAGGAGGAAGAGGTGGTGTACCACGAGGGGTGCCAAAAGAATATTAGTTTGGGATTTTCTCTGATCATCTCCCATTTCCAGTGAGACTGAGATGTCCGTGGGGGCTGGTAGTGGAGAGAGTGATTCAGAACTGTAAGTTGCAGACTGAGTGTGTCAGCAATCACTCCACTGCAGCTCGTTAGCTCCAGTAGCTTAGCCACGACTGCTTTCACTTCATTTTCTACAGGTGATCGTCAATAAAAGAGAGGATTTCTAGATTTCTCTCTCCAGTAGTGAATGTGTGTGTGTGTGTGTGTGTGTGTGTGTGTGTGTGTGTGTGTGTGTGTGTGTGTGTGTGTGTGTGTGAGCAGCTTGGGGCAAAGTGAAATGCACCCGAAGGAGGCGGGGCTTAGTCACAATCTCACCAATGACTGATCATCACCAGAGTGACTGATGTGAAATTAAACCAATCAGATTATTTAATGTCAGAGACCAGAGGCGACTTTAAACCTCCAGAGCTGCTCAGTGATTTAAAGTCACTTCTGGTTCGTTCTGGTGTTTCTACCCGGTGTTGACATGAAGACAAGTTCTGATTTTTAACTCTGTCACTTCTCTTCTCTTCCTCACAATCTGGTTCAATTCACCACTTCATCCCTCCATCTCCTCCCTCTTCTCTGTTTCCGGGTGGTGGTGGTGTCAGTCTGAGCACCGTCACCCAGATCACATTGACCCATTAAGAACCTCCCTGCAGGTAGAGAGCCCACAGGAAGGCGGAGAGCCCACAGGAAGGTGGAGAGCCCACAGGAAGGTGGAGAGCCCACAGGAAGGTGGCGCCCGGCGTGGGACATGAACCCTCTACCTTGAGATTGTGGGTCTCATCCTCTACCAACTGAGCTAGCCGGGGGCTACCACTATTCCATCTTGTTCAATTCACCACTTCCTCATCTCTGCTGCCTCTCCTTCCCCATCTCTGCTGCCTCTCCTTCCCCATCCCCGTCCAACGTTGTCGTTCCGGTTCGCACATTCCGGACACTGCCACCCCAGTGGCCGGCAGCCCCCCAGATCCGGGGAGGCCCCAGCGAATCCCAACTGGCCTCGTACCCCACCACCCACGTTCCTGCCCCATGATTCTTCCCCCCCGATCTTGATAGACACGCCCACCTCCACCCCCAGACACAGACTCAGACGCACACGTGCACACATGTACACACTCGCACACTTGGGGGGAAGGTGACGCCTTCCACCCCCCCAGGCTGCCAGCCGGGCCCCCACCAGGCCACTGCAAGATCCCATCTTCCAATAATCCAACAGCAAATGGTGAGGGAGAACCGCACCCCAGCCCCCCCCGAGACCGCCGTGCCTGAGCGAGCACGACCCCCGCATCCTAACACCTTTCCTTAACTCCTTTAGGAAGTCTCCTAACACCTTTCCTTAACTCCTTTAGGAAGCCTCAACAACTCCTAAAGTAATTGGTTAATTAGTTAAAGTGAATAAATTATCAAAAATAATTAATGAAGAATTATTAATTTGAATAAATGGGTTATTTATTCATTAATAATTAAAGGGGCACCACCAGAGAATCTGGAAATAGCTAATACCAAAATATCAGTCTCATTTGTAAAAGGTTTATTTAAGTTAGTTAATATTTCTGTGTAAAATATAACAACCTTAAATAAAAGGGAAGGTGTGAGATCCGAGCACAGACTGTTACAAACCAGTGAATTGTCAACAATAAATACACAATAATCACCAAGAAGCGTACAATTCAGCTAACAGGCGTTTATTAACACAAGTGTATTAATTCATAAATTGTTCAGGTGAGCAGGTGAGCTCAGAGCAGGTGAGCAGGTGAGCTCAGAGCAGGTGAGCAGGTGAGCTCAGAGCAGGTGAGCAGGTGAGCTGCTTAACCCAACTACTGGACGAAAAGAACCGCACGGAAAGAACCGGATTCCTAAACCGAAAAGGTGATTGCCTTCCAGTTTCTCTGTTTTTGCTTTGTTTTAGCTGTTTTAGCTCCTATCAGCACCTGTTTAGCCATGGCTTCCCCCTCCTCTCCTCCTATTTTTTCCTGCTCCAAATGTCAGATGTTTAGCTACACCTCGACCTCAGTTACTGACTCAGGGACCTGTGAAAAGTGTAGCTTTATTGTAGCACTTGAGGCGAGGCTGAGTCAGCTTGAGGAACGTCTCCTCTCTGTCGAGCTTAGGGCTAGCCCTGTAGCTAGTAAACAGCCGCCAGGTTTAGCTGGAGCGGAGCGTTCTAGCTTAGCAGCGCAGGTAGCTGCTAACTTTAACCCCCCCTCAGTGGCCCCCGAGCAGCCGGGGGAACAGGGCGGTTGGGTGACTGCCAGGGGTAAACGTAGCAGCAAGAAGTCTACCGGACACCCCCGCTACACCCCGCAGGCCTCCGTCAGTGTCTCCAATATGTTTGCCCCACTCAGCAGCACGCTGGCTGAGAAGGACACGCTGGTTATTGGCTCCTCAATAGTGAGACACGTTAACCTAGGACAACCAGCGGCCACAGTTAGCTGCCTGCCTGGGGCCAGAGCAGGCGACATTGAGTCCCAGCTAAAGCTAATGACCAAGAGTAAACGGAGATTTAAACGGATTGTAATCCACTGCGGTGGAAACGACGTTCGCCTGAAGAAGTCTGAGGTCCTCAAAGCTAACGTAGAGTCAGTGTGCACATACGCGCGGACCATTTCAGACGAAGTAGTTTTCTCTGGCCCCCTCCCAAACCTCATCAGTGACCAGATGTTTAGCCGCACGTCATCTTTTAACCGCTGGCTGTCAGGGTGGTGTCCCAGTAACTCGGTAGGCTTCATTAATAATTGGAAGTCCTTCTGGGGCAAGCCTGGTCTCATCAGGAGGGACGGCATCCATCCCACGTTGGATGGAGCGTACCTCTTATCTAGAAACATAGCTAAAAGCTTAGCTCCTCCATCCTGACGCACCAGAGTGGGGACCAGGCAACAGAGTGGCAGTCCTACACGCCTCTCTGAGTTTCCCTCTGGGCAGTCACCAACCATAGCTAACTTAGTTAAACATCCCATAGAGACTGTGTCTATCCCTCGGACCACCACAAGTATAAAACTATCTAAACCTAGGAAAATAACTTCTAATGACTACAAAAACTTCATCCGTATCAAGTGTGAAACTAGACAAACTCAAGACAAAAAAATTAAATGTGATTTCCTAAACATTAGATCTTTATCATCCAAAGCTCTTCTAGTCAATGATCTGATAAGTGAACACAACATTGATCTCTTTGGATTAACAGAAACCTGCTACGTAAAGATGAGTATGTTAGTCTAAATGAAGCCTCCCCTCCAAGTCATACTAACACTCAAATAGCTGGTGGAGGTGGTGGAGGAGGGTGGAGGCAGCCATCTATAACTCTCAGTTACTAATTAACATGAACCCAAAACCCAACTTTAGTTCTTTTGAGAGTCTGAGCATGCCCATGCGACACCCGTCAAATAAAATAGTAAATTCTGTAGAATTTGTAATCATTTATCGTCCTCCTGGACCTTATTCAACTTTTCTAACTGAATTCTCTGAATTGTTGTCAGATCTAGCCCTGACTAAAGATAAGGTTATCATGGTAGGAGACTTCAATGTTCATGTTGACGTAGAAAATGATAGTTTCAGTGCCAGCTTTAAATCTACACTTGACTCTCTAGGTTTCTCTCAGGTAGTAGACGGGCCTACCCATAAACATCTACACACCTTAGACCTTATTCTAACTTATGGTTTGAATATAGAGCATCTGACCATCTCTCCTCACTATGATTTCCTGTCAGATCACTTCTTAATAACCTTTGACTTTGTTCTAAATAGTTCTAACCCTCCGGTTAAAGCCGTGTTAACCAGGTCTCTCTCTGATAACATAGTAACTAAATTCAAGGAAAGAATTCCCTCTGCTATAGAATCAGTAGTGGATCTTCCTGACCCGTATACTGTTGCTAGCTCAGACATTGAATACCTAACAAACAGTCTGACAGATATGCTAAAAACAACGCTAGACGACATAGCTCCTCAAAAAATGAAAATGAAAAAACAGGAAAAGTCATCCCCATGGTTTAACTCATCAACCCGCGAGCTTAAACAACGCTCCCGTAGATTAGAAAGAACTTGGCGTTCAACAAAAACAGAGCTAGATTATATAGCCTGGAAGGATAGCTTCAAAACTTATAAGAAAGCTCTGAGTAGAAGTAGAACTAATTACTACTCATCCTTAATAGAGGAAAACAAAAACAACCCTCGCTTTCTTTTCAGTACTGTAGCCAAACTGACCAAGAACCAAAATAGCTTTGAGCCCACCATTCCTAACAATATATGTAGTGAGGACTTCATGAAGTTCTTTCAAAATAAAATGACAAGGCTTAGGGATAACATCCATCGAACCCTACCGTCCGTTAGCCCCATAACAGAGGAACTGGTTAAACCTAACAGTCATCTGGAATGCTTTCAGCAAATACAACTAGTCGAACTAAATTCCCTTATTTCTTCTGCTAAACCAACTACTAGCCTGTTGGACCCAATTCCTACTAGAATTCTGAAAGAGGCACTGCCACTAATTAATAATTCTATACTCGCAATTATTAACCAGTCTCTATCAATAGGCTATGTGCCCCAATCCTTTAAACTAGCAGTTATTAAACCTCTCATTAAGAAGCCAAACTTAGACACAAGCCTTCTCTCAAACTACAGGCCCATCTCCAACCTTCCTTTCCTGTCAAAGGTTCTGGAGAAAGTAGTGGCTAAACAACTCCAGGATTATCTGCAGGACAATAATCTGTTAGAGGACCTTCAGTCCGGCTTCAGAATGAACCACAGTACAGAGACTGCACTGCTAAAAGTTACTAATGACCTTCTAACGGCCTCAGATAGAGGTCTTCTATCGGTTTTAGTTCTTCTGGACCTTAGTGCCGCATTTGATACTGTCGATCATAATATACTTTTAAGGAGATTAGAAGATGCCGTCGGCATTAAAAACTTAGCCTTAAACTGGTTTAAATCATATTTATCTGACCGCTTTCAATTTGTTCATGTAAATAACAAATCTTCAATGCATGAACGGGTCCGGTGTGGAGTACCACAAGGCTCCGTCCTCGGACCGATATTGTTTAATCTCTATATGTTACCACTCGGAAATATTATTAGGAAACACAGCATTAACTTTCATTGTTATGCAGATGATACTCAGCTATATTTATCAATTAAAGCCAATCAGGCCGACCAACTTGTTAAACTAGAGTCCTGCCTCAGGGACGTTAAGTCCTGGATGTCTATCAACTTCTTAATGCTCAACACATCCAAGACTGAGGTTCTAATCCTAGGTCCTAAAAAGCTCAGGGATAACTTTTCAGACAGTCTGATTAGGTTAGATAATATTACCTTAACCTCTAACAGTGATATTAGGAACCTGGGTGTTATTTTTGATCAGGATCTGTCCTTTATGTCCCATGTTAAACATGTCTCCAGGACAGCCTTCTTCCATCTAAGGAATATTGCAAAAATTAGAAACTTCTTGTCCTTCAAAGATGCAGAAAAAATTATTCATGCCTTTGTGACTTCAAGATTAGATTATTGTAACTCCCTAATGTCAGGATGTCCAAACTCCTCTGTTAGGACCTTACAGCTAGTGCAGAACGCTGCTGCACGTTTACTAACCAGAACTGGAAGAAGAGAGCACATCTCCCCAGTCTTAGCATCCTTACACTGGCTTCACATCAAATCTAGAATAGAATTCAAGATCCTTCTGATCACATATAAAACTCTTCATCAGAAGGCTCCGTCCTATATCGAGAAACTTCTAGAAGTTTATCACCCTCCACGAGCCCTTCGCTCTGAGGATGCAGGACTGTTGGTAATCCCTAAAGTCCTTCAAAGTAAAAGAGGAGGCAGGAGTTTCAGCCATATGGCTCCTTTACTCTGGAATCAACTACCAGCCTCGGTCCGAAAGGCCGACACCATTAGTTTATTTAAGAGTAGACTAAAAACATTCCTATTTGATAAAGCTTATCCTTAGGAATAAAATAGGAATAAAATAGGAGCACTAAGTTGAGCTGCTATAGGCCTAGACTGCTGAGGGGGTTTTTTCTCTCCCGTTAAAGGGAGGAACTCTACATTTGGAGGTTCTGTTTCTTGTCTTTCTTTCTTTCTCTCTGTGTAACAACATTACTGTAGACACCAGACACTGCCGCCGTCTTTTTTTATCCCTGACAGGAGGAGAGCAGGATCCAGGGGATCAGACCCAAGACTCACAGAGTGGAGTTACGACGGTCCTACTACCCGACCCCACCACAGCACCGGGACCCCACCGCAACGGCACGGCCCTTAAACTCCAGACTGAGATTGGCTCATCATCAGACCAACGCTCATCATAGACTTTTCTTAGTATTTGTACTTATCTGGCCTGTCTGCCTCTCTCTCTCTCTCTCTCTCTTCTATTCTTCTCTCTCTCCCTCTTCTTTCCTCTCTCTCCCTGTCCTATCCCATGTACTTCTCCCCCCAACCGGTCAAGGCGGATGGCCGTCCTTCCAGAGTCTAGGGTCCGCCCCACGGTTTCTTCCTGAAGAGGGAGTTCTTGAACTTCTCTCCATGCGAGGGAGTTTTTCCTGGCCACTGTTGCTTGTTACACCTGCTGCTTTGGAAGGGTTTAGTTGGGTCCTGTTGTTCTCTATCATTGTAAGAGCGCTTTGAGATGTTTGTTGATGTGATTTAGCGCTTTACAAATAAAATTGAATTGAATTGAATAAATCAACACATCTAAGTATCAAACGTATTTCACCAACGCAGAGCTGTTGCTGTAGCGACGGAAAGATGCTTCCTGATGTCATGTGAGAACCGAACGGCTTCGTTCTGAACTCCCGAGTTCTAACTGGATGTGTGAACATGCAGTTAGAACTCTGGTGACCGTACGGAGGGACGATGGCGAAATGTAGCAGTTTGGTTGCTACTTGTCTGTGTGTGTGAGCGTTTATGTAATCGTGATCGCAGAGCGGTGACGAGCGCGTTGGGTACGTCTTTGTGTTAGTAAAAGAGAGAGAGGAAAGAAGGAGAGCGTTGGCGAGAAAGTTTGGTTCTGATTCCCGGTTCCTTCACACAGAGATCGAGTGGCTCCTGGAAGCTCACCTGGATCTCTAGTGTCTGAGGGGAAGAACCGGAGCTTTGGAGGCGAGTACACAGGCGAGTACACAGGTGAACACACAGGCGAGTACACAGGCGAGTACACAGGTGAACACACAGGCGAGTACACAGGCGAGTACACAGGTGAGCACACAGGCGAGCACACAGGCGAGTACACAGGCAGACGGCAGCTCCATATCAGTGACACAGTAAAATACATTACATATTAGCTTCAGGCTAATTTAGCAGCGCTGCCCAGACAATAGCTCTCTTACTGTTCTTTAGTCACGTGGTTCTCACCGTTACTTGTGATGTCGTTCTAGTGAGGCGGCGGTAACTTGACTGTTTTACCGGGTCTGGTTTCGGCGTCTTGAGCCAGAACTGTGGGGCGCTGTGCAGCAGTGAGGAGAGCCGCCGGCTTGAAAAGAAAAAAAGAAAAAGTGATCCCAGACTGTGTTCTGCTCGTCCAGCGGGCTGAACCTTGGTTTGGTTCTGTGATTCTTGTGCTCTCAGACGTGGGTGTCTGGGTGTTGCAGCCCCAGGCTGCAGGGCCTGTCTCCACCTCTCTGTGTTTGTGACAGTGTGTTGATTGACAGGAGGTGTCCTCACCGACTTCCTCCTGTCCTGATGTGGAGCACTCTGACTGGAGGATGACAGCTGATTGGCTCAGCTCCGCCCACCAGCTGAGACTATTAACAGCTCCAGCAGCCCCCTGGGGGCGGCTGAGGCAGGAGGAGTCTGTTCAGTCTGCCTAGAGAACCTCTAGGACATGGAATCACTCTTTCCATGTCCGTGTGATTAGACTTTGGTCCACAGGACCCATCGTCCAACAGTTTGGTGACGGTACCAGCTGTTTCCTGTTGTGTTAATTAGTGGTTATGTTTGTTTTCATTTTACTGCTCTTTTGTTTTTTGGAATTTGTGTTAGTTGAACCTTAGTTCAGGGTCTTCTAGAGAAGAAGCTGCCTTTTTGTGAAATTAAATCAGACATTGTAGAGTTATTGGGCATTTCCTGTTTGGCCCTCTGTTGTATTATTGTCTTTGGGGTTCTGTTTGATTATTGTAAACCTGAGAACTACCAATAAAACACTCACTTCACCCAAACTCAGCTGGTTATTGTCACTTCCTATATCTAACATCGTCTCTTAGCAGAGCCGGTCGTAACAAATGGGGCTCGTCCGGGAACTTCAATTGTTTTCTCTAGCAGGTGGTTGGGCAGTGCTGGTTTAGTGTAGTTCATGGGTTGGTTATAGTGAGAGCATTTAGTTTTAATTCAACAGAGCAATGGCTCAGTTTAGTCTGCAGCCGTTTCTGGTGGGTCCTTCTTTAGAGCTGCTTGACCTTTGTAGGAAGGACGACTTGGTGCAGGTAGCAGAGCACTGACTCTCCATCACCTCCCTATGGCAGTGATCGGTCTCTGGTTGGCTGAAGCGAGCCCGACTGGAACACGAGGCTCGAGAGCGGGCCCAGAACCGACAGTTCCAGCTTGAAGTCCGAAGGCTGGAGCTCGAAGCTGACAAGGCTGTCAGCCTTTGTCAGTTGGAGCTTGAAGCCAAGAAACTGGCTGTAAAGTCTGAGGCACCACATGGTGCCCGAGGTGAGTCCCCTGCTCCTGCCACACAAGTATTTGATGTCTCTAAATTTGTACGTTTAGTACCAGAGTTCAGAGAAGCTGAGGTGGACTGCTGCGTTTGAATGGATCACCCTCGCTCTGCAATGGCAAACGGGTCTGTGGGCCCTCATGCTGTAATGTAAATTACGAGGTAAAGCTCTGGAAATTGTCGACTTTACCTTTGAATGACGGCCTTCAGTATGCCACTGTTAAAGTGCCATAATAAAAGCCTATGAATTGGTGCCAGAGGCTTATAGGCAGAAATTTCACCAACTCCAGAAAAACACACACCAAAGTTTCCTCGAATTCACCAGAGAAAAAGGTCTTTTGTTTGACCGATGGTGTTCATCCTGTGATGTGGACAGTGTAGAGTCCACATCACTTCTCCTGCTGGAGGAGTTCAATGTCTGCCAAAGTGCATGACCATGTACCTAATGAAAGAAAAGTGACGACATTGGCTTCAGCTGCTGCGTTGGCTGATGAGTACCTGTGAAGTCAAACTGTCTTTCCTGGTGCCAGAAATCAACCACATTACCTCAGGTAAATCTGCTGCTGGTGCAAAACCCACTCCACTTAAAGAGGCGAGGGAATGTTTTTACTGCCGCGAGCCTGGCCATGTGACTGCTAACTGCTTAGTACTGAAACGTAAGGAGGCTCGTGAAGCCTCCCAGTCTAAAGCCATCACACTTACTAATACTGGGGGAATCACCAGGCAGGACTGAGGTCGATCAACGTGATCCTATTTCAAACCTTTTGTGTTAAACGACTTTGCATCTGGGAATGTAAATGACAAAGCTGTCCCTGTGAGAATTCTAAGAGACACAGGATGTTCACAATCTCTCATTTTGGCAAGTATTCTTCCCTTTTCTGATGCAACTTCCTGTAAATGTCGCCCCATTTTACAGGGAGTAGATATGGGCTACACTCCTCGACCACTGCATCTTGTAACCCTAAAATCAAAATGAGTAACTGGGACTTTTGCCTTTGCTGTGTGTCCTGCCCTTCCAATCAAAGGTATCACTGTTATTTTGGGGAATAATGAGGCAGGAGGTCTAGTACTTCCTGTGCCACATGTACATGACACGAGTGCCAGGACTGAGGAACTTCAGGAGGGTGAGTCCACTAGTGCGTTCCCAACTTCTGTGACTGTGTTTGCAAAGGCAGAGTGGAAAAAGAGAAAAATGAAATGTATGAGATGAATTTGTTAATGTACCAGAGTTTCTATGTTTTAGTGGGGGGTGGGGGGGTGGTACAGCCCTCAGGCTGTATGGCCTTGCCTCCGCCGCTGTGGTGTGTTTGTTCTCTTGTGCTGTTTGACCCGAGAACAACCAATAAAACCCTCACCTCACCCAAACTCACCTGGTGTTTGTTACTTCCTCCACCTCCATCCTTCTCTTACAGAGCCGGGTCGTAACACTGGGCAGGTTGGGGGAAGAGGCCCTGAGCGACGGCTGGAAGGGGATTTCCAAGTTTCAGTTTCGGGCCCTGCGTGGCTTAAACCATCTCCTTGCGCTGGTCTAAGGTTCCGAGAGCAGTCTCCTCCTCTGGGTGTGGCGGAGTTGGTGGAGCCCCCTGGCAGTGAGATGCAGGGGTGCAGCTTACAGGAGTGGTCTCGGGGCTCCCCCTGGTGGGGGTCACATGACCAAAGGCATTTTCCACCATGCGGTCACTATAAAGGTTTTCCTTTAAGAAAAACGTGGCCTTCTACGCCCCCTGTTGTCAGGAGGGGTGAACAATGGGGTTTTAGGCCCAATAAGAGTCAACTTAATGGCCAATGTCATCCACCTTTGTGCTCAGTAATAAGACAGCGAGTATGATTCCCAAACTTGTTTTTATTTACAGTGAAAAGAAATAAAACACAATCTATTTATCTATCGGGAGGGAGGGAGGGAGAGAGAAGTAATTGAAATAGCGATGATGTTCATAATGCAAAGTGAGCAGAAGGCTGTTTGAGTTACTAACTTCAAGCTCCCTTCAGCTTATTAACTCTTTGTTTGGTTTTCCACTAACTCCTCACTGACCTGATTGACTCGTCCTGTTCTAACCTGCACACTTGTTCCCTGGCGTGTCACAATTAACCACAATTCAGCTACAAAGCAGTCACATATTGATTATTCACACACACACATAGAGCACACTCATCTAAAGCTTTCTTTTTGATATGAATGGGAAGTGTCATTAAATCAATATAGAAAATGAATTATGACACAAACTAAAGAAATCATGTGTGAGAAGAGAATCAGTGAGAGTTCAGCAGAATTGGTTGGTGGCTTCTTCAGGCATCGCTTCCTTTTCTTTGTGGAAGATGTTCCCATCGGGCTGCTTGCTCCAAGTCAGTGTCACGTTTCTTTTCATCCCGAACTCGGTCACTCTCTCATTCAACTAGGAAACGCAAACATTCCTGATTAGTGGTGAAAATATCAACAGCAGCAAAACAGTTTGTGAACTCTGTGGTTGAGTTGCAGGGGGTCAGTCTGCTGGCTGGTCTGTGGAGAAGCGTGGCTGCAGAGGACACATGGACATCCTCTTAGCAACGAGGCCAAAGCACTGCCCACCCTCCTACATTCATGAGTCAGTGATGGAGGAAACGGTGGCCCACAGGTTCCTAGTACTGAAATTCATCTATGAATAAGATGGGTAGAAGACAGAATTCTTTTCCTCATGGGGATCAACTACATGATCCTGTCAAAGTTTAATGGGGCATAAATGAAACAGGTAGAAGGAAATGAGTAGGTTCATCCAAAATACATTCATGAAAACTTCATCTCAGTCCCTCAGCAGAAAACAAAACTGGCCAACTCCATTTTGACGTCATGTTATTTGCAGAAGATATATTAAATATTTTACACCGCTTCATCCCATTGGGTAGGAGCATGGCCGTCATGGCCAGGTCACCAATTCATCATGGCCGCCATGACCGGGTCACCAATTCATCATGGCCGCCATGACCGGGTCACCAATTCATCATGGCCGCCATGACCAGGTCACCAATTCATCATGGCCGCCATGACCGGGTCACCAGTTCATCGCAGGGTGAACCTGAAAGGCAGACGGTCACCTTTGGCCATTCAGGGTTCTGTTAAACCTGGACTCTTGTTGGTCAGTCGAAGGAACCTGGAGCACCTGGTGAAAATCCATGGACACAATGGAAGAATGTACAAACTCCATCCATCTATTATCCCTCCATCTATCATCCCTCCATCAATATATACATCCATCCGTCCATCCTGGACCGACCTGGTCCTCCTCCCAGACCAAACCAGAGATCCAGTCTCTCCAGAGTCCTGGACTGACCTGGTCCTATAAATAGCACACATGTTGTGCCTTGACTTTTGCATTGATGTTGTGGACTCTGAGATTCACATATTAAGTTGAATCTGCATTTACAGAATAAAACGGTAAAAACTTTCATTGGAAAAATGTGTAGGAGGAACTGTGAACAGTGAGTGTGAGTATAAAATGGGAATATGTACATTTCCAGCCGCTCTACCTGTCCTGGTCGTCAGTGTTACCTGCTCCATGATGGCCTCTGCTTCATCCTCCAGGCTTTCTGACAAATCCTCTGTGGTCACTGTGAATTTCACAACCCGGCGCATCAATGGAACTTTTGTTATTTGAGAGAGAAAAGACAATTAAAATGAGTCTAGTTTGTTTCGGTGTCTGTAACAGCCAGAGCAGAATACTGTCTCAGAAAAGAGTCCAGCATGTAATCCTCTGAAGTCTTTAGCTCAGCGCTCACCAGTGCTACAGATGAACCAGTTCTTTTCACTGCAGAGACGGTCTTCCCACATGTTTTCATATGAAACCACACAGGGTGTCAGAACTCCACCGTTTGGTTCATTCGCTGCAGTGTTCCACAAAGTGAAGGACGTGAGCGTCCCATCCAACCACTTCCAGGGGGCTCTGTAGAGGCCAATCCAGTTCTCGCTGATAGAGGTCTTTTCCAATATCAAGTCATTCTCTTGTTGGTTCCTCACGCTGGCCAGGTCGGTGTGGTGCTGCCTGCAGTAGTGCTGGGCCTCCTTCCAGGTCATGGGCTGGTCCACAAACACCAGGGAGAACGAGCTGGGAGACGATCCTTCAAACATGGTTTTGAAAAGGTGAGGAATGTTCAACTGCATGAAGATACTGAAGATATTTTACTTCTTAAAACACTCCAAAATGAAAGGGTTGTTTTAGGGCCTGTTTACATGGAGTGTACATGGAAAACTGTCATTGTATTCTGGCTGTTTGTTTACAGAAAAACAACACTGCTCATCACTGGAAACAGTATCTCATTAAACAGCTTTCTTACCGCAACCTTTTTGAAACAGTCTCCCCATAAACAGCGAAAACCCAACTTTTCAGAGACGGTGTGCACAACTATTTCCTATGACAATAGTGCACTAGTGCACTAGTGCACTATTGTCATAGGAAATAGTTGTGCACACGTATGAGTCGATCGACAATGATAACAAAGAAGGATTCAAAGGAAGAAGGTGAGTGGTGGTCCTCCTCTTGGTGACCTGCTGCCAGTCTCTCATACTCATAAGGACCAAAACATAGTATTCAGTGGCGTGTACAGACGTTTTGTACTGCAGGTGGTCAGTGTAACATAAGGCAGCGTGAGGATCCACCGGATGCTTTATTATAATAGTGTGAGATTTATAAAACAACCCATAAGTACATGTTGTAAGTAATTGTATATTTATTTAAATATCGGCAGACGTTTAATAATTCCCCCCTAAAAAGTAAAGTAAAGAATGAGAGAGAAAGAGAGAGAGAGGAGTGGATGTCACTACACCGTCCTGAATAAGTTCACATATACTTTTATTGTCCCTGTGGGATTTGTGTTTAATCAGTCTGTACTGCAGTACATGTATTGGGTGTAATTTAAGGTGTAATTGTGAGAAAAGCTGCAGTGAATCCATTAGAAAAGTGACCCAGAGGAACCTGGGGTCATGTAGAACAGGACTGTGCTGCAGTTTACTGAAAACAAGGAGGTTTTTCAGGGAATTTTTAAAAATCTGCCTTGACAGCAAAATTTCAATGAGGTGGGATTTTAGTGTGATTGTGAAAAAATGTTGATGTTGATGATCACATCAACATGGGCCACAGACAGTACAGTGTAAACTATTATTAAAAAATGAACATAAGCTGCACCCACCATATTTAAAAAGAAAAAAATCCATTTGTACATATACAGTATACACTTGTCTATAAGCACATCACCATGTATTGTCGGCATGAAGCTGGTTCACCAGTAAAAATCCATCAATTGGCCTCGTTGTTTAAGCCGCCGGGTTCAAAGTGTGAAAAAGTAGCGGCTGACAGTCCGGACATTATGAAAAGTTCTGGTACGCGCCGTACTCTGGAAAAAAGTCCCGGTATGCTGAGGGGTCAAATTTCAAAGTGCCGGTAGTACCGGTGCATACCGGTTCAAAGTGTCTGTTCTGCTTGACTCTCCAACAAGGTGAACACTTACTGCGCTGTCATCGGCATACATGGAGACATTTCTTACAAACAGCCATCCTGACTCGCTCTATGCAATGGAAAAGACAGTTTTCAGGAGTTTATTGGATGGTTGTATTGCAAAAAATGTAGCACCTACTAGTGGTGTGATATGTAAACTACAGCATGTCTGTTATTTCTACATGTGATTCTTTTTGTAATCCAAAACGCAAATGATGCCGTTTCCAGTCAGTCGTCGCGATGGAAATGTGGCATTATTCTTAAAAGGTTCTTATAACCTTAGCATATTTTCATCCTAATTTAAAACACACTTAAACACAAATGTTGAGAAAGACCAATGTCATCATGATTGAAAATTGGATTTACTAACCTGCCTCAATTTTTTGCAAGCATCAAATTTTATATATCCATCCATCCATCCATCCATCCATCCATCCATCCATCCATCCATCCATCCATCCATCCATCCATCCATCCATCCATCCATCCATCCACTTTCTCCCGCTTATCCGTTTCCGGTCGCGGCCAACATTTAATATGTGGTCATTATATATGTATATATGATTCAGTTGTGCTCCATGGATCTGAGATCCTGTGTCGATCATAACAGAATGTTCTTTCACTTTGCATGTTATAACCAGACAATCATAAACAAACAACAGTGTTGTCCATTAATCTACTTATACGTGATTCTCAGTTTATCCCATTACTACTTCAGCCTTCACGTTTGTTTGTAAACTCTATGACATTTGTTCCTGTTGTAGCTTTAATAGATCAGGTCCATCGTGATTTTCCGTTTAAAACCTATACATTATGATTATCAGAGAGTAAAACCACCAATCTGTTATTTTACCAGTGGTGGTTAGTTTACCTTATTTTACCAGTGGTGGTTATTTTACCAGTACTAACACAAGCTAACTAAAACAAACAAAGGCCTTTGTGCAAATGACGACTTCGAGCCAAAATTGGAACAAATGATCATAAAATCTTGCAAATGCACAACTATGATTGTTGGAAGTCAATCTGTTGTTCTGCATGTGGGTCGACTGCTTTTCCAGGACAAGTGTTGGGTATGTGAAGACCATAGAATGTGACTGGTCCCACTGGAAAGAGCAAAAACAAAGAAAATGACACCAGAACCATTCAGATATCTTAACAAATAAGGAATTTATAGGTAAAATAAGTTGACTAACGAGTTCATTTTTCTTAAAGGTAATTAGTACACAAATCTGTGACACTTCAATAATTTCTTTAATTTTTAAAGATTCTTTATTAATCAAGATATCTCAATGAAGCTTTCAGGGAAGGTGTATCTCTTTATACTCAACCTGAAGGAATAATAATATATATTTTAAGTTTGTTCTTGGTCTGAAATAAATTTGATATTATTAAGATTGGAGCTGCTACACCCTACTACCAGACTACTACATAATACATACTACATACTACCACACCATATATATTGTGTTAGTCACTTTCTATCCATATACATGTTTTATTAATAACCTGGTAAATGTGTGTCATGTATTTTAATTATATTGGTCAATAACAAATCAAATCCTGTCCCTCCTCCTCCTCCTCCTCGTCCTCTTCCTCCTCCTCCTCTTCCTCCTCTTCCTCCTCCTCCTCCTCCTCCTCCTCCTCTTCCTCCTCTTCCTCCTCCTCCTCCTCCTCCTCCTCTTCCTGCTCAGTCAACTTTTTTTCTGAACCATAAAAAGTTATGAAACTTCAGGATGACTTCAGTCAAAATAATCACAAATACGTAGTTTTACCTTTCAAAAGCGTCACTTAATCCCTTGAAGTTGTTTTTATGTGTTGAAGTCGAGTGAGTTTTTAACACGTTCTGGAGACGATCTGAATGTTGACGGAAGTGAGAAATTCAAAATGGCGGAGGAGTTCCTGACTACGTCATTCGAGGGAATCCCGAGGAATTACGTGTCACTGACCAAAATGCGGATCACGAATATAAAATATAAAATAAGCGGCGGCGATCGGCGGCGATCGGCGGCGATCTTCACATACCTACAAGTGGTTATATTCACAAGCTGCTCTTACCCGTGAAGCAGGTGAAGGGTTTTTCAGAACTGCAACTGGTATCATACCAGAGTCCGTCACCGCCCATGGAGACACAGTTCTCTAGTGCCTGTGTGGTGTCGGTGGGCTCCGGAGGATTCCACCTCCTGAACTCCGTCCCTTCATCATCATAATATCCCTCCATCTCCAGTGACCACGTCCACTCGACGGGCTCGTGGCGCAGTCCGATCCACAGATAGCTGCTGCTGGATCTTTGAGTGTGAGTCAGCAGCTCCTCTGCCTTCTGGGCATTTTCAACCATGGCCAGGTGGTTGTGATTCGTCTCGCAGTAATCCAGGGCTTCGTTCCAGTTCATTAATTCTTCAAAAGGCACAGGGTTAGGTTCGGGTTAGTTAGGGTTATGGTTACTAACTCAATTGTAATTCCAGTTTGTACCACAAGGTGGTACAGGGAGCCACTTTAGTACTTAAAGTCAGTGCAATCTGATAACTAAGAGCTTGATGTTGTGACAAATGGCTGATGTCACATTAAACTAAAGTCTAGGAGCTGGATTGGAGACAGTTTGAACAGTGAGTGCTCACTGTCCCCCAAAGTGTAATCCCATTAACTTTACTTATCGTACTTTTAATGACGATGTAGGTTTCTTGAAAATAAGCCGGCGGGACCCACAATCCTGC
Source organism: Lipophrys pholis (assembly GCF_963383615.2). Lineage (NCBI taxonomy): Eukaryota > Metazoa > Chordata > Actinopteri > Blenniiformes > Blenniidae > Lipophrys > Lipophrys pholis. The sequence continues at coordinate 25,768,011 of NC_137647.1, read as the reverse complement.
AAAAATGAAGACAAAAGTGTGTGAAAAGTATATTAGATTTTCAACAGTAGGGTCCATTGGAGGGTTTTCTACTGATAAATAGTTATTTAGGTTGCAGCTGTCCATGAGACACAAGACCTCAGAAAAGGTGGTTCATTTCTGAGGAAAGACCATCTTCATGATGTAAGGTCATGATGTAAGGTCATGATGTAAGGACATGATGTAAGGTCATGATGTAAGGTCATGATGTAAGGTCATGATGTAAGGTCATGATGTAAGGACATGATGTAAGGACATGATGTAAGGTCATGATGTAAGGTCATGATGTAAGGTCATGATGTAAGGACATGATGTAAGGTCATGATGTAAGGACATGATGTAAGGACATGATGTAAGGTCATGATGTAAGGTCATGATGTAAGGACATGATGTAAGGTCATGATGTAAGGTCATGATGTAAGGTCATGATGCAAGGTCATGATGTAAGGTCATGATGCAAGGACATGATGTAAGGTCATGATGCAAGGTCATGATGTAAGGTCATGATGTAAGGACATGATGTAAGGTCATGATGTAAGGTCATGATGTAAGGACATGATGTAAGGTCATGATGTAAGGTCATGATGTAAGGTCATGATGCAAGGTCATGATGTAAGGTCATGATGTAAGGTCATGATGTAAGGACATGATGTAAGGTCATGATGTAAGGTCATGATGTAAGGTCATGATGCAAGGTCATGATGTAAGGTCATGATGTAAGGTCATGATGTAAGGTCATGATGCAAGGACATGATGTAAGGTCATGATGTAAGGTCATGATGTAAGGTCATGATGTAAGGTCATGATGTAAGGTCATGACATGTGGAGTCTGACTCTCAGGATTCGGCCTGAGCACCACACCCAGCAGGGAGCCCCATGGAAATCCTCCTGCAGTCACTGATTGGCTGGGGGGCCCAGGATTTGACACCTTTGAATCCCCCCACTTTATCAAAGCCTTTGGGGAGATCCCCCCCCCCCCCCCCCCGCTCTGTGAACACCGGAGAGAAAGAAGCTGCATCCCTGCAGCTCAGCCTGCTAACAGCTAACAGCTAACAGCTAACAGCTAACACCCAGAGGCCTGCAGCCGAAGGCCTCAATCCTCCGCTGACCCGCCACAGCAGTGATGCCAGCAACGTTACTGTTACTTTATTATTACTAATATGACCACGAGTTACAAAACCAGTAATCACATTACTCACTGTGCATTACTATTGTAAGTTTCTGGTCTGCAAAGCCTCTTTATTATTAAACAGAACTGGGCACACACACACACACACACACACACACACACACACACACACACACACACACACACACACACACACACACACACACACACACACACACCAAGCTGTATATAGGTAGTTAGAACCTGTGTTTTATCAGTTTCCATTGTAAATGAATATCATTTTTGGAATCGTACTTGCTGTTTTATTAATCATGTTCACCCATTAAGAACCTTCCTGCAGGTGGAGAGCCCACAGGAAGGTGGAGAGCCCACAGGAAGGTGGAGAGCCCACAGGAAGGTGGAGAGCCCACAGGAAGGTGGCGCCCGGCGTGGGACATGACCCCTCTACCTTGAGGTTGAGAGTCTCTACCAGCTGAGCTGGCCGGAGCCTTTTCTGTGTCAAGAACTCCAAAATCCTTCGAGCTTTACTGTTAATTCTGATAATTGTAATTAATTTTACTATTAATTCAAATTCCAAATGAATAGTTTGGTAGATCTTATGAGGCTGATAGAACTGAACTGGTTATCATGTCCTGTTAAACAGGTGGAGCTCCGAGGTGTCTGATACAGATCACATTACATTTTCAATGAAATAATTAATAACTATCTTTGATCATTATTAATCATTATCGATAGCCAACCTAACATATGTGGTGCCCCGTGTGCAGACTGCACTACAGACATGGTACCACGATCCCTACATTGGTACCCTACATTTTTATTCTGTCCAGAAGAAAAACATCTAATGCAACAATCTTTTTCTAATCGGGTGGAGTTTGACATCCGGGATTAGTTATTAATGCTGGATTCACATGATAGTTATTAATGCTGGAGGTCACATGACAGTTATTAATGCTGGATTCACATGGTAGTTATTAATGCTGGAGGTCACATGACAGTTATTAATGCTGGATTCACATGATAGTTATTAATGCTGGAGGTCACATGACAGTTATTAATGCTGGATTCACATGATAGTTATTAATGCTGGAGGTCACATGACAGTTATTAATGCTGGATTCATATGTCAATTATTAATGCTGGAGGTCACATGACAGTTATTAATGCTTGATTCACATGATAGTTATTAATGCTGGAGGTCACATGACAGTTATTAATGCTTGGTTCACATGATAGTTATTAATGCTGGAGGTCACATGACTGTTATTAATGCTGGATTCACATGGTAGTTATTAATGCTGGAGGTCACATGACAGTTATTAATGCTTGGTTCACATGGTAGTTATTAATGCTGGCGGTCACATGACAGTTATTAATGCTTGGTTCACATGGTAGTTATTAATGCTGGCGGTCACATGACAGTTATTTATGCTGGATTCACATGTCAGTTATTAATGCTGGAGGTCACATGACAGTTATTAATGCTTGGTTCACATGATAGTTATTAATGCTTGATTCACATGATAGTTATTAATGCTGGATTCATATGTCAATTATTAATGCTGGAGGTCACATGATAGTTATTAATGCTGGAGGTCACATGACAGTTATTAATACTGCATTCACATGGTAGTTATTAATGCTGGATTCACGTGACAGGTATTAATGCTGGAATCACATGGTAGTTATTAATGCTGGACATGGCTTGTTGTGGTCGACTGTCCACTGTTGCTGGATTCTGCTTTAATAAAGTGTTGCAGACGAGGAAAACACAACTGAAGCTTCTACTTAAATATCCTACATTCATGATAAAACATCACTGGAGCAGGAACTTCTTACCTTTTCTGTAAATATCAACCCAAAGCCAAATATCATGATCTTTTAGTGAGCAGCGAGTGTGTATTAAGTTGGGATCAAAATGAATAATGTGACATGAGTTGTTAAACTCACCTGTTAGGAGCATTACCAGGAGTTTTGCCTCCATGATGACGATGATGATGATGAAGGTGTTGCTTCTCTTTAATTTCCTTCAGACTGTGAGGAAAGTATAGAAGCTTCTTCACGTAAAAGTTGGTGCGTGAACGCAAACCTGCGGTGTCATTAACAGGGTGCGCTCAGCTGCAGGTGTTTGGATTTTGCTGGATAATGATCGTTGATTATGACTTGAACTCACACAATTCAGTACATTTTTCCTGGTTAATTTCTGAACTTCTGGAACTTTCAAAATAAAAGGTTTGACTGTCCACCCATGGCCTTTGATAAAGGCTGTTACTGTGAAACAAAAAGTACTTTTATGTGTTTTATTGAACAGATTTAGGCAGACGTGTCTTCGCTACACTTTATTGTAGGTTTATATGTTTGGTTTTAATATGTGCACATTCACATGTGTGAAGCTGCACGTCGCACATTAACAGCATTTGCAGCAGCAAACGATTTACAGCTGGTCCCAGAGCGTCAGAGTGTCGCTGACAATTCTTTAATTGTTTCTAGACGAAAAGCATATGAACTAAAAATGTTCCTGTATTTAAAAAAGCTAACTTTATTGTGATAATGATGGCCTCTGGGTGAAACATCTGATTATATTCTATTACTGTGATATCCTTCAACACTAATGCTTTGGTTCATTTGTATGGAGGACTCAATGTGCCAAAATGAAACATATAATTACACCATTAAATAATCAATTAAATGTGTCATTAAATAATTAATATTGGAATTAAATATATTAATGTGTCATTAGCAGTGCAACACCGGACCATGAAATAATGAATTAAATAATGAAATAATTCTATGTTTTTTACATTAAATTAATTGGTATTTTAATGAATAAATAACACATTTATATATTTAATTTCAATTTTACTGAATTAATGACACATTTAATAAATTATTTAATGGTGTATTTATTTATTTAGTTTTGCATTAAACTACACTACATTTGCAGTAAATGTGAAAGTTTCACATCAAATCCATTTTTCATTTAGTTGGAACTTTTCCAAGGCAATGATTTTACATTAGTTGATGTAACATAGGGAGAGCTTTAATTGACTTTAATATAAATGAGAGTAGAAAGCAGTAAAGTAGTCTACTGGCTGACGTTTTAAAAGTGAGATGGTAGTTTTGATCATGTCTGGGAGGAGGCCACGTCAAACAGCCATCAGTCAGTCCAGCCCAGAGGTTTTCCATCTTTTCACTCAATACAAACCATCATGTGCTTCACAGAAATGAAACAGATCATCTGCAAGTGAACTTAAACAGTTTCACCCTTCCATGTCAGGTATTATATATTTCTATGTGTGATTTGTCAAATAAAGCAGGCGTCTTACCTTTGCTGAGGCCGTGACGCCAGCCAGCAGGAGGTGGAGGTGAAGGTGAAGTCAGCTCACTTTTAAACAGAGTCTGAAGTCTGTTCTTTCCGTTAATCCTCAGTTTGCATTGAATATGAAAACACTGACAAACCTCACATTCAAATAGGAAAAGGATTAACTTGACTTTCCATTAAGGAGAATTTAAATCTTCAGTCTCTCCATCCACCTCCGCTGTCCTTTTCTCATTTGAAGCGTTTGCAAATATGTTTGAAAGGCAAAAGATTGATTTGAATAAGAAGAGAAAGTGGGACAGGAGCAATCCAGGTGAAACCAGCAGGAACACTGCTGCGTGGAGCTGAAATACCATGGTGGGAACCACCATGACGGCCAGAACCCAGAACCCAGAGACAACAGCAGCTGCTGGGCCGGGGCCCCAGAGTGAACTGGTCTGGTGGAGGTGTGGAGCTCCTCCACTGCACAAATCCTCCCGACACCTGAGCCTGACTTCTGCTTTGCTGTGAGTCTGTCAGTATTTTACCTTGTTTGTTTGTTTGTTTGTTTGTTTGTTTAGTCAAAAGTACAAATGAAGTTGAAAAATGTGTTTGTATGATTCTAAATGTTTTTTCAAGAAATGGTAGACCAGACCAGACCAGACCAACCAGACCAACCAGACCAGGCCAGGCCAGGCCAGACCAGCACGCTTTCTCTCTTTTCCACCATTGCCGACCCGCTCAGTGACGGAGACGAGATCAACACGCTGATGCACACTGTCGCATGCAGCAACCTGACTGCTACCGTCTGCTGGCAGTCTATCTGCACACACACGCACACACACACACACACACACACACACACACACACACACACACACACACACACACACACACACACACACACACACTCCTTAATTATGAATTATTCATTCATTCATTCATTTTCTTCCGCTTATCCATTTCCGGGTCGCGGGGGTGTCAGTCTGAGCACTGTTACCCAGATCACAATGCACCGATTAAGAACCTTCCTGCAGGTGGAGAGCCCACGGGAAGGCGACGCCCGGCATGGGACACGAACCCTCTACCCCTGAGATTGTGAGTCTCATGCTCTACCAACTGAGCTAGCCGGGGCAATTATGAATTAATACATTTTATTAATAAACGCCTGTTAGCTGAATTGTACGCTTCTTGGTGATTATTGTGTATTTATTGTTGACAATTCACTGGTTTGTAACAGTCTGTGCTCGGATCTCACACCTTCCCTATGATTTAAGATTGTTATATTTTTACGCAGAAATATTAACTAACTTAAATAAACTTTTTACAAACGAGACTGATATTTTGGTATTAGCTATTTCCAGTTTATCTGGTGGTGCCCCGATTTATTATTAATACATAAATAACAAATTAATGCAAATTAATACTTTTGTTATTAATAAATAATTTTTGATAATTTATTCATTCTTTTTCCTTTTTTAAGTAATTACTCAATTACTTTAAGAGTTGTTAATGAGTAAATGACCGTTTACTTCCATTAATAATTTCAATTTTTCATAAATTACTTCCAGTGATTTATTACTTTTAGTAATCTATTACTTACAGTAATTATATGCTAATAACCAACCATAAACCCCAACATAATGGTGCCCCGAGGGCTGCTCAACAGAAAGCCGCCCGTGTGAGGTGTTTTAAAACCAGTATTGTCACAATATCTGCATAATTAATCCAGAATTGTCTTTTTAGTTTATCAACCGATAACTTTGTTTCTGCCAGAACTTAGTTTTCGAAGAACACGTTACAGCACTGCAAAGCAAAGTCACTTGTGTTTGTGAAGTGGTTAGAGCCTTTTCCTTGCATTTTCATGCTTTTCTTGTTTCTGGCGTAGAGAAAAGTACACTAACACAGCTATTGCTCATCCCAGGTGCTAAAACACTCTGTTAACTTGAGAAGTTACAGTTAGAGCAATTAGCATAGACTATAGGTGTGTAAGTCACAGGTTCAGCTCTCACCTGTGCATCAGCAGCATCCTATAGGGTTGTAAGCCACAGGTGTAACCATCACCTGTGCATTAACAACATTTTGGCACTTTTCAAAACACAGCTTTCGCGTAACTCCTACCATGAGTAGTCAGAGACACTGCGTCCTCGGAGCAGAGACTCCTACCATGAGTAGTCAGAGACACTGCGTCCTCGGAGCAGAGACTCCTACCATGAGTAGTCAGAGACACTGCGTCCTCGGAGCAGAGACTCCTCGGGAGCCACATGACCCAGCCCTGCAGACTGTGGTCGCTGGTCTCCTATGCGTCTCCACAGAGGAGAGAAGAAACCTCCACAGCTACAGCTCAGAGACCTGTGAAGCAAAGATCAGGCAGCTGTTAAGCTCTGTGAGGAACCCGGTTGGTCAGGTAGAGCTCTCCATTCCGGATGTGTTAGGCCTCATTGCACTGCTCTACCAGCGCCAGGCCAAGCTGCAAGCTCTGGAAACCCAGGAGCAGCTCTCCCAGCTGCAACTTTACAGTTCGCAGCTGAGGATTAACAATGCCCAGCTGAAGCTGGAGAACTCCCGCCTGAGACAGGAGGTCCAGGCCAGGGACGATCAGGCTCCGTACACGGAACCTACTGGGTCACAAACCCAAACTTCTGAGAGAGAAGTTAAAACAGACTCATCATCTGATGGTTCATCAGAAGCTGAGTCAGGTTATGGCTCCCAGCACATTGAGCCAAACCACACTGGGGTAAAACCTGGTGCAGCTCTCAGCAGAGACGCTGCACATCTCAGCAGTCTGGAAAATGTCCAGTCAGATGGACAAATTACCCCAGATATGCGCATTCTTGGAGCTGTCCAGTCAGGTGGACTGTCTCCTCCAGGTCTATACAGTCCTGAAGCGGTCCAGTCAGGTGGACTGCCCACCACAGGTGAGTACAGACTTGAAGCTGTCCCGTCAGGGGGACAGACAGCATCAAGCTTCCCCGCAGCCATGGCGAGGGGGGGGCTTGACACACAGCCAGGGGGGCGGGGCACGAGACACCTGCCCAGTGTTGTGGGAATTGACTGCATCCCACTGAACCGACACCCAGTCCCTCCAGCTTTTCACTTTGAGGACCACAGGGTCCCGGTGTGCTATGACACACATCCATCGGTGCTCAGCCGCACCACAATGCACTCTCACAGCTCTTTCACTCCTTTTCAGGAGAGAGTAAAGAGTTATTTTCCAGCACCTCACAGTGCTATCTGCTTTGGTCCTCCACTCACTGGAGACCCTCATGGTCATCGCGACCCTCACTCTCTCCGCCGGAGAGAACCAGGGGGGTCCAGCTCAGATGACTCAGACCAGTCCGGTCCCCCATGGGAACGCGGTCTTCGGACCCGCCAACTTGAATCCCTTGCAGAGGACATAGAGCGGTTCGACCCGAACAGCCCAGAGGTTAGTATAGAGGACTACCTCCGGGAGGTTGAACGCTGCGTCCTCGACCTGCCTCATCCTTCATCACGGGAGAAGCTGAAGCTTCTCTGGAAGACGACATCCAGGAGCGTCCATGTTTACATGGAATCCCTCCCACCTGCCATCAGAGACCATTACTCAGCCCTCTGTCATGCACTGAGGGAAGAGTATTGTCTGCACAATGATCCTGCCTCTGCAACTTTTGGTGCACTTGCGATCACTCAGAAGGGGGCGGAGCCTCCCAGAGAGTATTACAGGCGCCTAAGGGCCGCCTACTTCCAAGGCCGCAATGCACCGGGGTTGGACGAAGACCAGACTTTCAAGTCCCTCTTCGTTAACAACCTCCACCACAGTGTGCGGTTCGATGTCGCCCTGTTCTGCAGGACCACAAACCCCACCATGAAAGACCTCCGCAAACACGCGCAGATGGTGTTGGAGCTGCGCCACCGTTCAGGTGAAAACCATGATGGTGACGCCGGGATCCTGAGAACGCAGGCAACTAGAACCACAAACCCAGCACCTGTAGGTCACGAGGTCCCCTCCCCCACATCTGCTGCGGATGGGGGGCCCGTCAGATGTCCACAACCTCGACCACGAGGTGTACAACCACGCAGAGGTAAGAGATCAGGTAGACCAAGACCTCACCACTCCCAACGGAGAGGTGAGTCTAACAACCGAGGCCGAGGTCAGACCAGAAACCACGGGGACGTAGACGTCCCACAGTGGATTAAAACCTGCATCAAAGAGGTGGTGCAGGACCTGAACCTGCCTGGTCAGAAGGGACCCGACTCCTTAGAGGAACCGGACTCCCAGCCCCTGACCGCATGACTAGGCCGGATGCCCCTCCCCTCCACACACAAAGCCCACTTTGTAAGGAGGAAAAGGAGGAGATCCAGGAAGGCAAAGAGGCCCCCAGAACCAACAGAGAGGCCCCCTTTGACATTCTTGGGTAATCTTGTGCGCGATGGCTATGCCAACCGCTTATACACCTCAGTGGTGGTAGGGGGTGTCGACACCCTCGCCCTGCTTGATTCTGGGTCAGAAATCACCGTCATGTGTTCAGCCACCTTCACACAGGTTGCTAGAACCATGCGGGACCTAGGAAAGCCACTTCAGGTGGGAGAGTGCAGCATGAACATCAGAAGCTTCACTCAGGACAAGTCACCCATCACTAAACGTGTCTGGGTCGACGTCGCTTTCCAGGACATGTCAGTGACGCACCCCATCTACATCACTGATCTGAACACAGAGGAACTGCTTATTGTTCAGGACCTCCTGAACCGACTGGCTGTGCTGATTGACTGCCACCAACGGCGCCTTTGGTCACAAGTCACCAGCCTGACTCCCTTTGCCATCCAGTCCAGAGGTTCCCTACCAGTACTTGGGTCTCTTCCAATGTCCGACCCGCACCGATCCAGTTCCAAGCTCCCTGACAGCCAACAACCGCTGCAGGTGACGAGCCAAGACCCGTTTCAAGCACACCACTCTCTACTCGTTTCACTGAAGGACGTGAGTTCTTCTTTGTACAGGAGTACTTCTTTGTATGCCCACCACACCGTGGGGGGTGCACACATCAATGGAACCACCGTTCCTGAGGCACATTTGGCGCCCTGGTCAGAGAAATCTGTCACCAACGCCGACCTGCTCAAAGTTCCGAGCAACCGCTCACTTTCACCAGAGTCACTTCAGACCTTAACCAAGGTCCCTGGTTCACGCGCCTCCTCGCCTCACATTCCAGATCTCGACCAAACGATCTGTGACACATCTCTTCTTGAGCTGAAGAATCGTTCAGCCAACCCGCGGGTCCAAAATCTGACACACGGTCAGATTAAAGTGACCGCATTTCCAACATTAGAGATGATAACCGACAGTTCATTTCACAACGTTGAACTGATGGTGCCTGTCAGTGACAACCTGCCGTCATCCCTCACCAGTGACGACATGCATGACACCGCTCTCCTCATTGTCACAACCAAAACCCTCACCAGCGCTCGCCATGTTAACCTCGAACAGGTTCTCAATGGTACAAAACCGAGCACCGAAGGTGACATGAGTGTGTACGCTCCGGTGATTCAACCAGAGAATACAGACACTTCAGGTAAACAGACCACGTCTGGACCAGAAGAACCTTATTCAGGTTTGGAGTCCAAGACCGAGCCACATTCTGCTAAAGCTAACGCTTTTACACCGCAGAAACGAGGAGATGCATTCATTGAGGTCTTCCGCAATTATCAAACGATCTTTGCGCGGGACTCGCATGAAAGGGGGGTCACAAACCTCCCCCCGGTGCGCGTCCCCACGGACCCAAAGGCACCGCCATCTTTTGTACACCAGTACAGATCTTTTCTAGCTGCATACGTGGTAAAGCGGTTCTGGACCATGAAGGTGAACCCCGCTAACCAGTACCAGCTAGCTTCTTCCTTTGGCAACCGCCAGTCCGCCTGGAACCGGTGCCAGTTCGGCTACTTAGACCCACCATCGGCGTCTACCATCCTTCTCCACACAACGATGAGCAACACTGCCGCTCACGTCAACCTCATCAACGTGGATGACTTCCTCATGCGTCACGGCACCTTTGAGGAACATTTAGCCAAAACACGACACGTCCTTTATCAACTCCTGGTAGCTGGAACCAAACTTGCGCTCAGCAAAGTTCGGGGGTGCCGCACCAGAGTTGAACACATCGGGCTCATAGGTGGCGCTGATGGGATTGAACCCCAAGCAGGGAGAGTTCACGCCATTCAAAACCTCAGAGCCCCGACTAACGTGTCAGGACTTAGGAGCCTCCATGTGGTCTGCAGCCACTCCTCACAGTCCACCAGGGACTGTGCAGTGAGTGCTGGACCCCCCAGAGAACTCCTTAGTGGAGACAAGCCCTTCATCACGACTCAGACCGTTCCATCCAGTCATCATGATCATGATGAAAATGTCTGTCAGGGCCTGCTTAACATTTATGTCGACGACTTCCAGCTCCACCCTGACCCAGCCACCATGGCTGCTGTCCTCCGTCTGAACCAAGCGTTCAGTCGCTGGAGCCTCCCACCTTCCGTCGACTCAGACAGAAGCACACGTCACCCCCAGTGTCATGGCTGCTCTGTACGACATGTTGGTAATGGAGACCAACCTCCATTCACCAAACCACTCCCAGTCATCTTCTCAGGTTGACCAAGTCAACCACAGCACCACCCACATACTCAGGTATGGCAGCAACAGTGGTACA